>NC_046298.1:44113924-44432129 GCF_004115265.2 Rhinolophus ferrumequinum | reverse complement strand
TACAGTCCATCTGGCTGCAATGTGTAAGACAGATTGAGGAATCGGGGTACAGGGGAGCAGGGAGACCTGAGGAGAGACCCCCCAGATAATCCAGTTGACTTATGGGGAGTAAGTTTATGGGACTTAGCTGCAGTAAGCAGGCTAGGATTGGTTAGTCTGAGGATAAGAGGTGGGGCCTTGAGGCAGCCAGGGCTGAGATTGGCCGCTGGACACTCACCGTGCGGGAAGAGGCTGGAGCTGAGGGGGAGGTGAGTGAGACCATCTCCTGGATGGCAAGGCGCAGCTTGAGCCGGTGCAGCGGGTTGCTAATACCGATCTCGCGCTGGATCTCTGTGTCCGACAAGTTGGCCATGATGGCACCACTCTTGACATTGGCCCGGCAGGCGGCCACATACCACGCAGGCATGCCTACCCACAGCTGGACCAGGGAAGGGAGCGGGAGAGAGACAGCCAGAGGCAGAGGAGAGACAGAGACAATATCAGAGGAGAAACCAGAGAGATGGAGAGAGACAGAAAGAAAGAGAGAGACAAAGACAGAGAGATGGGGAAAGGCAAGGGGGGAGAAAGAGACATGGAAAGTTCACAGTAAGCAGAAACAGATAGGGCAAGTCAAAGAGTTATGAGAGTCATAGGGAATGTAGGGAGACGAAGAGAGTTGGAGAAGGGTAATGCCAGAGTCAAAAGGGAAAGAGAGGGGTAGGGAGAGAGATAGATGAGGAGAGACACGCAGAGATGAGAGACAGACATGGGGAGAGAAGGAGCAAAAGATATTGGGAGAGAGATATGGGAAGACCCAGAGACATGCAAAGAAATATGGGCAATGACAAAAACATGGAGATGGGGAAAGAGGCATAAAAATAGAGACAGAGAACCCCAGAGAGAGAGATGGGGAGACACAGAGAGACAACAGGAGACCAGAACCGGAGGGTATGGCCAGGGGGAGAAGGAGAAAGAGCAGGAAGATCAACAGGAAGCCTTACCCTTCTCAGGGCCTCACCCCCCACACACCCTCACATCTGGGTTAGGAGGATGGTGCTGGGTAGACCCAGGCAGCCTTAATAGTGGACTGTGACAGGGGTTGGGGATCAAGAGTCAGAGCATTGCTGGGCCCCAGTACCTCCAGCCAGGAGACCACGGTGGGGCCATCCCAGGCAGCAAAGGGCAGGCCCTGGCGGCAGGCCTCTTCCAGAAGTTCATGCCTGGGGAGAAGGAGCCAGGGCAGGAGCTCTCAGGGGTAGAGACACCCAGCCCTACTGGATGGCCCCCTTCACTACAAGCCCCTCCCACAGCACTTTTTATGAATGTAGAAAATGTGGCAGAAGGTTAAAAAAAATGCATGTGAACCTCTGTAAGTCCTCCCCCCTCTCCCCATCCCCACACTCACTTCCTCTTGTTCCTTCGGTCCTTGTCTCCTGGGCCTGTCAGCTTTGCTAGCCCCAGAGGGTCAGTGGCCAACATCTCATCTGAGGGTGTTCCAGCTAAAGGCGGGGAGGGGCAAAAATTGGGAGAATATCAAGGGGGAGGCAGAATCTTTCATGCTGGGGGTCGTGAGAAAGATGCTAGGAAAGCAGAGGCCCCTAGGGAGTAATAAATGAGGCAACAGAGAGGAAGTGATAAAGCCAGACAAGGGCCAATGTCACCTCCCATACAGTAAATTGGAGACACCCCTAAAATGGAGGATTCACTGGGCTGGCCTTGTCAAGGTGGCAGTGGTGTGCTGGTAAATGTTTAACTGGCTCCCTGGGGAGAGAGGAGATTCTCTGATTTGTAGCATTTGCCAATTTCCATGGTATAAATAATCCCACCATGTGAATTTCAAGCTTTCAATGTGATGTCAAGCAGTTCACAAAATTCCTGAAAATTTAACTATTAGCTCTCATGAAACCAGTACAAGCAGTCTCCAGCACACCAGATGTGCCTCTCTCTTTCTCTGTTAAAAAAAAAAAAGTAAATGAAATAAGAAATTGATTTATCCCACCAGTCACTCAGACAGACCTCAGAGGGCCCTTTCCTTGTTCCTCCTCCTCCCCATTTCCTCTGCCAAGTCCTATCTCTTTCACATTCTAAATGAATTACCAAATGAATGAAGACATGAATGAATGTCAAGTGAATATGTAAAGAAGAAAAAAGGAAGACAGGAAGAAAGGAAGGAAGGAAGGAAGGAAGGAAGGAAGGAAGGAACGGAGGGAGGAAGGGAGGAAGGAAGGGTTAGAATCAGGGTACTCACCCAGAGAAGAGCTGTCCCGGCCTGGTGGTCCCATTCGCCCCTTCTCCTTCTTGCCAAAGAGACGGCCTATGGATGACTTGATGCTCTTCTTCTTGGGGGCTTTGTGCAGGGAATCTGGGGTACCCTCACTGAGTGAGCAGGACAGAGTGAGAGCAGACCCCATCTGGGATGCCCCCTTCATCCCAACTCCTTGTCCATGCCCATTTCACCCTCCCAAGCAAGCCCATCCCTATCCCATCCTTTGTCTCTTCTGACCTTCCCCGTGGGGGGCCCCCATCTTCCAGGGATCCTGCCTGCAGTGCCAAGGCTTGGGTCATTCTCTCAAGTCGGGCAGAGCGGGGAGTGGGAGGTGGAGTGTCTCCTGGGATGGCCGGCCCCTCCCCTCGTGGAGCCCCAGATTCCTCCTTGGGGACATGATTCTGGGGACAGAGAGGTAGAGAGGCTGGATTGAGTTGGAGGAGTCATGTTGGGGGCTCTTCATTAGTTGGGATATCTACTAGTGGGTGTCCAAGATGCACCTGGTTTGGGGCACCATTTCTGAAGATAGCCTAGATCAAGTGGGGGTGAGCTGCAGAAACAAAGCCCCCATGCAGTCCCACTGGAGCTTGACAAGCCCATATTTATGGTATCTTAACTTATGGTGTCAGGAGTGGGATTTGCACAGCCTCAAGGGAAGTTAATAGGTTACAGGTTCTGGAAGCAGGGTAACTTGGGCTTAGGGCAATAAAATAGGGCTAATATCTCTTATGCCTTCCTCAAAGGTCAATTCTGAGGATCTAATGGTAGTTCTCAAATGTATGTTTAGTCACAGAAACATTAAAAAAAAAAAAAGAATCCTATACAAAAACTTAATGCATAAAATAGGTAAAAATTAACCAGATACAACTAAAGTACAAGTTAGGGTTCAAGAACCCAGTTTGCCCTTTGAATTGGAACTTTTAGGGAAAGGTAAGGTTGGTTTTGAAAACCACTGGTGTGAGAGGTTATTGTTGCTGTTTGTTGGGGAGCCATTTCTGACATCATACCCATCCCACTTCAGAACACTCACAGCTTTGTCGGTGCCCTCACGGGCAGGACTAGGAGGTGCCAGACGGGGTGTTGAGTGGCCGGAGCTGGGAGGGGATGGGCTGGCTAGGGTAGAAGTGGTGAGGGAGGGGGGTAGTGAGCAGCTACTGCGGTAGCGGCCCAGCGAGTCCAAGCCAGAGCCAGACACCCGGCTCTCCAGCTCTTCTGCCCTTTGTTCTGTGGTCTCCTTCTCCTCTTGGATTAGCCTGAGAAGGGAAAGGGGAAGATTGGGTGAGATGACTGATGCAGACAATGGGAGCGGGAGTCTGGAGATCCCAATGGGCCAGAAAGCTTGGTGAGGCAAAAAAGAATTCTGGGGAAGGCATGATGAGGTTAGAGGGCCTTGGTGGATTCACGACGGCTTCACAGGTTCAAGGGGAGTCAAGGGGTCATGATAGGCTCGGGAGTTCATGGAGGGATTTAGGGAGGATGATCAGGGTTGGTATCAGGGTGACCCTGATGATAACCAAGTGGTTCTGGAAAATCATAAAGGGATCACTATGGGCAAGAGGTCAAATTCCAAGGAGGATGGCAAGAAGCAATGTTGTAAGAAGATCAAGATGAGATCAGGGATTCTGAGGTCAACCTAGGATTTGGAAAAATCTTGGAGTCATTTGATACATGAGAGTTGATGCCTCAAGTCAGAACAAGTTTGAGTGGAAGGTAGTGGTCATGTTGGTGTATTTGCTGGGGCCCTTGGAGAGTGTGATTAGAGAATTGCTAAATAGGGCAGTTGCTGGGCAATCAGGGTGGAATTTATGTGATGGGGGATTCTTATAAACTGAGGATTCCTGTTATATTAGGTAGAAATTCTTCGTATAGAGAGTTGCGGTTCTTGATGTGTTAGGGTAAGATTCTTGTTGTTTTGGGATGAGGAGCTTGTGTTGTGTTGAAATTCTTGGGATACTGGGACTCTCTGGGTACTGGCTGTATGAAGTCATGAAATCAATGGTGTACTGGAGGATTCTTGATGTACTGGGTTGAGAATTTTTGTATTTGGGGGTACAGTCTTTGCTATATTGGGAAATTCTAAGTACTGACTGGGGGATATATATATATCACATATATCATATATATATATATCACATAGGAGACTTCTGGGTGTATCCTGGGGGATTCCTGCATATTGGAGGGAGTATCCAGTATCCCTCCAATCCCTGCCCAGTGTTGGGTTGGGAGAATTCCTTGAGGATGGTGGGAGTGGAGATGGGCTCTGGCCTTCAGATCAGGCTTCAGAGCTGTGGGATCTGCTCAGGCGGGGCGCGGAGCAGGACTGGGACAGCGCTCACTTGATCTCCTTGTTGATGGCTTCCAGCTGCTCCTGAAGCATGATGGCCAGTGTCTGCACGTCGGCCTGCCCACTGGGGGAGAGCAGCTCAGCCCCAAACATCCCCTCTGTCTCCTCCTCATCTGAACCATCCAGTTCCCCAGGAAATGGGGGTGGCATGGACCCCGCAGGGGCAGATCGCTCCCACTCCTGTCTCTGTGTGGAGACAGAGGGACACAGTGGGCAGGAGCCGAGGTAGGCCCTCGGTCTTCCTTCAACTCTGTTGACCTTGCCCACCCTCCATGACCCTGCCTATGGCCCCTGACACTGAGTGCCCTAACCATGGAATCCAGCCTCCACTTTCTTCCCTCTGTTTTCTCTCTTGATGGGTCCATTTTCTTGACCACACCCCTACCCATGACCCCACCGCCTCCCCTGATTTCACTGTTTCCTTTTACCTGGTCCACTTCCTTTCCTCACTTCACCTGTGTTAGAATTCCACACCCCGCCCGCCATCCACGAGACCCCATCCTTCTCCCCACCCGATCATTCCTCTAAGGTTCTCACCAGGCAGCAGGATTTTCACATGAAGAGACATCCAGGCAGTGGGGATGATGGAGTCGTGGGAGAAGGAGACAAGATAGCATGGGTCCAGGAGACCCTTCTTCTCAACCCAGCCCCCTTCCAGAACCCTGCATATTAGATCCCATTTCCCACTGTTGCCCTCCCAATCCCTGCCCAGTCCAGGCCCCAGAAGTGGCTGCTGACCTTGGAGGGCTCATCCTTAACCCCTGACCAGCGGCTCCTTTTGCCTGCCCGGCCACTGCCAGCCCCATAGGGATCCAGGTGGGCGCCAGAAGGTAATGTAGGTGCCTGGGAGTAACGGAGCTCCAGGGCACTGCCAGGGAGAGACCTGTGGGCATGGAGAGGGTTGTCAGAGACCAAGGGTCAGGAAAAGGAAACAGAGGTAAGGGGTCATGGGGAAGGGCCTGGGGTCAGGAGATTAGGAGAGGGATCTAAAGTCAAAGGTCAGGAAAAAGGATCTGGGGTCAGGTCGTGAAGTCAGGGATCAAAAATAAGAGGAATCAGGGCAAGTCTCAGGGAGACAGAGATTGGGGGTGAGGGAGACCAGAGGATCAGAAAGGATGAGCTTGGCCAAGGAGGTCCATGAGCAAAGGTGGGGCAGGAAAGTTATTGCCACCTGGAGTAGGAGGATGGTGGCCTCCCCCGCAGCTGGTCGATCTCCATCTGCATTCGCTCCATCTCCGCCAAGAGCTGCTCCTGTGGGAGGGTATTGGAGGTGTCAGGTCAGAATGTGCCCAAAGGAACAGCCCCTTCCAGCCAGGCTGATTCCAACCCCAGCAATGCCTGCTCCATTTCCCTGGTCCTCCCCTCAAGGCCCCTCCCTTCCACACTCTTCCCTCCAGGCCCCTCCCTACTTTGTTGAGGAGCAGCTCGTCCTGAAGCTTCTTCATGTTAGCAATTTCCTCACTCAGTGAGTTCTGTGGGGAACAGGGGTGCAGTGAGGGGGGGAAGCCTGAACTGGACATACTCTGGGGGCCTGAGATCCCAGGGGGAATGAGGAGGGCTTGAAGGGTGAGCTGGAGGTCATGAGGGTTGTGGGGCCAAAGATGCAGTGGGGAAGGGAAGTCCCTGGGAGCCCCAGAATTCTGCATCCTGTATAATCAGAGGATTCAGTTTGAGGATCCATCGGGTTAGAGGCTTGGAGAAAAGCCAAGAGCTCAGGGTATGAGTGCCCCAGAATTCAGTTCTTGGGGTATTTAGATTAGGTGAAAGAGTGGTCCCTGCAATAGAGCAGAGAAGTCTGTTGAATTCAGGATACCCAGGTTTGGGGAGATCTCAGATAATGGATCTGGGGAAAAGATCTGGGGCCCCGGGATTCGGACAAGAGGTAGTTCAAGATCCCGGGATATCAATCGGAGTCCTGGGTTGGGGCGCACCTTCTCCTCTAGCGCCCCCATGCGCTCCTTGAGATGAAGCTGTAACCGTTCATTGGACTCGCTCAGCAGTTTGTCCACTGTCTCAGACAGCCGCTTATTGTGGTCATCGTTCATTTTTTCCCGCTGCCGGGCCTGCCCAAAGGACAGGGGGTCAGGGGTACTGAAGCCCACCTGACCCAGACCGCCGCCCTTGCTCTAAGCTCCCACCCCCAGCCCAGCCCCTCATCTAAGTTCCTCCCACAGTCTCAAAGCCCCGCCCTCATTGCTGTTTTCCGTCCCCTCACCCGCTGCAGCTCCTGGTTCTTCTCCTCCAGCTGGGCCTCCAACTGTCGAAGCCGCTCCTCAAAATTCCCATGACGTTCCTCAGCCTAAGAAATGGAACCCACGATATCCGACTTTGCCCCACTAGGTTCCAGTCAGACTCCAATCCCACCTCCTCCAAGACTGGGTGCTAGGCCTGACCCCAGAGCTCCAGGCTCCTTCCCCACAGGACTCCATACCCTGCACTTGTGACTCAGGCCCTGCCCCCGTCTACTGGTGCTGTCCCTTTGTCAGTTCATATTTCAGGCCACGCATCCTTTCAGTCCAAACTAGAAAACGTACCCATGCCCAACCTCCAGATTCGGCCCCCATTCCAACTCCCATCCCTTCCCTAGACTCCAGGTCCCGCCTTTTTACCCCAAACCCAGACTGCAGATCAGCTTCAAGGCCCCGCCTCCTCCAGGCTCCGCCCCCTCCCAGAGACTCCAGGCATCCCTCACCTTATTGAGCGCCGCCACGCGCTGGGCCAGCTGCGCCTCTATCTCAGGCAAAGTCTCTGCCTTTTGCAGTGTCTGCTGCAGCTTCTGCTTGGCGTCGTCCAGCCACTCGGCCAGCTGACGGCTCTTCTCTTCACTCTAGGGGAGGACAGAGACGGGGGGAGGGAAGTAGCTTGGTCACGGGAGCCAAGACCTCAACCCCCATCGTCCCTCCACAGCTGTGCCCCCACCTGCCGGTACAGAGACTCCTTGCTGGCCAACTCGTTCTCCAGCTTGTCGTTGGCGTCGTGCAGAGACGTGGCCTCGCGCTGTGCACTCAAGTAGCGCTTTTCCAGTGTCGTAATCCGCTCTTCCATGTCCTCCCGCTGCGCCAGGGCCTGCAGAGGTGGCAAAGGGCGGCATGCACTACAGCTCCCAGAAGGCCTGGCGGTAGCCTAGGCTTAGAACCCCAAATCAGGCACCCCAGGGTATCCTGGGAATTGAAGTCCCCTGCCATACAGGCGTCAGAATGGCGGAACGACACCTGCCAAGAGTTCCCAGCAATAGCCAACCAACGTTAGGTTCCCTGCCACCTAAGAGTTAAGATGGTGTACTACACCTCTCATGAGCTTCTAGGTTAGTACTGCCTTAGATTCACCCCATATGGATGACTTAAGGCTCGTGGGATGGGAAGTCTCCACTTTTCTTGAACCACTTGCCTCAAAAATCCAGGCCTTAGATTTTTCAGCAACTTCTGGCGGAGGCTTAGAATCACAGAGCAAATGTCCTAGGGTCTCATGGGAAGCAAAGGTCCCTTCCATCTGGAAGGCAACATCTCCCAAGATCCCCCAGGGTAGCACAGGCTTAGAACCCCAGAGAAGGTGCTCCAGGGTCTCCTGGGAGATGGATTCCTGTTTGGGAGCTATTGCGGTGGTGGAGCACATTTCCCAACAGGCCCCAGAGCCATTCAGGCTTAAAATGTGAGGTGAAGGCCCTAGCGCTCACTAAATGATGAGAACTACAGTACTCACTCTTTTGTCTCATCCAGGGCCTTTGAGAATCCATGCCCTACATTTCCCAGCAGCCCCTGGGACATGGGAGTTAGGATCAAGGGGCCTAAACCAGGATGGGTTGAAATGCAGACAAAGGAATTCAATTTAGAGGCACAAGAGAATTTCTCAATGATAACATAACTATGATCACTTATGAATGCCTATCATGTATGTGCCACATGCCACCCTCTGACAAAGATCACAAGTCCCATTTTACAGGTGAGGAAACAGGCTCAGAGAGGAGAGAAGAATCTATAGTTTGTGGACTAAATGCAGCTTCCACCATTCATGAGCTCTGTGACTTTGGCCAAAGGGGCAGGGGAGGATGGGGGCAGAGGGGTACCGACAGCAGCCCACTAGGGGCCCTGGCCTCACCTCCTTGAGGTCGCGCTGGAGCTTGGCGTTAGCTTCCTCCGCCTTACCCAGCTCCCGGTGGGCGGTGCCCAGCTCCTCCTCCAGCTGGCTCATCTGGCGGCACAACACCGCCAGGCGCTCCCGCAGCTGGCACACCTCTGCACGCTGCCGCTCCAGGGCCTCCTCCAGCTCCGCTGTGCGCCGGTTAGAATCCCCGCCAGGACCCAGGCCATTGGCAAGGGTCTGGAGTGGAGACAGTGGGAAAGAAAGGGACAGAACACAGAAGGGGTAAACACAGAGGTATAGAGGGAATGCAAGGAGAAAGTTGATGGGGGTGGAGAGTGAATCACAGATCAGTAAGGGTCATGGAGGTCACAGAAGTTAATCAGGGACCTGAATCAAAGGTCAAAGGCCAGTAAGGTCTTAGGAGTTCAGATATTCTAAGGTCTGTGAGGATAATATCAAAATTAAAATGACCATCACAAAGTTAGAGGGCTGAGTGGAGGTCACAAGGATGGGGATCAATGAAGAGCAAGGGGAACAAAGGATTTTCACTTCTTACCTGTCCGTCCCCATCCTTGCCAGGCTCCTCCAGCCCTGACCGGCGTCTAGACAGCTGCTCTCGAAGGCTCAGAGTCTGGGAATGAAAAAGGGATATCAGGACAAAAGGAAAATTAGTTCTATTTCCCATTGGCACCAGCTCTCTAAGGAGAGGTCATAGACACTTCCAGTCCTGCTGGGGCCACCCCCACCCTACAGTCTACCCTTAGACCCTGTGCTCTCCTTATATCTCTCCTTACCTGCCTAACAGGAAGCGTGCCCAGCCTTACTCTTGCACTTAGCCTCCTGGTGGAGATGTCCTCTTCTATCCTGACTTTCCCCATCCAACCATTTCCTTCGGAGTGGGTTCTTTCTGTTATCCCCGGCCCATGGTTCTCACTTTAAACTCACTTTCAATGGGCAGTTCTCCTCTTGGCCCTGCCCAGTGAGTTCCTCCTTAGGGACCCCACTGGTTCTCTTCATAGTCCAACTCTATTGGCCTTTTGCTCTAGTTCTGCCTCCAACAGATTCTGGAACCCCAAATCAGCTCCACCTCATTGGGAACTCCTTAGACCCTCCCTCCCTCCCTTTCTTGGCCATGTCCCACCTCCTGGTTGCTCAGCTCCAACTCCTCCTCTAGCACTGCCACCCGCTCCAGTGCCATCCGCAGCCGCTCCCGGACCTGGGAATGGGGCAGAACAGGAATGAGATGGAGATCAAATCCAATCTAGGACAGCTGACAATGATGCAGAACACTCTTGGAAGGGCCTGATAGTGCAACGTTAGGATTCTTCTATCCATAATGGATGTGCAGCCCCAACCCGCTACCAAAGCTGCCCCACCCACTTGTAGCCCCCATCCTAGTTAATTTTTCCATTATCAACCAGTAAAGTCCCAGTCTGCATAGCCTGTCCCAGTCAATCACAGGCAACATTCTTCCCACTTAGGACATCCCCAACCAATCACAGCCAGACTCTCTCCAATTCAGGACAGCACCAACAACCCACGGGTTTCCATTCTTCACCCAGGCTCTTCCATTCTCATACCTTCTCATCCAGGGCCTTGTGGTGCTCGAAGAGGGACTTTAGAGCCTTGAGCACCTCCACCTCGGAAGAGACCCCGCCAGGGGACTGGGCTTGGCGTTTCACCACGGTCATGCGTAGTGACCTCTCGTGCCTGGACACCAGACACTCCAGGTGTTCCAAGAGAAGCTACAGAGATAGGGCACCAGGCCAAAGAAAAGAGGCAAGGGAAGAGAAGCAGGGTAGAAGAAAAAGGTGGTTCCGACAGGAGGGGCGGACACATGGAGAAAGAGGGGGAGCCAAGCAAAGGGGTAAAGAGCGAAACAGGTCAAGAAAACAGGGATATCAGAGGTACCGGTGGGGTCAAGGAAGGAGTAGAGTGGTATAGGAAAAGAGACCGTTATGGAGGAGAGAGGGAAGAGGACATGAAGGAAGGAGGAGACCAGAAGGGATCAACCAAGAAGTGGGGACAAGGAGGAGAAGACAAGAAGGTGAGATGCGGAAAAAAGATGGATCAGGCTGCATCACCTGAGGCCCCGCCCACCCCACTTAGGCCCCGACCCCAACACCCCTCACCCTCGTGTTGTTCCTCTCCGCTTTCAGCTCTGCAATCTCTTCCTCCCGCTCCAGCAGCTGCTCCCGACATAAATTCAGCTCCTTCGTCAGAGCCGCAAACTCCTGTCCAGATGTGAACAGGATAGGGACAATCAGATCAATCCTCCCCCTATCTCCCTCACTGCCCAGGACTGGGAGTTTGAAGGCCCCGCCCTCTCGACTAAACCCCGCCCCCTCTAGCAGCTCAGACCCCGCCCGTCATCGGCAAAGCCAGCCTCCCCGACTCCGCCCTTCCGCGCCAAGTCCCGCCCCTCCGAACGGCCTTCTTGTCGAGACCCCGCCTGCCGCAGGCCCCGCCCCGGCCCCGGCCCCGCCCAGACCTGGGGCAGCGCGATGCTGAGCTGGCGCTGCAGCGAGTCCTTCTCGTGGCCCAGCTCGCGCAGCCGCAGCTGCGCTGTAGCCAGCCCATCCTGCGCCTCGCGCAGCGTCTCCAGCAGGCGCTCGCGCTCCGTGAGCATCGTGACCATGAGGCGCTCCAGCTCGCCGCCCGTTTCGTCCGGGCCCAGCGCAGAGCCCCGCCGGCCATCCTCGCTGATGGTGGGCATCACCTCGCACATCATGGCGGCGGTGCTGGCCTGCAGGTGCGGGGAAGGGGCAGGGAACAGAGACCGGCCTTGTCAAGGGACAGGCAGAGAAAATGCGGCACGACCACTGTGATATTACTTAGAGGAAACTGAAGCAGGTCCACCCTGGCATTGCGCAGACGAAACTAAGGCCTGTCCATTCTGATCATGGCACAGGATAAACTGAAACCCTTTGCTTTCAGGAAACTAGGCCTGGCTACCTGTGTGAGAGCATTTGGGGAAACCGAGGTCAGACTCCATCAGGCACTGGCAACAAATCTAGGCCCAGCCTAGTCCAAGAAACCGAAACCGGATGATCCAGGCATTGCCTGAGTGAATGTGGAAAAATTAGTCTCTACCTGTTTTGGCCCTGCTGAGAATCAACCCACTGCATGAATGAGAAAACTGAGCCCCAGCGGAGAACCATGACTACAGGAGGACACAGGACTGGGATTACGGAATTAGGTCACTGGCACGCGGTTACCTGCTCTCCAGCCCAACTCCTCCCTCCTTCCATTTCTCATCTGGACCTCAGTTCCAGAAGAATCTAAAGACCCACTCCACTTGCAGGGGGTGGAGGGAAGCGTGGTCGGATCAGGGCATTTTAGCCATCTCCTATGACCCAGGTGTCCAGGAGGATCCAGTTCCTCCTTCCTCGGGTCACAGAATTCTAGGTCCTGGAGTCCCCTTCTTCTCCCAGACTCAGGAGTCTGAGCCTCCAGCCCCCTCCTTCCCAATCCCAGGAGTCTCGAGACCACACTCCCTCCTCCCCCGGGGACATGAGTCTGGGCTTTCAACCTCTAACTGTAGACCTAGAAATCCCAGACTTCAGACCTCTCCTGTCCCAGAACCCAGGAGTCCAGGACTCCAGGACCCAGGAGTCTGCATACACGAGCTGTGGACAGAGATGAAGTGAGGTGCCCTGAGCCGCTCCCTTGCACACATCAAGTCAGACAGGTCCAGCTGGCCCAGCCGAAAGCAGGAGGGGCTTTCACGCTGTTCCCTCCTTTCCGTCTCTCCCTTCTGGCAGCAGCATAACCGGTTCTGAGAGTAGATAATTCCCAGCCCCACCCAATGTGTGGACTGTGTCCAGAGCCTGGGACTGGAGCCTTGGACTCCTGTGAGGAGAGGAGGGGACTGAGGGCCCCAGGACCTGGGAGAGGAGGCAGCTGTGTCCCTTGGGTCTTTGAACAGGTGCATTTGGGAATCTAGATACCTGAATCCTAACACTCAGAGGCCAGATTCAGGAAAATGTTTAGAAGAGAGCAGGCCAGCTGTAGTTCCCACAACAACATTGTATCTAAAACCCAGAACCTACTCAGGAGATGCAACACAGGCTCTTTTGGGAGGCTGCTCTAGAACTTCAAATTCACTGAGAAGGAAACAAAACACAACAAGGCAGGGCAAAAATCTAGAAAGCCACTGGCATGTAGACACAGTACAGAGTGGAAAAAGGACATACGCTTCCACATTTACAATGTGCTTGGGGTAAAAGCTGCACATAGGGCATATTCTAGAACCCAGGTCTGGAACATTGAACCAGCCAAGAACAATCAATAACTTAAAGAGCATCTGGGTGACCCCAGAATTATATTTAAGAACATACCTAATGAAATGCTCAATGAGCCAAGTCAGGAGACAATCTAGAACTCAGAACCTACTACGGATGAAAATATAACACAGAATATAGCAAAGGTTGCATCCTTGGTTTAATCATGTGTCTAGATAATGTTAGAACTCAGAATGCAGAAGATGTTCTCTAGAATTCAAAACATGCCTTGGAGGCGAAGAAAAACCTAGAAAGTATCAAGGAGTTTGCCTGGAACTCAGACATGCCTGGGGGAAGATGCAGAAAGATGCATGCTGGGAATTGAAAATTTACTGTTATAAGGACTGAGCTGGCAAAAGCGAGGTGGGGTATTCTGGAAATGAGGACATTTCTAGGCTGAAGACTCCAGAAGAGCAGAGAGCTTAGAGCATGCTTAGAATGCTCAAATGGCAGATGGAGGAGGAAGCACACAGTCCACCAGGAGACAAGTTCTGAACTAACATCACCCTAAGGAAAAGATGGGCAGAGAAAGTGGGAATGGATGGGCCTAGGGTCTAGACCTGAGGAAGGGAGTTGTAAGGTAGAGCACTTCAATGGGAATCTTCTAGATTTAAGACTGTAGAACGGAATGGAACCTAAAGTGGGAAAGTGTATTCTAGAACTGATAGCACAATTTGGAGAAAGACTACAGCACATATTTGGAAGATACACATTCTAGAACTTAGAATGCCTCTGGGAAGAGAATGGAGTCTAGAACAATGCCGAGGATGTGGCTGGAACCTAGAACACACCTAAAACGAAAATTTAGCAGAGAATAAACAAGGACTGGTACTAAAACTTGGGAACATATCTGAGAAGATGGTAGGATTTGAATTTGGCTTGGTGGGGGATTATCTAGATATTTGAATTCATTTGGGGAAAGACATGCCTAGAATTTACCATCTAACCTAGAACTTCAAACATGCCTTGGGTGAGGACAGAACCGAGATGTTGACTGAGAGTGTTTCAGGATCTAGAAAGAATCCAGAATGTGGAGCATTGCAAGGACAATGTTTAACCAGAAATGTGGAAGACAGTGGGTAGATTCTAGGTCATCGAATGAGCCTAGGTCACAGAATACATTTTGAGGAAGGCATGTATGTTTGGCTCAAGCCTGAGAGAGTGTACTCAGAGGATGGGACATCACGATATGGGCCTCAGAAGGCAATGAGGTGCTGGAAAGATCTCAAGAAGCCGGGTCTGAGGGGAGAGAATAGAGTCCCAGGGAGCCCAGCAGCTGAGATGAAATAGGGATGAAACGGGTTTGTCAAGGCCACCAGAAATGTCAAGTTGATGGAGGGATTGTGAGGCCGTGGCGACCTGGGTTCCTAAGATTAAGAGCTGAGGAACTAGATACGTGGGTGGGGGGAGGGCAGAACTGGGGGCCTGGACTCCTGAATCCTTGTGGAGGTAAAGGACAGGGGGTTGGGAAGGAGAGCTGGGGCATATGGCCTCGGTAAAGGATGGTGGCCAGTACAGAAGCTGAGATCTGAACGCCTGGGTGCCTGAGGGGATTCAGGACTGGGGACAAGGTATTTAGGTCTCCAGGGGGAAGGGCGGGCAGATGCCAAAGAATTGCATTAAGAATTGCATCCTGAGTCCCTGAAAGGGAGAGAGTCATGGCGCCTGAATCCCTAACGGGGCAGATGCTGGGGTCCTAGGAAGCTGGGTATATTTGTCTGAGGGGCACAGGGGCTGTTGAACTCTAAAGGGGGCAAAGGCTGGGAATCTGGATACCCTGATGCCAAGGTCCCTAAGGTGGACGGGGCAGGAACATTCAGAAGCCCTGACTCCTCAGGAAGGTGCTGGGGTCCCGGAAACCTGGGGTGCTGAGGAGGAGGCTGAGAGCCTGGCCAGCGGGACCCTGAGGCCCAGGCACTCAGGTCGGCGAGGGCCCGGGTATCCCCGGGTCAAAGGCGCTGCGGGGGGGATCCCCGCGCCGCCGGCGCCCCCTCTCCTGTGGCGGCAGCAGGAGGTGGGGGAAGCGAGGCTGCCGAGTACTCTGACCATGGACAGCTCCAGAGCCGGCCTGTGTCCAGGGCGGCCGCGGAGCCGGCCTGGACTGAGGGACGCGGCCGGCTGCTCAAGCCAGAGGGCTGAAGATGGGCAGACGGGGTGCGCGAATGGGGGACTATGCGGACGCGACGGGGGACGGCTAGCCCTCGCCGAGGGAGTGTGACACAGCCGCGGCGGGTGTCTGGAGCTCCCGGGACTGGGCTGAGGAGGAGGATCTAGGTCCAGAGGGGTTCCCAGGGTTGAATTGAAATCCAGGCTCCTGGGCCCTGGAAGAAGCGCAAGGAGGCAGTACGCCTGGGATTCTAGGGTTCGGCTGGGGACTCTGAGAGCCGGGATGGGCACGCCTGACTCTCTGGGGTTGGGCTGTGAAATCTGGGCTCTGAGGTCCCCCGGTATGAAGAAGGGAACCTAGGATCTCGGAGATGTGGGGAAAACTCGGCGAGGGGTCCCCGGGGTGGGCGCTGCCAGGCAGGCCGGGCCGGGCTCTTACCTGCCTGGTCCGCGGCGGCTGCGGGCGGAGCTGGGCTGCAGGAGGGACGTGGGGTGGGGTGGGGGGACCGGGCGGGGCCCCTGGCGGCGGCCGGGGCCCGGATCTGTAGCTCCGGAGCCCTGTCTCCGCCGCTCGCGCGGGCTCCGCGTCTCTTGCTCCGGCTTGGGCGCTGGGGACCCCCTCCCCTTCACGGTCTCACAGCCCTCTACCCCCTAAAACAGCCCCCTACCCCTGTCACCGTTCAGCCTTCCCCCACGAGGCCGCAGCCGCCAGATCCAGGGGTGCCCACCAGCGCCCCCAAATCCCACCTTCCCCCCCAAAAAAATTTCCTCCTCCCTCCCCCCCACAGCTCCCCGGCCGTCGTGGCCCCTTTAAAAGGAGACTGACAGACGGCTCTTAGTGGCCAATGGGAGGCAGCGTCGGTGCCGGCCGGCGGTAAACCCCGCCTCCGCACGGGCCGGGAGGGGTAGCGCGGGCGGAGAGCGGGAGGAGGGGCTTAAGACGTGTCGGCCAATAGGCGAGCAGCGTGAGGCGGCTGGGGCGGGAGGCGGAGCCCGGCAGGGGGATGATGTCACCTGGAGCTAGGGCCGCGCGGCGTGGAACGCGAGTCGCGACCCCGGATGCCGGCGGTGGCGCGCGCCGGCCTTCGCGTCGCCGGAGACAGGAGGGCTGGGCGGGCGGCGAGGTGGGAGTAAACGTTGTATTTTAAGGTGGGGCGACTCCCGGAGGCGCGCGCTTGGGTTGCAAGGTGAGGTGAATGCCGGGTCGACGAGTGCACCTTATTCTGCACACCCTGCGCCGGCCTCGAGAACTGCACGCGGCACCCCCACCCCCGCCTCCCACGTAGACGATAGTACAGCCTGCCAGGCTCCCCCGGCGGACAAGGCTCATGGTTCGCTCCGCCCCGCCCACACAGAGGAGGCCCAGTGGCTCACGCAGCGTTTCAGGACTCGTCAGTGGACCAACTACAGAAGAAGGGGCTTGGCCTCCACCCTCAGACTCTCTTAAGGGTAGGGGGCGTTGTCTTCAGTTCTGACCTCGCACTCAGACCCAGACTAGGTCAGAGCCTTGGACTTATCCCTAGGAAGCCGCCAGCCTCCGCCTTCAGACCTGGGGGAAAGTCTCTACCTATGTTCTCATTCTGAAAGGGCTTCTTCAGGGCCTGGTCTCAACATCAGTTTCTCTCCCTCCCCCACATCTCAAGACCCTCAAACGCCAGGATGCAGGACAGACACACAGACACTCAGTGAGGGTCAAAGATCTTTAAATAAGGAGCCGGTGACAATAAATACTGTACAGGGGAGGGGGTGAGTGGGAGGGTCCAGATCTGTGGTTTCAGCCTCGAGACTCCAAGGACCTGCAAGGAGGGTGAAGAGAGGGGAGCCAGGCTCAGGGGAGGGGACCTGGGGAAGCATGGGAGAGAGCCAGGACTGGGGCTCCAGAACCAAGGGCCTGGAGAAGTGGGTTGAGGGGTTCCAGAAAAAGTAGTTTCCAGATCTTGGAATGGCAGTCAGCTGAGTCATCACCAGGAGTTTTAGCCAGACCAGCATGGGGTGAGAGCCTGGGTCAGGGGTCAGGGGTCAAGGGTCAGATTCCCAGGTAGAGGAGCCATGGCTAGGGGTGGCAATCAAGGTTCCAGGAATCATTGGCCTGGTCTGGGAGTCTGGGGATAAGTGGAGGCCCCAGGGGAATGGTGGCAAAGGGCTCACGAGTAGCTCTGGTGCTGCTGGCGCCGGCGGGCTGAGCGCATCTTCTCAAAGCGGGCCTCCATCTCCTCCAGCACACGAGGCGTGTAACGCACCACCAGCTTCACCGAGCCTTGGGCCGCCTTCAGCAGCTCCACGGCCTTCTCGTGCTGCTCACCCTCAACGCTCTGTGGGGTGATACACAGACAGCTGGGCCTGGGGCCCACTGTCCTCACCCAGCACCCACCCCAGAAATGGGACCAACCGTTGGCGACTTGGTACCAGGCCTAAGGTGCCAAAACCTCATGTCTTCATGGAAGAGTCACTAACTCTTGGCTGAGTGTCCTCCCCACAAAGCTTTTAGGTTGCCCATGTCAGGGACAAGCCCCATATGCCTTCAGTCATTGAGCCAGATGTCCAGGCCCATCTTTATCCCCTCCCTCCCCACAGCCCATTAATCCCCAGCCCCATCCCTCCTGACCTGACTCCCTCTTCTTCGTCCCTATCATTTTGGCCCCAGCTTAGGAATCATCCTCTCCCCAGTGGATTCTCACTATAGCTTCCTGCCTGGCCTTCTGGCTCTCCCCTTAATCCATACCCCACAGAGTCCCAAAGGGGTCTTTCTAAACTTCCAAGCTGAGCCTATCCCTTTCCTATTCAAAACCCTCCCATGGTTCCCCAGAGCCCTTGAGACAAAGTCCCAGCTTCTCAGGCTGGCACTCAGGCACTGCCAGGCTGGACCCAGCCACCCACCTAGTTGTGCCTCCATCTACTCCAACCAGTGATTTTAACTGCATGCCCCAGTCCATCAAAACCTAGCCCTTTTCCTTCATTTCAGAGGACTGTCACAGATCTTAACTACAACACCCTCAGCCAAATAACACCTTTCTCCACCTTATGTGCCTGGAGAACTCTTACTCATCCTTCAAAACCCAACTAAAATGTTCTTTCCTCTGTAAAAACTTCCTTCATCTACCCTGGTCTGGTGCTACATCAGGCTCTCACAATGCTTTGTGTTTCCTCATTATTATCTCCCTGAATCAGGAATATTTCACTCAGGGTCCATCTCCCTCATCAGAGAGGGAGTTCTTAAAGGTAAGAGCTGAGGCCAATTTTTCTCAGAGTCTGCAGCAGTGCCCAGCACAGGATTGGATAAAGAGGCAGTGCTCAATCAGTGTGCGTTGAATAAATGTCAAAAACAGGGACAAACTATGACCCCAGCCCTGCCTCAGCCTCCAACTCACCACACCATTCACCGACAGCAGCTGGTCCCCACGCTTGAGGCCTCCGTGGCGGTCAGCCACACCTCCAGGAATGACCCGGGAGATGTAGATGGGCGAGTTCTGCTCCTTGCCCCCCATGATGTTGAAGCCCAGGCCCTCGTCTGTCTTGGGCAGCTCCACTACCCTGGGATGTGCATGGCCCTCACTGGCCGTGAAGGCAGCCACTGTGGCCTGGGAGACAGAAAGCGTCAGGAGGTGAGGGCCCCTCCATGGTGGGCATGTGCACTGGGATGGAGGATACAGGCCAGGGAGAAAGCGACTGAGGTGAGATCTACTTCTTTCCCCAAGTATGACATGCCTGCCACAGTTCAACACCAGGTCACTCCATAGTGACCATATGTTCACTTGGATGGTTCAGACATGTCAAAGAGAAAGATTCCATTTGGTGTGAGTGTGTCTCAAATACTCAACAGTTGCCAATCTCACTTTTTAACAGAAAAACAAGGCCTGGAATTATCTGAGAGCCTCCAGGAAGCCGCAAGAAATAGCATCTATAGTTTAATCAGATTATCAGTGTTTATTGCTACTTCACTGTTTTCATTGTATAGGTGTTTAAGGTTATCTTCTAGTCAGGCATGTGGTACTAGTAGTTTCAATTTGTAGTTGCTTTTGTAAATACCTTTCTTTGTATGATATTTAAGTTAAAATGTGAGATTACTTAAAATAAATTTTAAATAAGTAATAGTAAGGGTGGTACAAAGATTTGGCAAAAATCATGAAGGAGGAATCAAGAATGACATTAGGAAGACCCTGAGCTAGACCACGCAGTTCCCTGGATACCAAGATCGATGGGTTGGGGGACGCCTACCTTGGCTGTGGCATGTGCCCGGATCTCAGCGCTGCCGGTGATGTCCAGCGTGTCATAGAGCTGCTCATAAACCTAGTAAGGACGCAGCGGCATCAGGGAGCCGCCAGGCCCCCCTCCTTCCTTCAACACAGGAGTCCAGGCGCGCAGACCCTCCCACCCAAGGATGCGTCCTGCCCGGGGAACTCGGGGCCCGAGGAAACTACAACTCCCAAAGAACCCCGGAGCTGACGCGCGGGCACCCCAAGGCGGGCCGCCCCCGGCACTGCTGGGAGGCGTAGTCCCAGGGCTCGGGGTGACCAGGAGGAGGACAGAGGCTGCTGGCTCGTGCTCCGGCGCCGCGATGCGCTCACCTCCCGGATGGCAGAGCAGAAGCGGCTCTGCAAGACGCGCTGGAGGGCCTGCAGCTTCTGCGGAGGCAGCTCCCCGCTGCGCTGGAGCCGCTCGAGGAGCTCCACCGCCCGGGACACGTCTGCGGGGCAGGGGCGGGTTCGTAGACACATGGTGAGAGACACCAAGACGCAAATAATCACCAAGAGATGCGGCCAGAGACCGAGTAAGGGCGAGTAAGGGTGCATGCAGAGCCCCGGAAGGACAACCAAGTCCCGATCGAACACCCGCAGAATTGCCGGTGGCATGAGAGAGAATGCGGCCAGCCGGACGCCCTGCATCCCGGGGATTCCCATACACACGCAGGCAGGGGTGTGCAGCGGGCGCCCCCTCCCAGGCCGGTTCGCCCACGGACCCTCCCACACCCAGACAGCCCGACTTGCGGCGCCACGCCCCGCCCACCCCCGCCGGGTCCGCCCGCCCACCTCCCAGGCCTTGCCCGGGTAGGGGCGAGGATCGGGGTCAGAGACGCAGGCCGCGGCCGGGTGGCGCGCTTACCCCGCTCCAGCCCCAGCGGCTCCACCAGCGCAGCCATGTCGGCGCCACAGCTGCGAGCCGCCCGCCCGCCGGGTCTCTGGCGAGGAGGGCGGGGCTGCTCGAGGCCACGCCCCAAACGACGGACGCCTCCAGCGCGGCCCAGCGTGAGCTCTGCTTCTGGCTCTGCAGCCGCTGCATCTTATGCCGCTCCTGTCTGGCTGCTCTACCCTCATCCCCCAACGGTCTGTCCTGTTTGCAACCCCTCCTATTGCGGCCTCTGTCTGCACCTCCTTCCATCTCAGTCTGTCTGTCCTGCGCGCCACACTCGTCTGTCTCCTCTATTATCCATTTTTTTCTACGTTCATTGGACAAACGTACTAAATAAATATCTGGGCCCAAGAAGATGGACACGATGGTGAGCAGGAGACACAAGCCCACTGCCTTTACGGAGCTTAGGCTATGGTGGAGGGGAAGTAGACGACCAACTACGGCTGGGATCAGAATTGGGAGAGGGGAGGTGATGATCTAAGAGGGACACTGACATAGAGTCCTTGGAGTTAAGATCGAGAGGTGGGGAGTGGGTCACTTTCCAGGCAGAAAGAACCCACATGGCTGGACGGCAGAGTAAGGATTGGTTTATGATGGTGAAACGGTGGGCAGGATACAATTTATGCATAGACTTGTGAGTTGGCACGTTGAGGATTTTGGACTTCATTGTAATTCCAAAGAGTAAAATGTGATATTCAAATATGTATCTGAAGGTCACTGTGGCCACCGTGTGGCAACTGGATTGGATAAGAACAGTGGAGGCAGGGGACCAGTCATGAGGCTATTCAAGTGTACCATGATGGCTGAGACCAGGGCAAAGGCATGGAGGACAGGTGGACAGATGTGGAAATGTGTGGACATCTGATCAACTGTATATGAGGACTGAGAGGTGGAGGAGAAGAGGGTATTAAGGTGCTTTAAGGTGACTTTTGCTATGTTCTATACTGGAGGACCGATAATGGACATTCCAAATTTGAGGAGCCTTGTAAAGTATCCGAGGCCTGCAAGCAATTTTGAGAATTTGGACAAAGGTGGTAAATAAAACCATAGGAGTGGACAAGAATGCTGGGGACAAGACTACATAGAATGAAGAGGAACTAAAGCTGAGTCCTCAAAACTCCTAACATGTGAATACCAGGAAGAGGGCAAAGAATGGCCAGAAAAGGATGAGGGAATCAGGTGAGAAACCATGAGAAGAGAGTGTTTTTAAAAAGAAAGTGGGCAGGGGTTTCAGATGTTCTAGAGGCCCAAGAAATGTAGGAAATGTGGACAAGACTATGAAGTCTGGCTGTTACCCCACCCTGGACTGGATGGGAGTATGGAGTCCAGAAAGGGGCTTCTGCAAAGTCAGACGAAATTGGTAAATTTGTGTATCCCTCCCTCCTTCATAGTATTTCTTTTCCTATTTTAATAAAAAAATGACCTAGAGTTAAAAACAAAGTCAAATACAAAAGAGCTAATATCGAAAAGCACCAACCCATCCTAATTCTCCCACTGCAAGAGGCAACTTAATAGATGTTTAATCTGATAGTTGCTTCTAAGTAACATGCTATTTGTCAATTTATCAACGTTAGTTGTAATATACCGTGTTTTCCCGAAAATAAGACCTAGCCGGACAATCAGCTCTAAAGCATCTTTTGGAGCAAAAATTAATGTAAGACCGGAGACCGGGTTGGACCAGGCCTTGTATTTTTGCTCCAAAAGACGCATTAGAGCTGACTGACCGGCTAGGTCTTATTTTCGGAGAAACACGGTATATTGATTTGCTGCTCTTACCTTTCCCCTCTCCCCTCATGGTAGTTTTATGGTACCAGTTTTTAGATCAATGAAGTGCTCACATTATGTCTAAGTACTTACTGTTTACTGTAGGGCCCAAGTAGTATTCTGTGATTACATTTCCCTTCTTGAACAGCTTCTTTTCCCTGTGATTTCTATTTATTGTTCTTTTATCACATTCTCAGTGCCTTTGCAATTCTCCATCACAACAGGTATCATACTGAATCTTTTTATCCTGAAACTCCTTGGAAACTTCAGTCCTTTGACCCCAACGTGGACCAAGTACTCTCTAAAAACTGCCATCCTGGGACTTTCTCCACTGCTTTGCTGAACTGAGTCTAGTTTTCTTTTAAATTCTTTATTTTGGTGAAGTACATTCTCAGTTAATTTCCTAAGATTATGAGATTTTACTTTCAAATTCATCTAATTCTTTTACTTCTCTCGCACTTCTAGTGTTAACAAGAATGTTTCAGGTTGTCTAGTATCTAATCAACTACCAAATGCACCTACTAAATTCTTAATTTGTTGTTCTCCAGTTCTAAAATTTCCATTTGACTTTTTTAAGATTCCAGATCTGTGAAAATTCTCCATTGTTCCTTATTTTGTGAACATATAGTTATTCCCCGCCCCCCCCCCCACAGGTTACTATGCCCAGGCTTACCTTTTTTTTTTTTTTTAACTTTTATTTATTTTTTTCCAGGACCCACTAGCTCCAAGTCAAGTAGTTGTTTCAATCTAGTTGTGGAGGGTACAGCTCACAGTGGCCCATGTGGGGATCGAACTGACAAGTTTGTTAAGAGCACCGTGCTCTTAACAAACTGAGCTGACCGGCTGCCCCACATATAGTTATTTCAATCTCTGCTAACTCCAACATCAGAATCATGCCTGGGTCTGTTTCTATTGTCTATTTTTTCTCTTGGTTTTCAGTAATTCAAGTCCTCTTTCTAATACGCCTGATAATTTGAGTATATGCTGAACATTATGTACTAAAAATCCAAGAGGCTCTGAATGGTATCTTCCAAAGGTGGTTTTCTTCTGGCAGGAAGATCACCTAAATCCCGATGAAGCCTGGTCAATTTCACTTGTGGCCTTACTCTAATATTGTGGCACTCTGGGGATCTCGAGCATGGCCATTCCACCTTAGCAGGCCTTGAACCCCAACCTGTCTCCCCAAGAACTGCACGGTCTCCGTTGCTTCTGATGAGCACCTTGGGTCTTGCAACAATAAGCTTACGAGTTGTCAAATGCCTCGATGGGAGAGTGTATGTAGATTTGGGGGCTCAATGCCTCACATGGGAATTTTACCCCCAAGTCCAAGCTGTCTGGTCCAACCTCTGTGAACTCAGCCCTGCGGAACGCTGCCACTTTGTCTATTCCCCATGCTAAATTAGCAAATGTCCTCAAAGAAAAAGCCAAGTGAAAATGACATCCACCTGTGTGCTTTCCTTTTCTTAGAAATTAGACCCCCGTAAGTCTCACCTCCATTGGTTGCCCCCCCAATACCTTTCACAAGTTGTTTATATACTTTGTCCAGTGTTTATAACTGCTCTGTGCCAGGCTAGTCCAAAATGGGCTATTCTACACAGCCAATTCCAGAAACCTAGTTGCAACATCTGGGATATCTATGAAAATATACTGATTAGACATATATATATATTTTTTAAACATTTTATTGGGGAAAGGGAACAGGACTTTATTGGGGAACAGTGTGTACTTTCAGGACTTTTTTTTTTTTTTTTCCAAGTCAAGTTGTTGTCCTTTCAATCTTAGTTGTGGAGGGCCCAGCTCAGTTCCAGGTCCAGTTGCCGTTGTTAGTTGCAGGGGGCACAGCCCACCATCCCTTGCGGGAGTCGAACCGGCAACCTTGTGGTTGAGAGCCCACTGGCCCATGTGGGAATTGAACCAGCAGCCTTCGGAGTTAGGAGCACGGAGCTCCAACTGCCAGAGCCACCGGGCTGGCCCCTAGACATATTTTTATTCCCTAAGTTGTTTCTTCCAGGACCAGTTTTTCTATTTATCTTGTGGTCTCTTATTGGATTTTCTCAAATGCCTGTTAGCTTTGGTTGTGTACATGAAGACCTAGGCAGTTACAAAGAAAACTAGGATTCTTACATGTCAGTCAGACGTAACTGACAGTCTGCCTCTAGGTTATCAGGCCAAGTTTGCCTTTAGGCTGAGAAACTTCAAGATCACAGTAGATCCCAGCTTGTATAGCCTAGGCAGCAAATGCTCCACTCCCACGCAAGTGCTGAAACAAGTGTGTGTTCAGATTCCAACTTGTCTGCTCCTCTTGTCCCTGGAGTTGCAGCCTCGAGCCTCTCTAGGGTGCTACAAGGCTGACTGGCTTCCTTCTCAAGTGGTCACCAGACTGAAATGTTATCACCGTATCTTTTATCTAGAAATGTACTGAAATCTCAACTGCTGATGGAATCGCTTCTGTTTCTTGCCTGTTATTCCTCTACTATCACTAGGACATCTGAAGTAAAAAGAGAAACGGTGAACTTGCTATCATGAACTATAGACGCTTTTCCATCCTGGCCCTATGCAGACTTTCTGTTCTACCCAATCTTCTCATCCTTGTACCTTGCTCTCATGTTTCATCAACCTTTTCCCTGCTCTCCAACTGAGACAACAGCTCCCCTTTTCACACAAAGTTGCAGCTTCCACTAAGTAAACTAGCTGCTACAACCCCCACCGCCCTCCAATTAGGGGTATGAACAGCCCACAATGAATGTGTGGAAGACGTGAGGGGAGGGGGGAACACAAAGGTATCCAGGACCCTTACAGCGGACTTCCACATCCCGTTTTAAACAGCTCTGGTGTACCGGAGTGTCCCCGGCCTCAGGTCATAAAGCTCACATTTTAGGCATGCCCTGGAACACAAACCAAAGTAGGGTTAAGTCAGGTGACCACCTTCTGCGGGAGACATTAAGAACAGTGAAGAAACCAAGGTGCCTATTAGCAAGAAGAAATTAATTTTATTTTTAAATCCAAGAAACCAGAATAAGGAGACTCCTACCCTTCGCTGACAAACTTAGGTGGCGTTCAAGAAGGTTGAGGGAAGAGGATGACAGTAAGGGGCTGGGTACGACACGTCCAAACAAAACAGGTGAGGCCTTCTTCACTCTGGCGCAGCCTCCATCAAATACCCGTTCTCTGGAGCAAGATACCCGTCGCCTCCCTCTGACTCCATGTACATGTCTCGGCTGTCATTGCCCAGACCCTCCAGCCCGTTGTTCTGGCCACCCCCACCCCCACCTCGGGTATCATCCCTGCCCCGTTCACCACCCCGCTCCCCACGCTTATGCTCCCGATCCCGATCCCGGTCTCGGTCCCGGCGCCGGTCCCGCTCGCTCCGGTGGCTCCGACGTCGTTCCCGGTCACGATCCCGGCCCTTCTCCTCTGGACCATCAGGGCCATCTGGACCCAGCTCCCCAGGAGGCCCATCGTCAGGAGGGGCGTCACCAGCCTCAGAGGGCTCTGCCATGTCGCCACCACCTCCGCCACCACGCAGCTCCTCCTTGCGCTCCCGCTCCCGACGTGCCCGCTCACGGCTTCGGCTGCTTCGCCGCTTCCGGTCCCGGTCCTTGTCCTTGCTCCGCTCCCTGGAGCGCCGCCGCTCATCCTTGTCGCGACTCCGTGAGCGCCGCCGCCGGTCCCGAGAGCGGGAGCGTCGCCTTTCTCGCTCCTTGTCTCGCTCGCGGCTTCTCTCCCTGCGCTCCCGCTCTCGGTCTCGGTCCCGGTCCCTGTGGGGAAGCGGGGAGGGGCCCGGCCTGGATGAGGTGGGCAGAGGTGTGTGGCAGGGCTCCCCCATGTGACCACCCCCTTCCCAGGAAACCCGCTGCCCAATCTTACCTCTCATCATAGCGGGAGGTATCATCCCGGCCGGAATGCCGGATATTCACATCAGCCCCACCTCTCCTGGTACCACCTAGGCCACCTCCTGGAGGCAGGGCAGACAAACAGAGGGTCAGCCTGGGCAGGGGCTGAGGCATCGAAGAGCAAAGGAAAAGCACCATCTCTGTTGGTGTCTATGGGGCCAAATACTGTGGACACTTTGCCAGCACTCTCTTAACATGACAACTGTGCTTTACAAAGATTACGTGACTTCCACAAAGTGCCAGCTGACAATCACCTGTAAGGAGGCTACAAAGGGACACGTTCTTAACCACTGGGTACTACACACAACCTCTCACAAACCCTCCCTCCCATCACGTAACCTGCCCCCTCACCAAAGTCACAGCGATCTTTCTACCTGAAAACGTGATCTGCCTCAAAGCCTTCAACGGCTCCCCACGGCACAGTCCAAACTTACCAAGCGGCTCCCAGGGCCTGCAAGAGCTGGCTCCTGCCTATCTTTAAAACCAAGGGCCCCAGTTCTTGATGTTCCAAGCATTTTTCAGTCTCCTCATACTCAGCTCCGCTCTGTTCCAGTTTTGGGGACCATTCACCTCTTTCCCTGGAACCTCACCTTCTTGTCTCGTTGACTCCTACTGACCCTTCTTCGCATGTTAGCCCCAATGTCACTTCCTCAGTAAGCCGTCCCTGCCCTACCGGATGCAGCCATTCTGCACTGTACCCTCATGGACCATATACATTTCCTTCCCAGAACTGTGCCTGTGATTTCAAATTGTGTGTGTGTCAACACCTGCCTCCCCCAGAGCCGGTAATGCACCGTAAGAGTTGGGGCTATGTCCAGCTTTGCTCACTGTGACCAGCACATGGTACAGCATTGAGGACAAGAGTCGTCAAAATGACTGACAGAAAAACCCCAAGGAGCAGTGGGCAGTCCCCTTCTTCAGACGGGGAAACAAACTCAGACAAAGCCATTTGGCCCTGGTGCGCCAGCAAGGCCAGCACAGACTGGGGCTGACTCCGAGGCGGCTCTCCTGTAGCTCACTCACTGCCTGGAAGGCAAGTTCCGTGAGGCAGGCTGGAGCCCCACGAGGAGTGAGTGGTGAGGGGGAAAAGGAGACAGGCTGCTTGGATTATCAGAGACATTCAAACAGAGGCAGGCAAGTGACCAGGCACCTGGAATGTCACAGGTATGGGGTAGAATAGACTAGTGTTTTCCATCTTCAGATGATGACCCAGCAGTGGATCACATCACCAATTTGATAGGTTGCAACCAGTATATTAAAAAACAACAGTATGGGCTCAGTTGGTTAGAGCGCGAGCTCTGAACAACAGGGTTGCCGGTTCAAGTCCCACATGGGCCAGCGAGCTGCGCCCTCCACATCTAGACTGAAGACAATGAGCTGCTGCTGAGCTGCGGGAGGAGCAGCCGGATGGCTCAGTGGTTAGAGTGCGAGCTCTCAACAAGGTTGCCGGTTAAATTCCCGCATGGAATGGTGGGCTGCACCCCCTGCAACTAAAGATTAAAAATGGCAACTGGACTTGGAGCTGAGCTGCACCCTCCACAAATAGATTGAAGGACGACGACTTGGAGCTGATGGGCCCTGGAGAAACACACTGTTCCCCAATATTCCCCAATAAAATATATAAAAAAACAAAACAATATAAAGTCCTGCAATGCCGCAGAAAAGACAATTACTGTTTCATAAAACTTTTGTTTGGGTTATATGTAGTTTTGCACGTATACCGGGTCAGGATCACCATTAGAAAGTATGAATGCCAATCAAACTACAAGATTTTGGGATTCCAGGATTCTACCACAACAGGAAATAGATTCTGAAGAAGCCATTCTACCCAGAGAAACCAGAGAGCAAGTGAGAACCTATCCATCAAGTTCAAAGATTCAGCAGGTGAGTGTGTGGTCTGCACAGCACAGGCAAGTCAAGAGTGAGATCAGCAAGCTGGGAGGCAGGACTGAGAGCAGGGTGGCAGGTGTCTGCCCAGGGAAGGCCATCTTCGCTGAGAGCTGTCACTCATCCTTGCAGGACTCAATTCTCAGCAGGCATGTTTGAGTGGCAGCACCTGGGGCCCAGGTCCAGCCGAACACGGAGCCACTCCAATCCATCCACCCGAAGCAGGGAGATGTGCCACACTGGGCCAGTGCGAGGACACAGTCTGCACGGACAGCAGAGAAGGCAGACGCAAGCTGCAGAGATGCCAGAGGTGGCCCTTGACAGATTTAAGATCTGGCTACCAGGTCCTCCTGAGGCTCACTGGCACCGCATGTCTCTGGGCTCCAAAAGATACCCAGGAGTCTACACTGACAAGGCCCCTTTACACTTCAGGAAGCTCAGTCATATTTATGATACTTGCAGCCAAATTGACCTTGACTGAGACAGAGCATGACAACTGGAAACACAGTGAGCGGGACCGAAAAGTAGGCTCTGAGGGCCGGAGCTAGGTACGTCTGGCTCTTGCCTAGAAGCCTGGAACACAGCTGGTGATCAAACAGGCAGGCGTTGGCTGAATCAATGAACAAAACGAACATACGAGTAAGAGCAGAGTGCAAGCAGCTAAGTGACATTTACAAGGCCCACCACATGCCACTTGCCACGCTGGGCATCTGATGCTGAGCTCAGTGAACTGAGGTTATTCCCGGTTTCCAATGTGAAGAGAATGAGGGAGGAGGGGAAAGCCACCAGCTGGCTTTTGGTCCCAGACTGGCCTTTGCAGGCCAGTGCTCCTGCTCCTACTTGGTAACCCAGAATGAGAAGACAGGCACCTGTGATATGATAATGAAAGAGAGCGAGCTGGAGAGAGGGAGGGAGGATGTGAGCAGCCGTGGGGAAGTGAGAAGAGGCAGAGAAGACAGAAGGCAGCAGAGGATGCAGAAGAAAGAGGTGAGAACGAAGCCGCTGAGCACGCGACCCTTGGGAGCCCTGCATGCGCAGGAAGTGCTCACCTAGCCGCCGGGGCCTCCAGCCCTTCACGGTTCGGCCCCTCTCCACGTCCACAAGGACTCTCCTGCCATCAATCTTCTTGCCGTCTGCGTGTTTGTAAGCGGCTGCAACAGACGTGGAGAGGGGGGAGGGGAGAAGTCCCCAGAGGGTGCTCTAGTCAGGACAGGGCCCAGCTCCACAGCACCCCCACCCCACATGTCCCCATCAAGGCACTGGCACTCGCGCACACACGCCCACCACACAGCCAGGCTACTGACGGCCAGACCAACCCTCTCCCAACCAGGGAGGGGCCTGCTCCATCTCAGCACCTGCTTCCTCATCACCCCCAATCACTATTGGGGGGCAAGACCACCCACAACTGCCAACCCCGGGGCTTCCAGGCCCTGCCTACTCCCCATCGACAGAGCAGCCCCCTCCCATCAAGGCGGCCAAAAGTCGCTGCAAAGAAACCGGAGGTTAACTTAAGACTGGACTCTGCTGTCCCCACAGCAGGGGGCTCCTCCACAACTCCCGGCATGCACCCTAAAACATCATGCTGGGGGAGGAGGCCCAGCTGGGCCGATCCGCACCCCAGAGTTCACACCGGTTTTGTTTGTTTCTTTGGGGGGAGAGGGGGAGGTGAGGGTGAGCACAGGGTGAACAGACATCAGAACAGAAAATGAACCAGAAGGGGTGGGAGAAATCTTTAGAAGATGGCAGGGAGCAGAAGGGCAGGTTATGGTGCTCCCAGGGGGCCTGGAGGGGCCCCCTACAGCAGGTGGGGAAGAGGGAAAGTGGAGGGAGGCATGGGAGACGTGCGGTGCTGCTGAGAATGCCTGCCTTACCTGAGATGACTGACTGCCACCCAACCCCAGCTGCCATCCCGTCTCTCCCTCCACATCCCCCGGCTCAACACACGCGGGGTGGCCGACCCCAGCCTGAGCCTCCGGAAGGGTGGGGAGTAGAAGGGGAGATGCAGGGAGACGCAGGTTCCCATACTTGGGCAGGGCACAGCGAAGAGCAGGCCCAATCCCCTGGCCTGTCTCACATGGGGGCTGTCAGGAAGGCCAAAAAAGTCCCTGCTTCCCACCCCCAGCCCTGGCCTCGGGGGTTGTCCTCAACCAACCACAATACCCTGCCCCGCCCCAGCCCGCTCCCCCCCAAATAACAACCAGAGGAAGAGAAAAAGGTGCCATTTACCGATGCCAGCCTTGCGGGTGTCCAAACCGAGCGGGATGGGGGGGGCTCGGCAACTCCTGGGGGCCTGGCGAGGAGGCGGGCTTCCCGGGGGGGGGACACGGGACCGCTTACCTGGAGCCCCCAAGCTTACCTGAACACGCGCACAGACCCCACACCCACCACCATGGGGTGAGCTAAAGCTACAGGGCAGGGAAATGGGGAAGAGGTTCTAGGGAACCAGAGAGAGGGAGAAGAAACCACATCTCCTGCAGCACCTGGAGACAGGCAGAGGAAGTGGTGGACCCCAAAGAAACCTCATGGAGGCCTTGAAAGAGGGGGAGACAAGGATTAACACCAAGTCTGGGCACTGGAAAGCCCTGGGCCTATCTTGTTTGAATTTAAAAGGAAGGCTGGGGAGGCCTTAGCAAACCTGTCTGCCCTCACCTTTCCCGTGAAGTCCACGCTAGACTAGGCACACGCCCCGCCTCCCTCTTGGCACATGGAATGACTTCTCCACCTCGAACTCCACACTCCCTCCCACCGCCTGCTTGAGCCCCAAGGATGGCACACGGGACAGCCTTGGGGTCCGGGAGATGGAGTACTGCCCATGATCTGAGAAGGGGCCACTTGGCCCCTGAACCCAGAGGAGGGTAGTCAGGAAAGAAATCTGAAGGACCGGGAACAGTCAAGCAAAGGAACCCTGCTCTGGTTTGGTGTCCCAAACCCCAGAAGAGGCCCAACCCCAGATTAACAGCAAAGAAAACGTGTGTATACATCTAGACTTCTCTCTCTTTCTCTCTCTCCCCCGTCCCTTAGATCTCTAGAGAGTGGAAGAGTCTTAAGTAAATTCTACAACACCTTCAGCTGTTTGCAGCCTGTCACTTGATCCCTCCCACACCCCAATCCCTAAACTCCATGCACTCTGGAGAGCAGCTGGGCACCACAGCCCTTCGTGAGGCCTTGACCATGATACAGCACACAGGAATGGGGCAGAGCACCCCAAATCTAGCAACCAAAAAGATTCTCCAGGGCCATCACAGCGACAGCCCTGCAGAAGGCACGGGGCAGGGAGCCAAGGGGAGAAGGGTTCCACAGGGAGCCCTGGCCCTAATGCACCCCATCTTCGGTATTCCCACCACCTTGCCGCTGACATCACGCAGCCAGTTAAGTCACAGGGTTGGGTGGAGCCCAAGTGGAGAGGCCAACTGCCTTTCCCACCAGGATTCATCCTTCCCCTCCTGGGATCAGCAGGATTATCAAAGAGCATATGGATCGGGGTCAGGAGGGACAAAGGGCACCCAAACAAGGAAAGGGTTCTGGGTGCAGGGAGGTTGAGGGGGCGACTGGGGATAGGAGGAGGGACACCTCACTGCTCCTGAGCTGCCTGACTAAGCTGGGCTGGTGTGCGGTGCTGAGTGATCTTACCCATGATACAAACCCTTATACCAACCATACACTGAGGTGTTGTAAGGGGAGCGTAAGCATCAGCTGCAAGCCAGCTGCGTGGTGGCTGCAGTGACAATAAGAACAGTCAATTAATACGGCGGCCCCTGGACACGCCGCAGCCATGCCCACCCCCACCCACCCATCCCTGCCCATGTGGACGCCGCCGCAGCCTCAAAGGGGGCTCTGGAGTTGTGGGGGCAGGCGCTGAACACGCCTACCAGCCCACAGCCCGCTGAGGAACAGGGTGGGGGGCCAGGGGTGGGGAGGCGGAGGGTCGGGTGGCTCAGCCCCAGCTCTGCTGGGGGGAAGAGAGGGCTGGTTCAAAGGCCAGCCCTCATTCCAACTTTGCTGCCCCCAACTCGTGGGGGGAATGGGGAGAGGCTCCCCGAAAATCCGACCCCTCCCCCCACCTCCAGCTAGCCCCAGCCCCCACCCAGTTCCCTCCCTGCCCGAGGTTCAACGTGTGACACTTACCTCCCCGGGTTCACACACACACACACACGTTGTGGGGGATTTTGGTTTTTGTTTTTTAAAAAACATGTATATATAAAAAAAAAAAGATATATCAGAAACAGGGAGGAGGAGAAGAGACATTGCTAATGTCAGGTTTGGCAGGGTGGGAGGTGGGGACAGACGACGGGAAGGGGCTGGGGCAGCAGAGAAGAGAGAGGGTCAGAGGGCAGGGCTCAGGCGGAGGTACTCACAATGCATGTCTCGCTCATGTTCATACTCGATGAAGGCATAGCCACGGGGCTTTCCTGACCGCTTACTATAGACCATATGTATCTGGGGGGCAGGCGGCAGGGGTAGAGGTTAGTTCTGACACAGGGACATCTCATCCCATCAATCACACAGCCTGTGTGCCAGGCCCCGGGCTAGGTGACGCCAGCGACAGATGCCTGCGACCCTCTTTCTGTCCTTCAAGAGCCCAGAGCGCCTGATGCTCTCACGGGGCCGGGCTTAGCAGCTCCTGTGCACGAGTCCTCACTGCTGCCCAGGGCATTTAAGGGACTTTTAAATTAAATGAGGAAACGTCAGTTAAACACCAAGCCTTGTTCTGAGACAGGAGTCAGCTCCGTTTTCTATAAAGGATCAGACAGCAGACATTTCCAGCGCCACAGTCCCTGTTGCAACTACCCCACTCTGCCTTACAGCAACAGCAGCCACGGACAACAGAAAATAAACGCGCCTGGCTGCATACCAAGGACACACTGTTTACAAATAGGAAGTTTGTAGCTTGCCAACCCTTGCTCTAAACCATCGACAAGCACTCATCACTTCTTAAATTTACTTCTGCGACCCAACGTTGGAGACGTGGAAGTGCGGTCAGGATGTGAGCCGGGCCATGGCCTCCAAAGCCCTGAAATGATGCACTGCGTCCTCAGGGCTGGGAGGCGGCCTTTTCCCTCCCCCCTCCCTCCACACGCCCCCAAGCCACAGACCCCTGCCCAGTGCACTCACTCTCTTGATGGGTCCGTACACCTCAAACTCCCTCCGGAGCTTCGATTCTGTTGTGTCATAGTTCTACAAGGAGAGAGATGCGAAGTTAAGTGGGAGAAGCGAGCTGCCCCGAAGCCCAGGACCCAGCCGATTACCCTTTGTCCACAACCAAGCTCAGCAGCCGGGGTTCCTGACCCCCCTGGGGCCCCAGGATGTGGGGACTCACCACTCTGGCCACAAAGAGCGTCTTGAAGGCATCACCCTGAGCATTGGGATCATTGTGAGGGTCCCCTGTGGAGGAGGAAGAGAATCTGTGAGGAGAAGGTACCAGCAGTCTCACGCAGCAGGACAGATGGGCAGAGGCCCATCCCAGACCTTGCCATGCCCTCTGCAGCCGCTTCCCGAGCACAGCTGCCTTTACCCGAGCGGCCGACTTAGGCTGACGCGTTAGGGGAGGGGAGCCGGCTGACTTCACGCTGACAGGATGGGCGCCGGCCTCACTGCCGTTTCAGATCTCCGTATCCTAAGGCCCCTTTGTTCCCAGTTGTTCCCAGTTGGGAGTAACTCGCCGGACTGGCAGCCCGAGCCCTTGCTCCCTAGAGGTGCAGGCTTCCTCTCTCAACGACAGAGTCACACTGCCACCCACTGGCACAGCCTGCACCTGCAGCTGACAGGGAAACCTGAGATCACGCAACCATCCGGCAAGGAGTGGGAGCCTAGAAGAGTCCGAGCCCTGCTTTCCTCCCCATGCCCTGTGGCCTCAGGGAGGAACCCAGCGCTGGTGCTGGAGTTCACAAGAGGCTGATCACATCCTTACTCCCAGCCTTACCACCACACGCCACCGGGGAATAACCATTTCCACAGACAGGAACCAGAATCTATTACAAAACCAGTTCACAGGTGACTCTGATGGGTCAGTCCTGGGTAGAAGTCCTTTTCACCATGTATGGTGGCCCCAGAACACACAACGGCCTTTGACACCTGTCAGGGCCCCAAAGGCACCCTGCCCATTGCACAGAGGAGGTGGTTCTTCTAAGATGTAGTGCTACCCTCAGAAGGACTTGCCATATTCTGGGACATGAGGAAAAAAAATGAACACTGAACACATAATACAGTCCAGACACTGTGCTGGACACAGAATTATTTACCATCATTTTGCCGAACCCCTGGGCACTGGCTTCTCAGGAAGATAGTTTAGGTATTGCAAGAAATCAGAGAAATAATCACAGATCTGTTTCCTATGAGAGGGTTTGGCCACAAATACAAACTAAGTTCCAAATAACTTTGGGAATTCCTTAAAAAGTAGAAGACTCAGCCCAAATTTAAGGGACCTGGAAACTAATGGGGGTCTCTAAAGACAACTCTACCGCTCTGCTTGCTCCCCTCAGGGTTCCTGCCCATACCCCATCCCTCTGGGCTGACATTTCCTGTGCCCAGGTCTCTCAATCGGCACTGGGTCACTCTCGTCCATTCATCCAACAGGTATGTGTTAAGCACCTGTATGTGCCTGTAATTGTCCTAGGTGCTGGGGATTCAACAGCAAGCAAGATAAATAAGATCCCCCTGCCCTCTTGGAGCTCATACACTAACGAAGGGAGGCTGACAGTAAACAAGGGAAATGAGATCATCTAGTTCTATCGGACGATGAGAGAGATGGAGAGTTTTAATGAGGTTGGGAAAGGCTCCCGGAGGTGAGGACATCTGAAGGTGTTCAAGCAGCATCAGGAGATCCACCTCGCTAACTCCAGGCACTAGGTGGTCTAGCAGGTGTGGCAGGAACACTGCAGTGGGACCACTGATCGCTGCCCGGGGCAGTGAGGAGCTGGGGGCCAAGCAGCAGAGAGCTGAGCTTCCTGACAGGTGGCATGCAGGCGTTCAGCAGAGGAAAGGGGAAACCACCCTGGCGTACTGTGAGTCTCTGTCGTTCCAGCTTACCCAGGCGCCCAGGCATGTGACTAAGGGTAAAGGCTAGCGCAGCCACGCCAACAGCCATGTTACTGAGAACATGTCAGACAAGAGGTTGGCAAAGAAGCTGGTGGGCAGTTCAGCAGTCAGCATGCACACATACCCACCCACCCACTGCGGTGCATCCGGCTGGCAACCCTCCCTCGGGAAATCCGTGGTTGTAAGAATTAATTACCTAGGTAGCAGCCCACAGCAGCGGCTCAAAGGGCTGCACTATGGAGTTGGGAAACCTCATTATGCTCTTAGATGGCAGAGGAAGTAGCTCAGAAACCCCCACTCTTGGCAAGCACACTCAGCCTTGACAAGCCTCCATTTTCTCCATCTTAAAAACAGGAGTAATAACACCTGCAGCGCTAAGAAGCTGTGAGAAGTCAATAACATGAAATATATCAAGTGCTCAGCAAGGGGCCAGGTCCCCTCAAATGGTAGCTGTTCACCTAGTAGTTGTAGCCCGGCACAGCAAGCGTCTCGCTGGGGATGGAGGCTCTCAGGGGCATAGAAACCTACTACCGTGTTTCCCTGACAATAAGACCAGGTCATATATTAACTTTTGCTCCAAAAGATGCATTAGGACTTATGTTCAGGGGATGTCATCCTGAAAAATCATGCTAGAGCTTATTTTCCGGTTTGGTCTTATTTTCGGGGAAACACGGTATACTTGACCCATTCTTTTTTTCTTTTCTATTCTGGAGAAGTTCGAACCCTTGAGGACGCAGAGAACAGCATAATGAACCCCTATGAACCAGCTTCAATTATCAACACAGCCACACTTGTTTCTGCTCTACCCCCGCCCCACCACAGTTTTTTTAAATCAAACCCCAGACATACCACTTCAGTCCCTAACAGACTTTTTAGAAAACCATAACCACAGCACTGTTACTACACCTTAAAAACTTAACATTAGGGGCCGGCCGGGTGGCTCAGGTGGTTGGAGCGCCGTGCTCCTAGGACGCTGGTTCGATTCCCACACGGGCCAGTGAGCTGCGCCCTCTACAGCTAAGATTGTGAACAACAGCTCTCCCTGGAGCTGGACTGCGGTGAGCGGCCGGTGGCCAGGGTGAGCGGCCGGTGGCCAGGGTGAGCGGCCGGTGGCCAGGGTGAGCGGCCAGCAGCCGGCAAGAGCTGCTGTGAGCGGACGACCAGCAACCGACTGCCTCAGCCGGTGGGAGCACAAGGCTCATAATACCAGCATGGGCCAGGGAGCTGTGTCCTACACAATTAGACTGAGAAACAACAGCTTGAACTGGAGTTCAGGGGGGGAGGTGGAAGAAGGGGGAAAAAAAGTTAACAGTAACTCCTCAACCTAAGATGTCCAGATATCCTCAATTATTTCAAAACTGGATTTTTATAGTTATCTCATGTAAATCAGGATCCAAAAAAGCTCCACATTCATCATTTGGTTGATGTCTCTTCTGACTCTTTAATCCATATGGCCCACTCCCTGCCCCCCCCCTTTTTCTTGTCATTTATTTGTTAAAGAAACTAGGTCAGTTTATCCTATACAATTTCCCACATTATGAATTTGGCTCATTGCATCCTCACAGCGTCCTTTACCATGTCAGGATCCCATTTTTAAAGTGCGGAAAGCAACTTCCAAGGGGAGAAGTGATTTATCCAAGGCCACACGGCTATAAGTAGCAGAGGCGGAATTCAAACTCACATGGGTCAGACTACAAGGCCTGTGCCCTAACAGCCGACCTGCAAGACTCTCCAAGTTAACTACTGCCAACAGTTCTGTGTGTCACGTCCTATAGGAGCTGGGACTACAATGGCGAGCAAATCCCTGCCTTCTTGGAGCACTTATGAACCAGTAATGTAGAGATAGATATTTATCAGAGAATCTTCCTATAGATTGAAGTGACCAACCTCCAGGACTCGGGGCTTTCAGTGTATAAGGGGGCTCGTCCTGAGCAAGTCAGAAAAGGTTTCCTTGAGGAGTGATGGCTGAACTGAGATAAGGGCTGTTACGCATAAACCAAGGTACCATTGAGACCCGGGGGATAGCCTGAGCAAAGGCCCAATGACAGGAGACCATCTGGTGAGGATGAGATATGAGAAGAGGCCAGTGTGGCTGGAGCAGGAGGGGAACATGGTGTATGACATGTCTGGAACAGTGAGCAGGGAACTACGGTCTTTATACTGAGCAAAAGGAAGCTGTTAGCAGAGAAAGGTACACTCAGAGTTGTACTTAAAAAAGACCCACAGGATTTGGCAGGGGCAGAGATGGAGGTAAAGCAGTTAGACTCTTACTGTGGTTCCAAGCAAGAGGAGACCTGGGTGGTGGTGGACACAGAGGAAAGAGTCAGAGTTGTGACATTTAGAGAGTAACAGAGATAGGTCTTGGTGACAGGCTGGGAAAAGGGGGGGAAAAGGTGTAAAGACAAACTGGGTGGCAACAACTGAGGTCTTACAAAGTTGGATGGCCATGTCCCAGGAAGAAAACATCCAAAGGAGACCAGGTTGGTGGGGAGAGAAAATCCTGACTGTGCTTTGAACAGTCTGAGATGCTTTTGGGGCCTTGGAGAAAGGACAGGAAGGCAGTTGCACTAACAGCCTGGGGCCAGAGAACTCTAGGCTAGATGCTCAGGTACTTAGGTGTCAGACATTTATCTAAGTGTCCTGAGGAAATGTACCACTCCAGGGAGTAAGGTTCAGAGTGAAGTGATTCACCATAACCTCAGGGGTGTAGAAAGTAAACCCAAGTTTTTTAACTAGGAAGCCCTTGCTCTAACAACACAGGATCATTTAAGGTTGCAAAATCTGGTTAATTGCTATAAGTATGGGTCACTGCTCCCAATTCCTCCTGTGCCTGGAAGGAATGGAACAGTGAGCTAAGGTGGAGCCAGGACTGCCTCACTGCCGGGACCTCACTGCCTTAGCCTGTGAGACCCAGCTGGGCTGTGGCAGCCCCTCCAACCGCACGCCCCTGCAGTACGTAGCCCAAGTACCACCGCTCTCCCTTCCTGCCAATCCTAACTCCGCACTCTCCAGCTTAAATGCCTAAACCAAACAGAGCTTGGCAAACGGTGAGGGCTAAAAAGTGAACTGACCACCCCACTTTCCGAAAATAGGGAGGGACCTGGGGTTGACTTGGGGGAGAGAAACACAAGAGGGTTTGAAGAAGAAATCTGAGAGAATGAGAGAGAGACTTACACATTTTTAACTCTGTCTCCACTTCCTGCTGTCGCCGCTCAATCTTTTCCCGCCTCTGTCAGGAGATAGACAATTCAATGCAGATGGAAGTGCCCTGATGTCAAGGAACGTTCTTGAGAAGTGGCAAAAAAGACAGGGCCAGGAGGCAAAATATTACATACCTTTCTCTCCATGCGTTCCTCCCGAGTTTCTGCTCGTGTGGGAGGAGGGGCATCTCGAGGGTCCTGGGAACAAGAGGAGAGATGACATGGAGGGAGTGACTGGGGAAATGGCAAGGGACACCTACCCATCCAGGAAATAAGCATCTCAGCCATGTACCACTCCCATACACACACAAATAAGCAAACAAACAAGGACAGTTCCCAGGCCAGTGGAGGCGGGGGAGTGGTGAAGACCAAAGCACGGTCCATGGACCAATGCTATCAGCAAACTGTCACTGGTCTGCGACAAAAGTAGTACAGAAATCGGTAGTAAGTAGTATTCGGAAACTTCTACAGCAATGTGATGAGAGTTTTTATACCTGTAAAACTTGATAAAAATTTTATCTTCTATTTTGTAGTCTTTGAAAATGCTAGAAAAATGAAAATAATTCCTTTGTGTTTATCAAGAGCACCAATCTGCAATAGATTTGTCCTTTATCACAGATCAAATTCAGGACTAGGCCTGAAGTGAAAGGAGCCAACAGTGCAGTGCTCAAAAGCAGACAACTGGACACCCTCTGAGGGCCAACGCAGTTCCTGAAGGTCACCAACCACTCATTAAATAGTAACTGGCACATGGCTCATATCACCGAAGGGTGTCACTAGCCTGTAGCCATTAAATTAGTGTAACTGGCTACTAACATTACCTAAGTGCTGGTTCACTGAGGATGGCAAATCCTACTAGAGAGCCAATCTTCTATTATCTATGAACTTCTGCTATGCGACTTTCTTCACCTCCAGCTGCCCATTCCCCCTCAATGCCAGAACTTCCTTCTTCCGACTTCTGGCTGTGTGCCAGCATTTCTCAGGTGTGCTCTGATGCACCTTAAGAGGTGGATGTTGTTATCCCCCGTTTACGAATAAAAAAAACTGAGGCCCAGGAACCTAAGTCGTGTAGTCATGTTTATCCAGAGGGAGCCGAGCTGAAGTTCGGCAGTCCTGTGGCCTTAAGCGCCCTATCACACAGTGCTAACCGTTCATGAATGTCACCAAATTAATATCAGAAACATAACAATAACATCAATATTTGCTGACAGCCAAGCCCCATAACATATATCTTGCAGTTAAATACCCATCATGAGAAAAATAATATTATCCCCTTGCTAAGAATGAAAAAATCAATGCACTAAGAGGATACACCACTTGCCCAAGGTCACACAGCTGATAAATGGTGTGTGCGAGCCAAGGGATCACCTAACTCCAGAGTCTGAATCCTCAACTGCTAGTTAACTGAATTTTCACAAAAACCCAACAAGGGATCTATTATCAACTCCATTTACGACAGACAAACTAAGGATCATAAAGAATAAATCACGTGCCTAAGTCACACAGCTAGAAAACCGCCAGATACTGGAATCCCAAATCCAGAACAGCCTCCCCAAGACCCCCAGAACGCAAACCACTCCAAGTCTGCTCAGTGAACTCACCTCAAACTCTCGGATGTAGGGTGCAATGCCACAGTAAGGTTGATTGTGGTGTTTTTCATGTGGCAGTTTCTCCAGGGGTGGCAGGTATGGGATGGGGTCACGGGGCGCAAAGAGGGCCAGAAGGTTGGGCGGCAGGAACTGAGTCATCTTGCCAAGTCTGAGAACAGAAGCGAACCAGCCTTATGTTAGGATGGGCTGGTAGAGATGAGCTCCTATAATCCCTTATTCCCAAGAAAAGAGGGAAATGGGGTAAAGTCTTCGTATTAAAATAGGTTCTGTAAGGGCACGGCGTAATCCTACGTCACTAGGAAAAAAAGTAAATGTGAATGAGAAAGCAAGTTCTTGGAAGAGGGCTGTGTGTGGGTGGGGCAAGTCCCGTAAGGGAAACAAAGACTGAAAAAGGTTTCTAGGTAGTCTCAGCGTCCTGAGCCAGGAACTGTGGAGCTGAGAGGTCCCCTGGGGGATTATAGGAAAAACAAGGATCCTGACAGCGGTCCAGAGCAGTAGCGGCTGGTGGTCCCATACCTTGGAGAACAAGGCGAGGATCGCAGGAGGTCTCTGATCAACGGGAGAGGGTCATAATTAGCAAACCCCTAAAGCCAAGGGCTTGTGGGTAATAGATCTTGCCCCCCCCAAAGGCGAAAGGAATTATGGGTAAGGGTCCAGGACTCAGCGGCGACAGGAAAAAGGCAACGCATCGCAAGGGCCTGTGGGTAAGGGACCACGGGAGCGCTATGGGAGGAGGGCCTAAATGCCCAAGGTTCTAGCTAGGTAACGGGGTACAAAAAGGTGCTGTGGCGGTAGCGCGGGAAGTGGGCCCGGTTGAGGGAAAGAGACCGGGGCCCACCGCGGGGACTTGTGGGTAGCAGCCCCGCACCCGGTAAGGCCACTCAGTCACACTCACCCGCCGCGCGGCGCCCTCCTCGACCTGACGACGGTCCGAGGGCTCGCGGCGGCTGCGGCGGCCCCTCAGCAGAAGGGACTCCTGCTCTGGCTTGGACTCCAGCGGCGTCCGCGCTCTCCTGCCTCCGCCGCCAGCTCAGCGCGCGCACCAGGCCGCTGCTCAGGAGCCCGCGCGGCCTCGGTTGGCGACAGGGGCAAAAGGTGGAACCAGCCTCAAATCCCTCCGCCGCGCGCACTGCGCACGCGCCGCGCGAGACAAGCCCCTGCCCACACTCACGGACCGGTCGCAGCTGTGGGCACTGCGCACGCGCGAGATCACTGCCCCGCCTTCCGGCACCTTAAATTCTTGCCGCGGCCGGCTGGAGCTCGCAGTACGCACGCGCGCTTTTCACCAAGCATTGCGCCTCGGCCTCGCGCTCTGTACTCCAACTGCCTGTGTCCGCGAGACTTTACTCGGTACCCCGCCCCTTTCCCCAAACACACTTCCCCGAGTCTTGTGCGCATGCGTGAATCGTTATGTACCGTGTGTACCCTTCCGCTGCCTGGCAAAAAGTCCGCATGTGACTAGTATGATTACTTAGATGCCTAACCCTTAAAATCAATAATTGCTCACCGAGCGCCTAATGTATGCTAGGCATTGTTTGAACTTCGGGAATATAGCACGTGGCTAAAGCAAAGCCTTGTCCTCTTGGAGCTTACATTGTACTGGGGGAGACAATAAAGGCATTTAAAAGAGTAAATATAATTTCGGATAATGGCCTGCACAATAAAGAAAAATAGGGCAGTGTAAGTGGATGGGCAATGAGAGCAGGGCTATTTTAGAGAGGTTGTTAATGGAAGGCCCTTCTGACGAGATGACATTTGAACAAAGGCCCTGTGGAAGGGAGACCTGGGCGGGACTAACAGCAAGTGCAAAGGCCCTGATTTAAGGACAACTGGCAGAAATCCCACTTTGTGGACCTTGAGATCAGAGAGCTGGCAGCTGTGTTATTTAGGGCCCTGTATACCTGCAAAGAGTTCAATATTGTATTTTAAGGTTTTTTTTGAATAGATTCAATTGCCTGTTTAATGATAATTACAGAAAATTATTACAAAATTTAAGTGACCAATTTCATGTTTCAAGAAACGAGTAATATAAGAGCACATTCTTTCAAAAATATTTTGACATATTTGCTTTATGTATGTATGTGGGAACTCTGCACTATTTTTTGGAGCTTTACTGTAATTCTAAAATTATTTCAAAATAAAATTTAAAGAAAATAAACAAAGCTAAATGCCTTAATAATGTATTTTTTTTCTGTACCATTTGAAAGGAAATTGCTGAGGCACTTCACCTCTAAATGCTTCAGTATATGTCTTCTAAGAATATGGCCAATTCTCCTACATAACCACAAAATTACTTTCACCCCTAAGAAAGTTTTCCCAACTGACCCAAGAATATTTTGTTTTGATCCAAACCAGGAGCCAGTCAAGGTTCACACATTGCATTAGTTGTCATATCTCCTTGTTTTAATATAGAATAGATCCACACACGCACACACACTTTTTTCCCCATTATGTTGGTTTTTCCCAGAGGTCAGACTAGTTTCCAGTTAAATGTCCCATAATCTAGATTTGTCTGATTGTTTCCTTCTATTGTTTAGTTTGTTGCACGCCCCCGGCTTTGCCTATACAACGGACATTGAGTCTGAAGGTTTGAATAGACTGAAGCATTTTTGGCAAGAACATTTTCCTGGTGCTACTTCAGAAGTCATATTGTATCAGATCTGGAGGTTCATAATGTCAAATGGTTCCCCTATTAGGATGCTGAGTTTGGTCACCTCGTCAAGGATATAACTGCCAGATCTCTCTTTATAAAGGTACATTTTCCCTTTGGTAATCTGAGCAGTGAAGCTTTGCAAATATTCTGTTCCCCAACCATCTCTCACCTCACGATTGTAGCAACCATTGCTGATCCTTGCCTGAATCAAGTATTACATGGGGGAGAGGACAGATTATCGTTGAAATGAAATAGGAAGTAACTAAAGCGTTTTGATCACGAGGACGTAATCTAATATATATATATATATTTAAAGATCACTTTAATGCATTTTTAAAAATGCAGCGAAGGAGCTCAAACAGAAACAGGGAGATAGTTACCATGTTTCCCCGAAAAAAAGACCTAGTTGGACAATCAGCTCTAATGCATCTCCTGGAGCAAAAATTAATATAAGACCTGGTTTTGTATTATATTATATAAGACCCGGTCTTATGTTATAGTAAAATAAGACCGGGTCTTATATTAATGTTTGCTCCAAAAGACTCATTAGAGCTGATTGTCCGGCTAGGTCTTATTTTTGGGGAAACATGGTAGGAGGCTACAATTTCCAGGGAAGAGATGGTGACTTGGACCGAGACAGTAGCAGTGAGGTGGAAAGAAGTGGTGGGATTCGGGATATATTGTGAAAGTAGAGCTCACTTATTCAGTTGCTGTAAGAGTGGGAGTAGAGTGTATAGAAAAGAGAGAAGTCAAAACTAACTCCTAGAGAAAATTAAGGAGACAATCAAATGCAATGTGGAATCCTGGATTAGATTCTGAACCAGAAAAAGAACATCCATGGGAGAGGTGAAATTCGTCAGGTCTACAGTATTATTGGTTAATAGTATTATATCAATTTTAATTTCCTGACAAATAATTGTACTTGGTCATGTAAGAAGTTGACATTGGTGGAAGCTGGGTGAAGGATATATGGGAGCTCTGTACTATTTTTGTAACATTTCTATAAGTCTGAAATCATTTCAGAGTAACAAGTTTAAAGAACAATTTTAAGGGCCGGCCCGGTGGCTCAGGTGGTTGAAGTGCCGGGCTCCTAATGCCGAGGTTGCCAGTTCAATTCCCACATGGGCCAGTGAGCTGCGCCCTCTACAGCTAAGATTGTGAACAAGGCTCTCCCTGGAGCTGGGCTGCTACAGGCTGCAGTGTGCTGCTGGCTACTGACTGCCTCCCGGTGGCGGGGGAGGGAAGCGCAAGGCTTGTAATACCAGCATGTGCCAGAGAGCTGTGTCCTATACAACTAGACTGAGAAACAACGGCTTGAACCAAGTGTGGTGGGGCGGGGCGGGGGGGCAGGAGAAGGGGGAAAAAATGAAGCTAATCTCCCCTTAATAATAGTCCTTAATAATAGACTCACTCCTACATTTGTAGACTGAGCAATTTGGTAATTGATAGTGCTATTTCTCTAGAGATGAGGGAAGGCATAGGGAAGAGTGGGGTTATGGAGGAGGAGTTGTGGGCTTAGACATGTCAGAGAGGCCCATTTGACACTCATATGCAGTTGTGGAGTTGAAAGTTGGGACATACGGTAATTACAGAAGAGTCGGGGGCTGGAAAACCCAGATTTGGGGGTTATTGGAATAAAGATAGTATTTGAAGCCATGCGATCAATGAGCTCACCTAGGAGATGAGAGAAGATAGAGAAGGGGAGAAGTCTGAGCACCGAGTCCCAAGGCCCTCCACCATTTAGAGTTTAGATAAAGCAGGAAGAACCAGCAAAAGAGACTGAGTGGGAGTGATCACGAATTTTGGAGGAAAACTGGGGTAGTGAGGGGTCCAGGAAGCCAAGAAGGAAAATGCTTCAAGGAGGCAGTGTTCAGTGTGTCCAATGCAAAAGGTAAGGACTGAAGTTTGGCAACCATAGGTGACCTTGACAAGACAATGGGAGGGAGGTGAAGGGAAGACCTCAAGTAGGGAAAATTCTTCAGAGAAGTTTTGCTACAAAGAGAGCAGAGAGAGGTGATAAGAGCAGGAGAGGGAAGTAGAGTCAAGGAGGTTTTTTTTTAAGATAGAAAAGATATTAAGATAAAAAGTCTTATGATACATTTGTCTGCTGATGGCAAAAAAAGTTACTTATACACCTATCATGGCCACTCTTAACTACTTACTTATCTTATTCATGAGACCTGGAAACTTATGTCCACACAAAAACATGTACAAGGATTTTTACATCAGCTTTATTCATAATCACCAAAAATGAAATGTAACTTAAATGTCCTTCATAGAGTGAATGGATAAACAGATGGGTGTGTATCCATGCCTTAGAATACAACCGAGAGTTAAGAAAGTTAAGAAAGAAAGACCTACTGATACCACAGGAATGAATCTTCATTTTATTAAGTGAAAGAAGCCAGATTCAAAGGCTATCTACTGCATGGTTTCATTTATTTGACATTCTGGAAAAAACAAAACTACAGGGACAGAGGGAGAGAAAACAGAGCAGTAAGTAGTTTCCATGAGCAGGAAACCGGGGGTGGGGCGGGGTGCAGAGGAGAGCGGTTGACTGACTACAAAGGGAAGGAGGAAACTCTAGGAAAGGGGTGGGACTTTTCTATATTTTGATTCGAGTGGCAGTTACATGTCTGTATACATTTGCCAAGACTCATAGAAATGTACACTATAAAGGGTAAATTTTATTGTATGTAAATTAAACCTTGATAAACTTGACTGAGCACAAAACATGGCTCCCCTAAATAGTCATTAATTACAAGGGGAAAAATACAAACTTTACAATGGAGAAACCCAGCAGACACTACCCTAACCAAGTGATCAAAGTGAACATTACCAATGATAAGACATATCAATATTGTGCCCCCTATATGATGTGATGAGAGGGGAATTTTGTGTCTGTGGCATGCTCCCCCACAGAAAAAACCAACACTATAATCTCAATCTAATCACAGTAAAACACAAAATGAGAGACAGTCTCCAAAATAACTGACCAGTATTCTTCAAAAGCGTTGAGGTGATTAAAGACAAGGAAAAAGTAAGAAACGATCAGATTGCAGGTGACTAAGGAGACATGACAACTAAATGCAACATGGTATCCTGGATTGGATCGTACAATGGAGAAAGGACATTAGTGGGAAAACGGAGGCAATCTGAAAGTCACTTAGTCAATAGTATTGTACCAGTGTCAATTTCTTAGTTTTAATGCAGGTGGTATGGCAATGTAAGATGCCAACATTAGGGGACATTGGGCGTAGGATATTCACAAATTGTGCTATCTTTGCAATTTTGTTTTACGTTTTTCCAGTTTTTAAACGAATTTCTGATGTACAAAACAATGCAATAGTTAGACATTTCACCCCTCACAAAGTGATAACCTCCCTCCCCCAATCTATTGCCCCTCTGACATCGTATGTATCTATTACAATTCCATTGACTCTATTCCCTATGCTGTATTCCATATCCCGTGACTATATATATTATAGTTGACATACAATATTATTCAACTTCAGCTTCAGGTGTACAGTGCAGTGGTCAAGCATCTACACCGTCCATGAAGTGGTCTCCCTAATAAGACATGTATGTTCCCATCTAACATCCTACAAAATCTTTACATTATTGATTAAATTCCCCAAACTGTCTTTCATATCCCCGTGGCAATATTGTTGTTACCAATTTATGCTGTCTAATCCCTTCCCCTTCTTCCTTATCCCTACCACCGTCCATTCTAGCAACCATCAGTTTTTCCTCTATATCTCTGAGACTATTTCTGTTTACTTGCTCATTTATTCAGATCTTTAGATTCCACATATAAGTGAGATCATTTGGTATTTGTCTTTCTCCGACTGACTTATTTCACCTAGCATAATGTTCTCTAGGTCCATCTGTATCGTTGCAAATGGTGCGATTCTTGTGTAAGTCTCAAAATATTTCAAAACTAAAAGTAAAAAAAGGTGTTATTATAAACGGGGACGATGCAAAGGAATGGGAGAAACAGACTGTTAGTGTTCTGCTGCTGCTATACAAATCACCACAAACTTGGTGGCTTAAAAGAACACACATTTACTATCATACAGGCCTGAAGATCAGATGTCTAAAATGGGTCTGCAGGGTATGTTCCTTCTGGAAGCTCCAGGAAAGAACTTGTTTCCTTGCTTGCCTTTTCCAGCTCCTAGAGGCTGGCTATATTCCTTGGCTCAAGGCCCCTTCTTCCATCTTCAAAGCCAGCAATGTAGCATCTTCTCTCCTCTGACCCTTTCAATCCTCGTATCTTCTATGAATCTGACCTTCCTGCCTCCCTCTTATAGAAACCCTTATGATGACATTGGGCCCACCCAGATCATCCAGGACAATCTCCCCAACTCAAGAGCCTTAATTAATCACATCCAAAGTCTCTTTTGCCATATCAGGTAATATATGAAGGTTCCAGGGATGAGGACATGGACATCTTTTGGGGAGGCCATCATTCTGCCTCCCATATTGATGACACATGAAAATTAGGAGTGATGGGAGGAGCAGAGTCTGTGGATGGACCAGGGTGATGGGATCCAGGACATAAGGCAAGATGTTGGGCTTGGATTGGGTGGGACAAATGAAAGACAGAGCATCTGGGCAGCTGACAGAATGGGCTGCAGAAAGATGTGTATAAACAAACAAACCATATAAATATGTATATGTATATATATATACACATGTATACATATGTACATCAGGTATGTATATACACGTATGTATTACATTTTGCATGTAGGCCAGAGCTGTCTAAAATCTCTCTTCATAGTAAGCTATAGGGGTGTTTAGATATATATTTAGTAGTATATGTGTATATATGTGGGGGGTGCTGAGAGAAGATGAAGTGTTCTGGTAGCTTCTATGTTTTCAGTGGAATGAGGGATGTAATCAGCTGACTGAAGGAGGCGAGGGCCAGGGTGCTATGGGGGATTTGAAGAGAATGAAGATGGATAACAGCCATCACGGGGAGGCAGAGTGTACATTGATAAGGGACACGCAATAGGGTTGCAGGCAGGGCTGGCGTTTGGGGTCCAGACCCACTCAGAGCCCCCTGGGAAGGCACAGAGTAGGTGAGAGAAGGATGTACTAGGGTCAGAGTTTTGCCTCAACAGTGCTCTGGAGGGGGTCATAAGCAAGAGAGTTAAAAGACATCAGAAAGGCAGTGATTTTATTGGTGGACCATGGGACAGTGGAAGCAGGAGGAAGAGAGAAGGGAGGAGAAGGTGGGGGAAGTCAGAGATAATAAAAAGCTAACAGGGTCCATGCATTGTACATGCTGGTGAGTTCGCAAGCTTTAAAAATTTAGTTGGTGGGGAAAAGGAGAGCAAGGACAGACAAGTTGGGAAGATAAAAGTACAGAGTTTGGAGGGGGGAGTTACTGGAGAGTCTTAAGGACAAGGGTATGATCATGAAAGTGGGTGGCACGATTAGGGGGCAACAGTTAGGGGTGCCGTTTCTTTGAGATTTAACAAAAATGCTCTAAAATTGATTGCGGTGATGGATGCACAACATTTCATATGAATATACGAAAAGCCATTGTGTCATACACTTTAGATGGGTGAATTGTATGGTATGCAAATTGAAGCTCAAGGAAACTTACAAAAAAAAAAAAGAAAAGAAAAGAAGATGGGTGGCTGGGGCAGGGCGGAGGCCAAGATCAATGAAAATGAGATTGGAGTACTGAGAGGTCATATTCTTGGTTTTGTCTTACTATGGTGTTTGTAACAAACCACCAAAGACTGCATGGCTGAAAACAAGAAAGGTTATTTATTTCGCTCACAAATGTGCAATTTGGGGCTTGGGGGGTGTGGGGTGGCTTATCTACTGCAGGAGTGTCAGTAGGGATAGCCTGGCTGGGCATGGAAGATGTGCTTCCAAGGTGCTCCCCTTGGCTACAGGTCGGTGCTGGTGATCAGCTGTGAGTTTAGCTAGGGCTGAGGGCCATAGCCTCAGACCCTCTCCACCCGGGCCTCTCTACCTGGCCTGAACAAGTGTCCCAAGGAAAAGAGTGGGGCAGAAGTTGCTTTTTATGTCTCAACCTTGGAAGTCACATCGTGTTGCTTTCCAAGATGGTCTGTTGTTTGAGGGAGTCACCAAAAGCTGGGGACATGGACTCCAGGAGATGGGGTGACAAGGTTCAGAACTACCTTGTAGGACAAGAATGTGTTCCTTTGGGAAAAAGACAATCCAGTACAGGCCAGGTTTTAGCAGAATCATCATGGGGATATTGAAACTACTAGGACTTATGACAATAGCTTTAGAGGGATGGACAGGGAGCCAGGATCTGAAAGCTTCCTGAGCAGGAGTGGCCAGAAGGGAAAGCAATGAGTTCATTAGGGAACGATGGGAAGAGGTGTTCATGGACAGCTTGAGCTTCAAACGGGCTGAGGGTGGCAGAATTGTCTGGAAGTGACACAGGAGCAACCGTGTCCAGGCTCGGTGGTAGGAGGTATAAAAACAGGGATGCAGGGAGGAGGGGAATCAGTTCACACAGAAAGTTCAGAGACCCACACAGAGGGGTCTCTTTGTAGTCTCTGAGGATGAGAGAAAAGAGGAGGCAGAAGAGACCTGAGAGAAAAGATCATCGAGATGGGGGGACAGAGACCCAGAGACAGGGAGAGTCAAAGACCATAGAAGAGAGGGACATAGACACCCAGAGGGATGGAAGACAGAGACCAAGAAAGCGGGACACAGAAATCCAGAGGGAAGGTGACATAGCATCCCAGAAATTGTAGACAGGAAGAGCAAGTGCGGAAATTCGCAGGGAGTTTTATAGCCTTCAGTGTCTTTCTCCACTCGTTCAGCAGAGGGCGCCCAGGATCGCATTCCCTGAAGTCCGGGTGACCAATTCCACCACTTTCCCCGCAAGCGCATCCGATGGGGCTATTTTTACGCGATGTTATAGGACACCAGTGGCTGGAAGGCCATCGTCTGTCTGTCCTTCGGTTCCTTCGAGTGACCCTGCGGCATCCGCCCAGCCCACCCCCCCACCCGTTCCTGGCAGGCCTGGCCTCCTTTGGCGCTATACAGGGCTACAGCTCAAGTCTTGCTGGGTCTCAGAATATCTGGGAGAGAATCCAGGTGTAGACCCCGGGGAAGAACCTGGCGAGGGGACCGAGTGAGGGGGACACATGTTCATGGTTTGCAGCTGCTGGAGCGTCCCAGGACGGGCAAGAACCAGCAGGACAGTGGCGGAGCTGACTTAAGAGTGATGGTCAGAGAGAGATTCAGAATATGACTCCGGAGACCCTGAGGCAGAAACTCGCAGTAATTCACAGATACAGGGGAAAAATAATACCCAAAGGGGCGCCCCAGAGAAACCCAGGGACAGAAACACAGAGAGCTAAGAGATAATGAGAGAAGAAACCCAGAGAGATAAGCAGAGACCAGACAGGAGGGAGAGACAGAGACCATGGGAAACGAGCTAAACAGAGACGGACCCTTGAGAAACAAGAATCAAAACAGACGGAGATCCAGAGACACCGAGGCACAGGGTCCCCCAGAACGGCAAAACTGACCCATAAAGACAGTCAGAGATACATCCCTGACACACACCCAAATCAAAGGCATAGCCAGACGCAGAGACATACAAGAGAATGAGAGAAAGCAAGAGGTGGAAATTTGTGACTCCAACAGAGGAGCTCAGATACTCATAAAGAGACGAGAGACACATACGCGATAGAGACACACGGAAATCCGGAGACGCAGGACAGAGATCCCGGGTGATAGACGGAGGGTAAGGGGACCTGAAAACGGAATGGACGCGGAAAAAACGCAGCAAGGCAGCCGCTGGGGAGAAAGGGAGGGCGCCCTGGCAGAGGGTGCGCAGCCACCCTCTGCCCTGCAGGGGTCACGGCGCCCCCTCCCCCGCGCCCTGGCCGGAGGGCCGGGCTATTTTTACGCGTGGACACCGGACACCAGGCTGGGGCGGCGGCGGCGGCGGCCGAGGCGGGGCCGGGCCGGGCCGGGCGTCGGGGCCACACGTTTGTCCGCGGGTCGCCGGGGCTGCGTGCGCCATGGAGCCACGGTGCCCGCCGCCGTGCGGCTGCTGCGAACGGCTGGTGCTCAACGTGGCCGGGCTGCGCTTCGAGACCCGGGCGCGCACACTGGGCCGCTTCCCGGACACGCTGCTCGGGGACCCGGCGCGTCGCGGCCGCTTCTACGACGGGGCGCGCGGCGAATACTTCTTCGACCGGCACCGGCCCAGCTTCGACGCTGTGCTCTACTACTACCAGTCGGGCGGGCGGCTGCGGCGGCCAGCGCACGTGCCGCTCGACGTCTTCCTAGAGGAAGTGGCCTTCTACGGGCTGGGCGCGGCGGCGTTGGCGCGGCTGCGCGAGGACGAGGGCTGCGCCGTGCCGCCGGAGCGCCCCCTGCCCCGCCGCGCCTTCGCGCGCCAGCTCTGGCTTCTCTTCGAGTTCCCCGAGAGCTCGCAGGCCGCGCGCGTGTTTGCTGTCGTCTCTGTGCTCGTCATCCTTGTTTCCATCGTTGTCTTCTGCCTCGAGACGCTGCCCGATTTCCGTGACGACCGCGACAACCCGGGACTTACCGCGGTGCCTGCCGCTGGACCGGTGAGGGGGCGGGGCCTCCGCGAAGAGAGGCGGGGTTTGGGAGGAGACGGGCGGGATCCACGGGAACCCGGCCAATCAAAACACGGGTTAAGGGGCAGGAGGAGGCGGGCCTCTCAGGAAGGTGGGGTCTGGCTGTGGGTGGGCGGGGCATGGTGGTCTGGTGGGAGGACCTGGCCAATCATAGGTGGGGCAAGGGGCTTTGAGGAATGAGCAACCCAGGGACAGGGCCTGACCAGGGCATTCCACCATTAAAAGCTGGGGCTTGGGAAGGTACAGTTATTGGGGGCGGGCCTGAGGATCTGAATAGGTGGGCCTGCCCTTTCAGAAGGCAGGGTTAAAGTAGATGAGAAACCTGGCTTGAGGAGGGCAGGAGGACAGGAGTACAGGTACATTAGGAAATCAAAGGTGGTGGGTGGAGGAGAGCCTGAAAAATCAGGTCTGTGCACCTGACAGTAACCAATGGGAAGGATGGAGTGGAAGTGGTGAGAATCGGTCCTGAAGAAAGTAGCTGAGAGAGTTGGAGACAGAGGGATGGGTCCCATAGGGCTAGGGTAGGAAGAATACATCACAGAGAAAGTTGGGCTGAGGCAGTGAGGGGAGAGCCCCCAGGTTTGAAAGACAGAAAAGTCTTTAACCATTATAGTCTGGGCTGGGTTTGGGAGGGCACTGCACAAGGGTGTGGGGCCAGGGTGGGGATCCTCCCTACCTAGAAAAATCAATGCTTGGAGGCAGGCTTTGGGAGGGAAGAGGTTGAGTCCCACTCAAGCATCATTTTATGAGGCCCCTCCAGTAAAAGATGAGGGACCATAAAGTCAGACATTCAGGGACAAGCCCTGGGGTCCTTGGAAAGAGTCTATGACAACTGAGTCACTGGCCTCCTGGGGCAGCGGCTATTGAGCAATTTGTAGATAAGTAGTTGGATATTTAAACAACATATGTGGCTGTTCCAGTGTGTCCCAGCCTGGTGTGGTCCTCCCTGAACCCCTTCCTTCCTGCAGTTCCTTACTCGGCTGAACAGCTCCAACCCTGTGCCTGGACCTCCACCTCGCACCCCCTTCGATGACCCATTCTTTGTGGTAGAGACATTGTGCATCTGTTGGTTCTCCTTCGAGCTGCTGGTGCGCCTGTTGGCCTGTCCAAGCAAGGCGGCCTTCTTCAAGAATGTGATGAACCTCATTGATTTTGTGGCCATCCTGCCCTACTTTGTGGCGCTGGGCACCGAGCTGGCCCGGCAGCGGGGGGTGGGCCAGCCAGCCATGTCACTGGCCATCCTTCGCGTCATCCGACTGGTGCGCGTCTTCCGCATCTTCAAGCTGTCCCGGCACTCAAAGGGCCTGCAGATCTTGGGCCAGACGCTACGGGCCTCCATGCGTGAGCTGGGCCTCCTCATCTTTTTCCTCTTCATTGGTGTGGTCCTCTTCTCCAGCGCAGTCTACTTTGCCGAGGTCGACCGGGCAGACTCCCATTTCACCAGTATCCCTGAGTCCTTCTGGTGGGCAGTGGTCACCATGACCACAGTCGGCTATGGCGACATGGCGCCCGTCACTGTGGGTGGCAAGATAGTGGGCTCACTGTGCGCCATCGCTGGTGTGCTGACCATTTCCCTGCCTGTGCCCGTCATTGTCTCCAACTTCAGCTACTTTTACCACCGGGAGACAGAGGGAGAGGAGCCTGGGATGTATAGCCATGTGGACACGCAGCCCTGTGGCCCACTCGAGGGCAAGGTCAATGGCGGGTTGGTGGATGGAGAGGTGCCTGAGCTACCGCCTCCCCTCTGGGCACCCCCTGGGAAACACATGGTCACCGAAGTGTGAGGGACAGTTGAGGCCTGCAGGACCTCACACTTCCTTGGAGGGAGGCGGGAAGGGAGGGATGAAGGGCAAGGTTGGGGGGAGGGGGTTGGGTTTAGGAAGAACTAGGTTAAGTGGTAATGAGTTGGGGAACACTGAGTCTTATTGGGTCTTGAGTTGTGGGTTGGTGGCTCCTATGGGTACCTCCTTAGGTGGCAGTGAATGGCAGCGGGTTATGCTGAGTTGAGGGGGAGACTGTGCTAGTTTGTATTGCATTGGGTTGTGCAAGTCTCGTGGAGTCTTTTGGGGTAGTGTTGAAAAAAGGTTCGGTCACATAGTTTTGTGAGTTTCTTACTTCCATGCTGGATTGGGTTGTCAGTCTGGGTGAGTTGTGTCCAACTATGTTGTGCAGGATTCTGTGGTTTTATGAGTCCCCCAGGGCCATGTTGGGTCAAGTTAGGTGGCCACCCACGGCATTATTGGGACTAATTGCGTGCTCATGCATGGTGTTGTGGAGTTGAGACATGTTGAAAATTGTGTGACTTCGTGATTCTTCTAGAGCTATGTTATTTTAGGTTCTGTGAACTTGTGAGTCATGTGGAAATACGAAGAGTCAAGTGATAGAATGTGAGCTTTCTAGGTCACATCAGGTTAAGTTGGCTTGGAATGTATGACCCTATGAGTCTCCCAGGATTCTGTTGGGTTGGATTGTGTAGAGTTATGTGGCTGGAAGTTTTTCGGGGCCACTGGAGTTGAGTTGTATTGAGTTGTATAACCATTCAAGTCTCGTAGGGCCATGCTGAGCTGAGTTACATCAAGTTGTGTCATTGTGAGTCCCGTAGGAATGTTGGGTTGAGTTGGGCTGTGTGTATGAGCTCCACAGGGCTATGTTGGTTTGTTTTGCATTTAGTGGTAGCACCAGAACCTGAGGATAACAGCACTGGGGAGGAATCATGTATCAGGGAGAGAGTGTGGTATTATGGACTCTGGGAGAAAAACTGAACTGGCTCGCCCAGTGTCACTCACCATAAGGGTGGGGCTGGGTTCTGTATCCATAGATTCAGTTGTTCATGAAGAGAGCCTCTGGGTCAAGTAGGAAGATGTAGACATTCCTGTTTACCAACCCGCTTCGTTTTGCCATTCAAACCCCCTTACTATCTGTCCTCCCCTACAGTTTTGCTTCCAGGAATGGAGATCAGAGCCACAGGGAAGAGAGCGACGGGATGACACTGTACTCTGTCCAGACATGATGGGGGGGACAGAAACCCAGAGGAGTGAGACAGAGACCAGAGGAGGGATGGAGAATCAGAGAAAGAAAGAGACAGAAACCCAGGGAAGAGGGGACAAAGGCCCAAAGAGAGGAACAGAGACTCAGGGAGGAGGAGACAATGACCCAGAGGGAAGGGGACAGAAATCCAAAAAGAGAGGGGGACAGAGACCAAGAGTGGAGGATAGAGACCCAGAGGGGGTGTCCAGCACCCAGAGAAAGAGGGACAGACACCCAGAGCTATAGGCAGACCAGAGTGCCCCAGAGAAAGCCAAGAGAGAAAAAGTTAGTGCTCTGAGACTGAGAGAGATACACAGAGTCTCTATTCCATGGAATCACAAAGAAATCCCCAAATTGGGGCACGCCACCCCATCCTCCCATCAGACAAACAGGGGAGAAACCAGAGTCTTAGAGCATGAGAATGGCTTCCCAAGTCACGCGGCCTGTCACCAGGGGCCAGGACTTGTGGCAGGCTGCCTGCCACATCAGCCTGCTGGTACGCACAGGACCTCTGAGTCCAAACAGCCTCACAAACAAGGAAACTGAGGCTCAGAGGGGAGGATGTTACCCAGAGTCACACAGCCATACAGTTTCAGAAGTCTTTCAGTACTAAAAGGGCATTTCGAGGACGAGGAAAAGAAGAAGGGGAGGGTTAAATCACTAACACATATAGGGCTTCCTATGTGTCAGGTATCATTCAAAGTCCTTTACTTGTATTAATTTATTAAAACCCATCCAGTGGTTTACAGAGTGTTGTTCTTGTTCTTCTTCTTCTTTTTAGCTCTAACAAACTCCCCCCCCCTACTTTTTTTTTGGTCAAATGAAATTTTACCTAGAGGCACCAGGGTGACACATCAGAAGGGAACTGGTTTGAGGGGAACACACCTCTTCTGGAGCCCCTCTTGGCAACTCAGAATGCAGCTAAGAAATTCAGTTTGAAAACCTGTGATTTAATCCAACCACCTTTAATACAGAGAGAAAGAAGAAAATACAGATTGTGGGAAGAGTTTGATAAAGGTCGGAAATAATTTAGATTGTCACTTCCCTCTGAAATGGAGAGAAAAGCACATCTGGAGACAGAAATGGAGACAGAGTCCCTCACTGTTGCAAACACAAAACAGAGTCTTGTAGGCAGGTACAGAGCCCAGCATAGAGATTGGAAGAGGAGACACACGCAGAAAGGAACCCAAGATCTGCAGAGAGAACAGAGACAGAAGCTAAGAGAAACACCCACCGGGAGGAGGAGGAGGAGAGAGCAGGGCAGTGGCCTGGGAGAGGGTCAGACGCTCAGGGTGAGGACAGAGACCTACAGGCAGGAGAAAGAACCAGAGAGTGGAGCTAAGAAATCCAGAGGAGGGAGGGGAAACGGACTCAAAGAGAGAGGAGCAGAGACCCAGACAGAGGGGGACCGGCATGGGGGGGTGGAAAACGGAGGGGGGAGATAGAGACCCAGAGAGGAGGGGCCAGGGACCAGAGAGAGGGGCACAGACCCAGAGAGAGGGGGATGGAGAGACTCAGAGAAAGGGAGACAGAGACCCAGACAGAGAGGGACAGAGACCCAGAGTATGGGGAGAGGGGGGACAGATACTGTTGCCCAGTTACTTTTCTTTGCGAACTCACCTGTACTACCCCGTCAGAGACTAGGAGTTACACAGAGTCCCTCTGGTAGGGGGCGGGACATGCTGGGTGCTTAGGGGTGGGGGAAAGTGTGGAGAGGTCAGGGCGGTGACTTGAATGGACACTCAATGACTGAGAAGCGCCCCTCCCCCACCCCAATAAACAACTGCAGCCACCTTTTATGTTGCCTTGGCTGGGATGGGGAAGAGGAGAGGGGAACACCCTAATCTGGGGACACCCTTCCTGCCACCTTGCCATGCTATATTTAGATTGAGGGAGGGGTACGGGATGCCTCTTACCCCCACCCCCCAAGACAGGTGTCAGTTTTCCTCCTGAAAATAGCTCCAGGGGAGAGATGAAGTGTTCTGCAGCAGGACTGTCTGGAACTCCAACTCCCATTTCCGTCTGTCTTAGGGTCCCTCTCTCTGGCTTTATGTCCCCTTTTCCTCTCCGTTTCTGTGCCTGTCCCGGTCTGCCTTCATCTGTCACTATTCGCTTTCTTTCTCTAAGGTCATTCTGTTTCCAAGTCATACCTGTCTATCTCCGAATCCTATACTACCTTGAATTTCTCTTATCTGAGCTCAGGACAAGACCCTCTCCCCAGTCCCCACCCAGGAAATTCCAGGAGAGAGGACTATGCGGGAGAGCCGCCACATCCACTGTCTCCCGGGGCGGCGGGCCTTATCACTGCCCAAGCCCAGCTGGTTAATGTCTGGGCTGGAGCTCCTGGGAAAGTGGGGGTGAGAGCAGAGGATGGGAATCTGCCTGGGGATTGACACTTAATTGGCAAAAGAATGCAAAGGAATCTCGGGCCCAGACTCCTGGGTCTGAGGGAGGAGGTGGCTAGGGGTCCCCATTCCTGGGTCTGAGGGAGGAGGGGGCTGAAACGGGGGGAAGAAAGGGCCGGGGGTCCAGACTACTGGTCTGAGGGAAGAGAGGGCTTGAGGGACCCCGGACTCCTGGGTTTGAGAGAGGAGGGGGCTGGCGCCTGGCCTCCTGGGACTGAGACGGGCGGAGGGCTGAACGAGCCAGGCCAGGCTTCCGAGGTCCCGGCCCGCGTGTGGAAGGCGGGATCCCCCGGCCCCTCCTCCGCCGTCGGGCGCCGCCACGCCCCCGCGCCCGACCCGGGCCCTCCTGAGCGTGTGCAGCGAGGAACCGGCGGGCGAGCGGGCGTCCGTGCAGCCAGCGAGCAGGAGGAGGAGCCGCCGCCGCCCCAGGGGCAGTCGGAGGAGCAGAGGAGGACGCCCCAGGTAAGAGCCTCGGCGTCTCCTCCCCTGGGATTCCGGTGTCCCGGTCGCCCTGCCCCCGGGTAGGGAGGGACGTGGGCGGGGCCGGCGGGGGCGGGGCTTGGCGGAGGAAACTGAGGCAGGAGAAAAGTGTGTGAGATGAGAAGCGGGTTACCCCCAGTGAGGTCTCAGGAATGCTGAGCCCCAGCCTGAATCTTCTGGGAGTCCGTATATCTGAGCACCTGGGGAGGCGGGTCCTTGAACTTCAGAACTCTCAGGGAGGAGGGGCTGAGGGCCTGGACGCCTGGGTCTGAGGGAGGAGGGGACTGGAGGCCCTGACTCCTTAGTCTGAGGGAAGAAGGATTTGGGGTCCTGGACTTCTCCATCTGGGAGGGGAGGTCTGGGGGGGGCTGGACTCCAAGGGACAGGCAGCTGGGGACCAGGACTCCTGGTGTGAGGGAGGAGGCAGCTGAGGACCCTACACTCCTGGTCCTGGTTGGGTCAACATGTGCCTCTCTTCACACCCCACTTTCCCATTACCCATCTCCCAGCCAGGGCAGGCAGCCACTCCAGGTATGTGCAGTAGAAGTCTTGGACGGGCCCTGGCCTGTCCTGTGTGGAGAGAACATTCCAGGAAGCAGCCTCGGGGACCCAGGGCTTCTTGAGTGTGGGCCCTCAGGGACCCGGGTGTCCAGGCCAGCCCCGCCCCTGCCCTGTCTGGGAGATGAATGGGCCCAGGAGGATGTAATCTTTTCCAGCCTCTCCCCTCCCCTCTTTTCCCCGCATCTGCTTCCCATCCCAGCCAGGAGCCATCACCTGGGCAGGGAAGGGGCCTCTGGAAGGGGGTGAGGCTTTGACTCTTGGGTACCTTACACTTTAAGAGGAACACTCTGAAGGGGAGTGTCCAGGGAATCAGGCCCCCTCCCCCACTTGCCTATATAACCTGCCTGTTCCCTTCTTCACCTAGGTGGTTGCCCCCTCCGTCTCCTGAGATGTCAGGAAGGAGGGGGCCACCTGTGTCCCCCACAGGGCCCCCCTGGAGCCAGGGGGCCCCCACCCTGGGAGCTCGGAGACGGAGGAGGTGCTGACAGGTCTGGTAACTACCCAGTCCCCTCCACACCACCCTTTCCCAGAACTACAGGCTTCCAGAATATTGTAGAGAAACTGCAGTGTCCACACCCCCACCTGAATCTCCCAGCCCCAGGTCAATTTCACAGACAGGGAAACTGAGGCCCTGCCTGGGAGAGAAAGTGTCTTGCCTTCTTAGTGGCAGTTTTGAGCTGAACTTGGGTCTCTGTAGGATTTCAGATCATGGTCTTTCTCAGAATTTTGGAACCTCAAACCTCCTCCAGGCTATAGGACTTAGGGTTCCTTGGGGTTGTCAAGGCAGTATGGCAGAGTGGAGTTGCTCAGACAGGGTTTGAGTCCCATCTCTGGCATTTGCAGGCTGTGTGACCTGGGACAAGTCACTAACCTCTCTGAGCCTGTATTTCTCCAATTGTTGGCTATTATTAGTAATAGAGGTAGAATAATTATGATTAATCTAAAATTTGGATATTATTCAATCCTAGCATATAGGGTCCCCCAAGGTTCTAGAACAAATGCCCCCCTGTGGTTCTGGCATGCAGGTCCTCTCCTAAATTGTTACCCTCTTTTCTAACTCCAGCTTCCCTGTCTTCATCCTCAGGTGCTCAGCGAAATGCTCCGGCACCCCTCATGCTCCCTCCCCATCCTCCTCCTTTGCCTTCTCCCCAGTGTCCCAGTGGAACCCCACCCCCCACCCTCACCACTGCCCCCATTTCCAGCCCCTGAGTGGGACCTCCTGTCTCCTCGAGTTGTCCTGTCCAGGGGTACCCCTGCGGGCCCTCCTCTACTCTTTCTGCTGGAGGCCGGGGCCTTTGGGGAGCCAGCAGGCAGCCCAGCTAACCGAAGTAGGCGAGGGGTGAGTGAGACAGCACCAGCAAGTCGCCGGGGAGAGCTGGCGGTGTGCGATGCAGTCAGCAGCTGGGTGACAGACCGCCGGACAGCTGTGGACCTGCGTGGGCGTGAGGTGGAGGTGCTAGGCGAGGTGCCTGCAGCTGGCGGCAGTCCCCTTCGCCAGTACTTCTTTGAGACTCGGTGCAAGACTGACAGCACTGGGGAAGGTGGCCCCGATGGAGGTGGAGGCGGCTGCCGGGGTGTGGACCGGAGGCACTGGGTGTCTGAGTGTAAGGCCAAGCAATCCTATGTGCGGGCATTGACCACTGATGCCCAGGGCCGTGTGGGCTGGCGATGGATTAGAATTGACACTGCCTGCGTCTGCACACTCCTCAGCCGGACTGGCCGGGCCTGATGCCCATGCCCGGGAATTGGGCAACCAGAGGAAGAAGAGAGCTGGATGCTGAGGGACATCAGGGGTGGCCTGGCTGCTCTGGGTATCAGTTTGGTAACTTGTCAAATGGTCACAAAATCACAGCTCTCTGATCTTGACAGCTCAATCTGTGCAAGACAGGTGGTGAAACCAAATGGGGTTTTGAAGGATGAATAGGAGTTTTCGGATAAACTCGAGGGTGATGATGATGACAGCCAATGTTTTGAATGCCTCCTGTTTATCAGCTCTCATACACAGCTTGTCAGATCAACTGGGGTGGATTTGGCCATTGGAGGCCCTTGGCTTCTGAGTTACTGACCATATGATCTCAGAGGACATCACTTTGCCCATCCTGGAGAGAACAACGAGGGGATATGTCAAGAAGTGGGTGGAGGAGCTTAAAAACTGGAACATGTGAGCAACTAAATGGGAGCTAGGGTTTGAATGGGAAATTTACTTGGTCAGATGGGGCAAGAATTTATTTTGAGGTAGTGAACTACCCATCACAGTAGGAGCACAAGCAGGTTGAATGATAGGAGATCAGGATGCTAGAGAATTTGGCCCTGGTAGGGAGTTGGAGTCAGGTTTCCACCACCTTCCCTGTCCCAACCTTTACCCCACATTGGGAAAGAAAGAAACCTTAAATTTGTCCAGCTTGAGTAGGGCATGAGGTTCTGACCAATTAGCCTGACCCCAGGCTAGGATCGGGGGTCATTTGGACACTGACAGGCCTTGAATGGGCCAGGAAAATCCATCAAAAGGGGCACCAGAGCCTTAATGAGGGTGTCAGTGGTACCCTGGGCCAGGCCGCAGAAGGCAGCCAGTTTTCCCTGTCTGAAGAATGAGTTGGGATGAAATAATGGGGTCTGAGGAGGCAGAGGTCTTGACCAAAAGGTCTTTAAAATAAGGAACTGACAAGGGAAATCAGAGGCAGACCCCAAACCCACAGGACACCCCTTCATGAATTACCACTCCATAGCTCTTAAACTTTTTTTAATGACCAGCTTTGGGCTAAGGACATAGAAATCCCAGACCCTCACCAACACATACTGGGCCCTTGGGAAGGGAAGGGGTAGCAGGGCAGGGCAGGGTCTGGCTGCCTCTGTTTCTACATCTCTGTTCGAGGTCTGCAGTTCCCACTCCCTTTTTTGCTGCTTCCCTGTCTCTCTATCTAACTTCTCATCTCTTGTCTTTGGGTCAGTAGCTCTCTTTCTGTCACCGTCTCTCACTCTTTCTTGTATGTATTTCTTTGTCACTCATCAAAGTTCTTTACACACACACACAGACACACCCTTTTATCTAAGTATCTCCCTGTGTATTTCTCTGTGAGTCTCTCCCTCTGCCCACCCCCATACCCAGGTGGAAGTTTTCAACCAAATCAAAGGCCGCAGGACAGACGAAGGCCACGCTGATGCTGATTCCTTCAGCTCACACAAGGAGGGAGGGAGAGCCCAGAGAAGTCTGGAAATCGTTACCCCTGAGGTGGGCAGGCCTGGCAGAGGAGGCAGGCAGCCCAGAGGGCTGGGACCCTATAGGAATGGGGGTGTTTCTCATGGATACCCTGATGTGCTGGGTGGTCTCTGTCCTCTTGCCTCACAGGGCCTCTGTCCCACCCTTCCTGGATCTCTGACCCCGCAGGTTTCTGTCCCCCTCTCTGTTGCCTCCTCTGTGGGTCTCTGTATCCCCCACCCCAGCGGTCTCTAAAATTGAACTTCTATTCCCCCTTTCCTTCTCCCCCATTTCTGCCCTCCTGTCTCTCTGGGTCTCCCCCCACACTTCTCTGGGTTTCTGTGTCCCACTTGGGCTCTCTGTCTCCCTCTCAAAGTCCCTGTCCCCCTGTGCCCGCGTCTTTCTCATTTTATTCATCCACATGCCTGCAGGCCCTCCATTGGCTGGATTCAGCATGGGCGGGGTCTGTCACCTAGGGCAACAGCAACAACAAGCCTGCTCCTGCTTGGCTAAGGGGCGGGGGTGGGACCATGGCGGGTCGGACCCTAGCTCTACGCTATGGCCCTCCCTGGCCCCCCATCTCTGGGACCGAGGTGCCTGGCTCCTGGCCCAACTGGCATCTCACCAGCAGTGGTGTCGCCCACCACATTATCCCATCCGTGCCATTTTCCCCGACCACTGTGCAGGTGAGAGGACCCTAGGCTCGCCAAATGGAACCTGGAAGCCCAGACTCCTGTGTCTGAAGGAGGGGCCTAGGAATCCAGACATCTGCTGAAAGAAAAGGGGATTGGGGTCTTGGAATCCTGACTGAAGGTGGAAGGTCCGGGCGTCCTGAGTCTGACAGAGAAGGGGCCAGGGAACCTGGATGCCTGGAACTGGAAGGAGGAAAGGGGTGGGGACAGACTGGGAGAGATCGGGATAGAGGGCTGGACGCCAGAGTTTTTTTTAGCTGACGTCCCTCGTCTTCTGCCCAGTCTACGCTCGCGGAGCCCCTGCCCCCGGCCGCAAAACAGGACTTGCACATCTGGGCTTTCGACGAGGTCATCAGCAGATGGGCGACAACCTCCGGCTCGGCTCAAGTGCCCAAAACTCACGGCGGGCCCTACGCTCAGCCCAGGGCCCCAGAGCCTGCGGACCCCACGCGGACTATGGGGATCAAGGACTTAGGGGAAAAGGTAAGGTTCTGGGATGCCGAGGTCCGCTGGGGACAGGACTGGGGACCGTACTGGAATCCTGTGAGCCCTTACGTAGGGTTCCGGCGTGGCCTTCTCGCAGCTCAGACACCACAGCTGGCGCCTCCCTCTGATCACAAAACACCAGTGCAGTGAGACGAAAGCGCAGTACACCGGTTGGCCCAGCGTGGACCAGAGCGCCATCTTCTATTTTGGGACCCAGCCCCTGGAGCTTGCGGACGACCACCGCGGGGGCCCTTCCCAGGTAGCGGAGAAGACTGCGCAGGCGCGGTGGGACAGCTTGGCGAGCCTGGGGCGGAGCCAGAAGGAATGTTTTGTGTGGGGGCGTGGCTAAAAGTCTGGGGCGGAATCAGGAGTGTATATAGACTGTCGGAGGGCTTTGACGTGTTGAAGCCCGGCCAGGAGGAGGAAGGGAAGACCCGAAATCCCAGCTCTGAAGCTGCGGCCCCCAACTAGCAAATGCTGGGGTGGGTAAGGAGGAAGTTCTGAGGCTGGGTCGGAGCCAGGCAGAGGATTGTACGTGGGGGCGTGTCTTGAATATTCTGAGACAGAGTCCGAGCGGAAGGCGGGGCTAGGCTTTCTGGGCTAGGATGAAGCAAGAAGTAATTGTTGCCCAAGGTGAGACTGAATTCCTAGTTTGAGTCTGATGGCTTGGCTTTGTGTTAGATGACGGACAGAAAGTGTTTAGGTTTTGGAGTAACCCTAATAAGGGCTCTGATTTAGGGAGCGAAGCTAGCGTGCGCTGGCATGCGATTGGACAGGAAAGATTCTGATTCTGGGGCAGGAGTGGGGGCCTGGTCCAGAGGGGCAGTTGAGGCCGAAGGAAGAGGAATTCTCAGTCTGGGACCCAAGGCTTCGAACGGGATATGAAACCCCTTTTTTGGTCATCCCTCGTGCCCGATCCTCCTCAGGCTCTAATCCCCTGGACGAAGAACCCCGGGCTGGCCAGCCGGCTTTTCACAGTATCTGACCAGAGAACCCTGGGCCGCCATCAGCTCTATCTGACTACCTCGGCCCGGGACTTCCGGGCCTACACGAAGTGAGCCTGGTCCTCGCTCGGCCCCGCCCTCTGCACAGCCCCCGCATAGTCTGGTGGAACGCCGAGCCCACTGGTGTCGGCCCCCCGCCTCTGAGTAGTCTCAGTCTTCAGCTCCCACACGCCCAAGAACCAGAGGTTCAGACCCCAACCCCTATCTCTTTTAATGCCGAGGTATCCTAGTGTCAAGTCTCAGGAACATGAAGCCTGCGGTGGGCCAAAGAGGGAGTTCTGGATCTGGGAGTAGGACCCTGAGGGTTTGGGGCAGGACCTACTTTGGCATTTGAGTTCCCAGGTACTCTTTTCCAAGGATGCGAAAATCCCAGATCCCGGGCCCTTACATACCTCGAGGACCCAAGAATCAAGGCTAAGAGTCCCCAACCCCATCCTAAGTGGTTTCCGACTCCTACAAATGTGTCCTCGCCTCGAAACGGAGGAGTTCGGGTCTGCAGCCTCCTCAGGACCCGAGGTCTGAACAGCAGCCTCGCTCCGAGGATCCAGCTATGCCCTCCCCATCCTGCCTCCCGCCAACAGGAAGGAGTTGTCTGGATACCCCCGCAAGGACTCGCTGACCTACTGGAGCTTCGAGGAGACGCCCAAGGTCTGGGGCCACGGCCCCCAGCGGCCACCCTATCCGCTCTCCTCTCGGCCGCCTCGGGTCCGCATTCCCCGTGCCCGCCCTGTCACCCCAGCCGTACCGCACCGCGGGGCGCTGTCTCTGGTTCAGGAGTCCTACAGGTCCCCGCTGCATCCGCTCCGCGTGCTTGACTGTTTCTGCCCGCTGGAGCTGCCCTGGGGCGGCCCCCACTGGAAACCCGTGCCCGGCATCTACAGCGTGCCGCAAGCCTACCGCACCGAGAGCTCCAGCTACGGCAGCTTGAAGCCCGCGCTTGTTTGAGCTGCCTGGCTAGTCCCGCCCCGGACACGCCCCCAACGCAGGGGCGGAGCCGAACCTGGAAGACAGCGACTGGACGCAGTGGGCGAGGCTGAGCTCGGGAACTCTGCCCGTTACGTGGGGCGGGACAGAGCCTGAGACACGCCCACTTGATTGTGGGGGCGGGACTGGGTGGGGGGAAATGTACTTTGGGGCTGTGGGCCAGCCAGCAGAACACGCCCTCTGCGGCACAAGAGGCGGAGCTTATCTTAGTCAATGAGTTAAATAGCCTATACCACGCTCTTTGCTGAGTTCTGCTCTGGCTTCTGGGGGCGTGTGTGGGGGAGATGGGGTTCCCGCTGCATCACTGTGGAGGAGAGGCGCGTCTGGGTGCAGATGAAGCACAGAATCCAATGTTGAAGCCAAGTCCCTCCTAAGAGGTTGGACTCTGGCTTTCAGTCTATAGCAGGTGGAGCAGGGTTGAGGCTTCTGTCCATCACCATTCTACTAATGTCGGAGAGGTGAGCTCCAGCCTCCCCATACCTTCCTTCAAGATGGGCAGAGAGGTGGCTACACAGCCAGGGGGGCACGGACAAGGCTTCCTATATCCTATTTCCTGTGCTCCAAACACAACCTCTCTAGCACCTGAGGATTGAGTTTGTGAAGTCAGCTGTCACCTTGGGTGACTCCTGCTTCTTGGTGCGGGAGCCACTCAGGGAATAGGGGAGGGATGCTCCGCTGAGCCACTCTTGCACCTCCCTGACCTTGTCCGCCTCTCGCCTCTGGGGAGATTAGTGTCCAGGTTACCCAGCCATGCCACCACCCCCAGTGGCCTTGCCGCCCCCACAGCCTGCAGATATAAGACCAGGTAAACACAGTAGGGAGGCACCGAGGATGGAGACACTCCAGGTAAGACTGTAGCGCCCCTGGACACCTTGCAACTCCAGCCACACAGGTGGCATGAAGAGAGTCCTGTGACCTGGTAAAGCAGGCTTCTTTCTAGAAGAGTATAGACAGCCAGCAGACTTCTTGCCAGGAACAGGGAAGTGGTGGGATAGGACCTGAGTGTGGGTATCTGAGGTATTGGGGATGTCTGGGGATCCTGGATATTGGGGCGGGGGCTCCAAGAGGAGGGGCTGGCCCTGAATGGAAGTTGTCAGGCAGGGGAGCTGGGTCCCTGAATGTGTGTACGTGGGAGAGGGGAAAGGGCCAAGGGCAGAGGTCTCAGGCTGGCCCTGAGGCTGTAGCCTTGTCACAGAGGCTGCTGTTGTGGCTGCTGCTGAGCGCGGGTGGGGTGTGGACATCCCGGGGACCACTGCGGCCGCTGTGCCGGCCCATCAATGCCACCCTGACTGCCGAGAATGAGGCCTGCCCAGTCTGCATCACCTTCACCACCAGCATCTGTGCTGGCTACTGCCCCAGCATGGTAAGCTGCCCAGGGCAGGTAGGGACCAGCCCTGCTGTCCTCAGTGCCAGGGTGGATCACTCAGGACCAGGCGTACAGAAGACAGGAGGCAGTAGCAGGGGTGGAAGTGTAGCCTGCCCCCCGGGCAGGGGCTGCGGAACTGGAGTCAGAGCTGGGCGTGTGGGAGGGGGGAGCACAGAGGGGCCCCTGGAGACCTGAGCCTGGGATCTGTGGAGGTCAGTGGAGAGATCAGGGGAGGCCTTGACACCCGACAGACGCCCATGCTGCTCCCACCCACTCTCTGGCCTCCAGGTGCGTGTGCTGCCCACCGCCCTGCCGCCTGTGCCCCAGCCAGTGTGCACCTACCGCGAGCTGAGCTTTGCCTCCATCCGCCTCCCCGGCTGCCCGCCTGGCGTGGACCCAATGGTCTCCTTCCCTGTGGCCCTCAGCTGTCGCTGCGGGCCCTGCCGCCTCAGCAGCTCTGACTGTGGGGGTCCCAAATTCCAACCCTTGGCCTGTGACCGCCCCCCTCTCCCAGACATCCTCCTCCTCTAAGGGGCTCCCACCCCAACCTCCCATGCCCACCCCGACTCCTGGAGCCAGCAGACGCTCCTCCCCTCCCAATAAAGTCTTCTCAAATTACACCCCAGGGTTGCCTTTTTTTGGGTTCAGGGTGTGCACGCACACACACAATGGATCCAGTTTCAGAACCATTTTATACAAAGTCACAGTGTCAGAACTCTGGTAGAAAACAGGAGAGGCGAAGGTGGGGGGGGCAGGGCATCAGCTCAGGAAGTATCCATGGTTTCGCCTTCTGTGGGGAGAAAGAAGGCCAAGTGGTCGCTGTGGCCCAGAGGCCAAGGCCTGAGCTCTCCAGGCTGGGCTCCCTCTCACCTCTTCCTGTGGGTGACCCTTGGGGGCAAGTGGGGACATGGACAGACACTCACTGAGCTCATTGAAGAGGAAGGCGTCCTGATACTCCTTCATGTACTGCGTGGAGCGCGACTCGTCCAGAAAGAGCGAGTAGACCCGCTTGATGTCGTCAACCTGCACTTCTGTGCCCTGAAGGGAGATTGTGAGACCTCATTGGGGCCCCTCCCGGTAAGGTGGGGCAAGGTGGGGACTATGAGGCCAGATTGCCTGGGTTCAAATCTGGCCTCGACCACCTCCTGGCTGTGGGCCCAACCTCTCATTCCTCAGTTTCTTTATCTGTAAGACAGACTTAACAGTATCAACTTGCATTCAACAGATACTTACTGAGCTATGTGTTAGCTCAGTAACTAACACACCTGCTATGTGTTAGGCCAGGAGATACAAAGATAAACCAAAGTGCGCTACCTCTCAAAATGTATGACCTTGGACTAAATGCAACAACCCACTCAAAGCCCTTGGAGTAGTGGGTCACTCACTCAACCTGGCCCCTGTGGGCTCACTTAGCTGGCTGACCTTGCGTTTCCGGCACACCAGGCTGGCGGCCGTGATGAGCTGGATGGCATAGCGCAGTGAGGTTTCCAGCCCAATGCGGGTCAGCACCGTGTAGGCGTCCTCACTCATCTCCACGTCTTCCTCTTCACATCTGTGGGCAGGTGAGGGCAGGGGGCTCAGCCAGGGCCAGGCCTCTGACCGCAGCAAGTCCCCGGCCCTTCCCCCTGGGCACTACATGACCTCCAGGAACACATGTGGTCCTCAGAACCACAGAACGCTAGAAGGGCCACTGAGGCACAGGCTGGGCCTCCTTTCTCTCCCCCATGTCCGTTACCGGCCCCTCCTTCCCTTCCCCTAAGGGCCCCGACCCTGGATCAGAAGCCGCTACCTGGATGCCTGACCCCACCTCTTGTAGGTCCAGTGACCTTGGGCCAGTCACACCTCCCCCGATCTCACTGTCCCCACTTGTCAAACAGGGTGGACACCAGCCCTGCCTCTCAGGCCCACTGCCTGGACCTGCCCTGGAACGCCAGGTGGCCCTGTCCGCACCGGATGCGGAGGATCTGCTTCGTGTCCTTCTCACTGTAGGGAGAGGTGGAAACGATGAGCAGTCGGTCCAGCAGGTCGATGGGGATGCCGTGGGGACTCTGGTAGCTGGTGCCCCGGATCCTGGGGAGCAGGGGGAAGGGAAAGCTGTCAGGGTGATGCCCCCGGAACGTGGATCTCCATTCCTTCTACTTGGGACAACGCAGCCACCCCCATCCACCTCCGCCCCCACTCACTGGGCCAAATACCACTTAACCTTCAGCTCAGTTGGCGTCACGCCTGACTGCGCAGCCATCCCCACACTGCGTCAATCCTGCTGTCGAGCCTGGCTGGTTTTAGCTAGCTAGCTATGTCTGGGATTACTAGATCAAGGTCCCACTCCCCTGCTTGATGGGGCTCCACAAGGGAAGGGACCGTGTGCGTCCTGTTCCCTGCTGTACCTGGCCCAGCACAGGGCCTGACACATAGCAGGCAATAGGAAACAGGCGATTTTAACCACTGGTTGGAGTTGCATTCTACAAAGTGGGGGCAAACAGTCAATTGGCAAATCAGTACTCCTAGGGGAAGTACACGGTTAGGTCCTTGTGAGCCTTGGTTCCCAATATTTTTGTCAACCAACCAGTGTATCACCTGGTTCTATGTGTTTCTGTTTACAGACTCCTTACTTAATATATATCATTAGTTCATTCTCATTGAACTCACAGCCAACAACAGCACTGTAACTCATGCTGGAACAAAGTTCATCTAGTACACACACTCTCCATAAGGCACATCCCAGCCTTCTCGCACTTGGGAACACAGGACAGCTGGGGGCTGTTTTAAACAGCAAAATCATGAACAAAAAGCATAAGATGTGACAAATGTGGCACTAAATAGATCATGGAAAGGACACTTGTTTACAGCATGTGACTTAAAAGTAGGAGGCAGAGTGTCATCTTGTTTGACCTTAGTTTGGAGTATCTAACCTGGCAACTCTAACCTTTTGATGCTCTGCATACGTCTGCAAATAATGCAAAACTGTCCCAAACATCAATTTGGGGGCTATAGATACATTTTATCAAGTAAGTAGATTCACAAATGGAGAATCTGCAAATAACAAGGAGTGACTAAATTTGCTGCCTCTCACAGGAGTCGCCCTGTGGCAACTTCCCATGTCCTGAGCTGCAGCTGCTACAAATGCTCTCAGCTGGTCTCCTCTAGTCCTCAGACCTTTGGAGATCAAATTCTATATAGAACCATGGGCAGGTCAGCGGGCTTTGCTGTCCTCACCTGTAAAATGGGGCTGAGACAGTATCTACCTCCTGAGCTTCTTTTGAGGGTCCAAGCAGTTCATCTGGGAAAAGTGCCGAGCAGAGCCAGGAGAAACCTGTCGTTGCACCCCAGTAGCCATGCCCCTTTCTTCCCTGAAGTGATAACTAGCCCCACGGCCAGTTTCAGCTGGCACATGGCTGTAGCACGGGAGATGACATTCCCCCACCTCCTACACTGCCAGGCACGGCCATGGCTATGCACCTGAGTGGTGCAGGACAGAGGGTCTTGGTGGAAATGCTGGGTGCAGCCTCCAGTACCTGGGAGACCTACTAGGGGGGCTGTTTGCTCCCCACTTCCTTCTCCCTTCCTCTGGGCTGAAGCGTAGATGAGGTATCCAGGAGACCTACTAGGGGGGCTGTTTGCTCCCCACTTCCTTCTCCCTTCCTCTGGGCTGAAGCGTAGATGAGGTATCCAGGAGACCTACTAGGGGGGCTGTTTGCTCCCTACTTCCTTCTCCCTTCCTCTGGGCTGAAATGTAGATGAGGTGGGGACAGCAGGGCATGGGGTACCCAAGATTTATCGGAGCCAGGTGAACTCCATGTCTCAGGAATTTTTCCACACTATCCTTAGACCAAAAGAAACTCTTAAGTTATGTTCCATTTATTAAGTAATTAGGTCTGAGTGACTTAATTGGTTTGTACAATGTCCAACACATCACTGTGCTTCCCTCAAAAACTTAAAACTATCCCACAAAATTCTTGTGTTTTATGCAGCACTCTGGGGTGCCCCAGCACAGTTTGGGAATAGTAGCCTTAAAGGGATACAGGAACAAGAAGACAGAAAGCACATAGTCCCTGGGCTTCCTTGTGGAGCAAAGCTGCCTACTCACCCTGACCACCCACCTACCTTGTTTAAGGGAAAGGTACACCCTCTCTTGGGCCACAGAACTTATGTGTAGCTTGATACAGCAGCTAAGCCCACCTCTTCCTAAAAAGGTGTTCAATGAATGTGCCCTGTTTACCCTATGGTACCCTATACAGGCTGTCCAGAGTACCCCATTTTCCCCAGAGGCCTTTGAGGGGGATAGCAGCTGGCTCACCGGGTGATGCCGCGGTTGGTGGCCATGATGAGGACAGGTGCCATGTCACTTTCCAAGGCCCGGTTGAGGAAGGAGAAGCTCTCGATGTCTAGCATGTGGACCTCGTCGATAAACAGCACCTGGGAGCCATTGGGGCATGTGTCCAACCCACCGGCCATGCCCCCTCTTGTCCCGGCCCCTCAGCCCAAGCCGCCTGCCCGGCCATGTCCAGTACTCACCCCAGGGATAATCTCCGCCTTGCCCTCCTCGCGCCACTCGGCCACCTTGGCATTGATCTGCTCTCGGACTTCCGACTTGATCTCTCCTGTGTCACCTGTGGGAGGCAGGGGTGGCAGTGGGGAGGGCGGTCAGAGAGGAGACAGGGACCCAGGGCCAGAAGGTGGATAGAGACGGAGGAACATAGGATGCCAGAAACAGAGGGAAGGGGGACCAAGACTGGAATGGCAGAGTGACAGGAGGGCCAGGGCATCTGAAACATTCCCATAGAGAGAAAGCCCGGGAGTGAGAGAGGATGGGGCCAGGCCCCGTTCAGACCACCTGAGAGAGGGACTCAGCCGCAGAGAGGGGGTAGGTTGAACCACACGCAGATGGAGAAAAACAGAAGACGGCCAACGGGGATTGAGGAAGAGGGCAGAGCCATTGCCAGGCATGGGCCATGTGGGAGGACAGGCATGGGCTGGTTGGGCCTCACCAGAGAAGAGGGCCAGGAAGCCCTGCGTGCGGGAGTTGATGACATCGATCTCATGCAGGGACACTGTGTGCACCACCTCCTTGCGCTTCTGGAGCTCCCCGTCTGGGCACTGTACGAACTTGGTCTGTGGGGTGAGGGTGGGGTGGGGAGTTGGGGGAGGTGGTACAGACAAGGGCAGAGAAGAGCACGAAGGGGGGCCCATAGGGACTCTGTCTGGGTGAGATTGGGGCTCCCTGGAAAGGAACTGGGAATCCAGATGGGGGTTACCCAGAAATCCTAGTCCCAGGAGGTAGTCAAGACTAGGCATTCCAGAGCACTGAAGGGGATATAAATGATAAATGTCTAACTAGTACATTGTTTTGTGCACCTGAAACTAATAAAAAAAATGTTTCAAAAAAAAAAAAAGAGCACTGAAGGATATGGGGTTCCTGGGGGATCTCGGAAACCAGGAGCACAGGGCCAAGTTGAAGGGCCCCCAGTGTCCTAGAGGACACAGGATACAGAAAGAAGCAGAACTACCAGGGGCATGGGGTTAGGTGACAGGAGGATCCAGACCCTGTAAGCCATGGGGGTGATGGAGAAGAGGGAACGATCCTGGTGCCAGGAGAGGGGGGAGGGGCCCCAGCACGCAGGCCCACCTGGGAGCCCATGGCATCATAGTCACGAGCGCGCGTGAAGGAGCGGCCCAGCTTGGAGATCTTGCCTGTGGCCTTGTCGATGGTGATCACGTCCCTGCAGGGGGAAGAAGCAGGCGGGTAAGGAAAGGAAGGTGCCTGAGCTCCCCGCCCTGGGGGCCCTATGCGGCCTCCACACTGCTCACCCAGCCTGGACCTTGTCCTTGGTCAGGGACTCAATCATCTTGGTGCCCAGGTCATATATGGTCTCCATCTCTGTGGTCTTGAGGGTCAGCTTGCCCACCTTGGAGCCCTGAGAGGGGTGACATACCAGGCAAGGGCTCAGAGAGGGCCCCAGTGTCTCCCCAATACAGCTTCAAATGGAGCATGACACAGGAAAGCTTGGGCGGGGTGGGAGTATTCCCTGCTATGACGGCTTCATGGGTGCATATGTACGAGTATGTCAAAATTTAACACCCTATAAACTTTCAACGTGGGTGGCTTATTGTATGTCAACTGCACTTCAATAAAGCTACTATGAAAAACCCAATAAACAAACAAAAACCTAAAAGATAGTCCATAAAAACAACATAGGCCTGAGGTCCCAGAGTGGCCAAGGGGGTCACACTCTAACATTCCTTTTTCATACCCAAATAAAAGGTGTTTTTTGTCAATCACAAACCCAGAAAACAGAGCTAAGCTAAACACAGCTAAGAAAACAAAAATGCCACGAGATAAGCAGTCAACACTTCCCAGGTCCTTCCAAGCATATGCAACTATCTCATTTTGAATTGTTTAGACAGTGAGCTGCTCCTTTTGTAGGGACAGGTGGCAGGACAAAAGGGCTGGGACTGGGAAGGGAGTTAAAGGTAGCTTTGTTTTTTTTTATTTTTAAAGGGAGGATATATCCATGGATTTCTTCTGTAATCAAAATTTAATTTAGGGGGTGGCTGGGTGGCTCAGGTGGTTGGAGCGCTGTGCTCCTAACACCGATGTCGCTGGTTCCATTCCTACATGGGCCAGTGAGCTGCACCCCCTGCAGCTAGATTGAGAGCAACCGCTCCACCTGAAGCTGGGCTGCCCTGAGCGGTGCTGTGAGCTGTCGTGAGAGGCCGACAGCCGGTGAGAGATGCGGTGAGCGGCCGGCTAGCAGCCAGCGACTGACTGGCTCAGCTGGGTACAGCGCAAGGCTCATAACACCAACATGGGCCAGTGAGGTGCATCCTCCACAACTAGTTGAAGAACAACGGCTTGATTTGGAGTTGGGAGGGGAGGGGGGAAGGAAAATAAAATATAATTTAAAGAACTAGCTTGGGGGCCAGCCCGGTGGCTCAGGCGGTTGGAGCTCTGTGCTCCTAACTCCGAAGGCTGCCGGTTCGATTCCCACATGGGCCAGTGGGCTCTTAACCACAAGGTTGCCAGTTCGATTCCTCGACTCCCGCAAAGGATGGTGGGCTCCGCCCCCTGCAACTAGAAATGGCAACTGGACCTGGAGCTGAGCTGCGCCCTCCACAACTAAGACTGAAAGGACAACAACTTGACTTGGAAAAAAGTCCTGGAAGTACACACTGTTCCCCAAAAAAGTCCTGTTCGCCTTCCCCAATAAAATCTTAAAAAAAAAAAAAAACTAGCTTGGGAATAACTTACTTTCCCTATATTTAAATATTCTCCAACTACATATATATATATATATATATATATATATATATACACATACATATACATATTTTTTTTTTTCCCAAGTCAAGTTGTTGTCCTTTCAATCTTAGTTGTGGAGGGTGCCGTTCTGTGGGAGTCGAACCGGCAACCTTGTGGTTGAGAGGATGTGCTCCAACCAACTGAGCCATCAGGGAGCTCAGCGGCAGCTCAGCTCAAGGTGCCGTGTTCAATCTTAGTTGCAGAGGGCGAAGCCCACCATCCCTTGTGGGACTCGAGGAGTTGAACTGGCAACCTTGTGGTTGAGAGCCCACTGGCCCATGTGGGAATCGAACCGGCAGCCTTCGGAGTTAGGAGCATGGAGCTCTAACCACCTGAGCCACCGGGCCGGCCCTCCTACTATATTTTTAAAATTCAAAATTTAATTGCTAATAGGTGGGACTGTTTACAGGTGTTAAAAGTGCAAGGCGATGTAATTATGCACTTGAAGTCTTTTCCACTGAAAATGAGGAGCAAATGAAAAACAGGAGGGTGTCTATATGACAAGACGTAGAAACAGAAGTGACTCTGGGTTATGTCAATAAACTTGAAGCATGTTTAAGTTTTCTTTTATTGGGCATTTTACTACGGTAGCAGCTGTAACTTAATATTTAAGAGAGAATTACAAACATGGAACCTCAAATATACCATGCCAGGTGGAAGAAGCCAGATACAAAAGGTAATCACACATTGTAGGATCACATTATATGAAATGTCCGGAATAGGCAAATCCATAGAGACAGAAAATAGATTTGTGGTTGCCAGGGGCTGGGGGCAGCAGGGGAAGGGAGAGTAATCTTAAAATGGTTGATGGTTAATTTTATGTTAAGTGACTGTACCTGAATTAAAAAGAGAGACTGACAGATAAACTGTAAGGTAAAGAAACAGATGAATGGGGAGACAAGACCATGAAAAAAAGACTTAAGAGACATGAAATTTTAAAAAAATAGGTGGTACGAACTATAGTGTCTAAGAATGCAGAACTGGGTGACAAAACTGACAAAACACAAAGACGCGATAATGGGTAAGGGTGGCCCTTTCTGTGGGGAGACTTGGGGGTGGGGGTGGATGGTGAAAGAGAAACAAGGGGCTTGGAGCTGGGGGGCTGGGAAAAGTTCTGGTTTTTGATCTTGATGGTGGTAATGAGGGTATTTGCTTCATAATTTTTTAGACTACACACTTCTTTCACATGTTTCTTTGTATCCGTTTTATTTTACCATAAAAAGGTTTTAAAAAAAAAGACTTAGCTTTAAAAAAAGGAGAGAATCACATCCATCACATAAACTGGACGGGAAATGCCTTTCAGTACTAAGCTAGTACTGAGTTAGGTGTTTAAGCTTGTTAGGAATCCACTGTGAGAAACTTCCAGACCTTCTCTTATTCCACCATTTGGTTTTAACTGCTCAGTGTCCCTTACAAATGGATGAATTGCTGTCAACTCAAACGACTCCTACTGTACGCACGCAGATGCTCCAATCTGCAGCTCAAATATTCCATGGGATTTTGGCCTCAGCGCAGACCTGACACCCTGACCCTCCAACCCTGGAGGTAGCCTAGACTCAGGCGTACTCACCGTCCCTGTTGCTGGCCGGTCAATCTGGATCTCCACCACCTCCCCTTCGATGATCTCGGTTTCCTCCCTAGCCAGAGAGAAGATCTCAGGAGGGCGCCTGACACCTGCACCCTCGGGAATCACTAGCTCCCATGAACCCTTGGGCACAGAACAAGCTGGCCAGGGCAGGGGTTGTCCCGAGGCTGCTGGGAGCTGCTCCATCTCCTGTGCTTACTTGATGCGAACACCGATGGACCTCCGGAAGGCCTGTGTCAGTGCCTCTGTCTTGCTCATCTCCAGGGAGAAGATCTCACTGCCAGCGATGGCTGTGAATGGGGTGTCTGGGCCTAGGGCCTGAGCCATGCCTGGGGAGAAGGTGGTCTGGGTAGGTGGGGGCGGCCATGGCACCAGGTCCCCAACACCATCTAGGCAAACCAGCTTTTCACGCTATAGGGCAGACAGGGTGACGTGAAGCAAGCCAGGGAGAGAGGACCTCATCAGGAGGCCTGGATTAGAAACCCACCATCCAGAAGGTAAACTTTATGACCCTACAATCTTGCCAAGCCTGTCCCCCAACCTCTCAGAGCTGTTTAGCCTCAGAGCTTGGGGTACCGAGCAGGCGTGGAGGCCAAAGGGCTGAAAGAGGAGTTAAAGAGTGATGGCTCTGGAGCCACACGGCCTCAGTTCAAATCCCGGCTCCATCACTTGGCACCGTGATCTTGAGAAGTCTCATCGGCTCCTCACATTGTTTCTCCCTCTGTGTGATGGGGACAATAACAGAGCAGGTGATGGCACAGGACAGCATTCTGCATGGGAGCGACGATGAGGGCAGGCAGAAATGACAGGGTGCTCACCGTGACCTCATCCCATGGCCTGGAACCAGCATAGGAGCGGGCCTTCTCTATGGCCCGAGACCTGGGCCTGGCTGGCGGACAGCAAGGCTGTTCCGGCAATGACTCCAAGCACTGAGCTCCCCTCCTAGAACCCCGTCCCAAGAGCTCTGCCCAGCTCTTCCAGGTCTCACAGACAGGAAGTCACTGAACCCCCCTGACCAGTGGGAGGGGGTGACTCTTCCTGGGCCCCCTTTGCAAACGTACGCCATGCTCTGTGCTTGGGTATCCTGCTCCCTGCTGTCTGTCCGGCAGACTCCCAGACAGCCTGTAAGTCTTAGCTCAGGTACTAATTTACCTGGGAAGTCTCTCCTGATAACTACCACCACCTCCCCCTACTCCAGTAGGGTCAGACGCGCACATCACCCTGGAAGGGACTGTTTCTATAACCACCTCCTGCGACAGGACGCTCCTTAAAGTTAGACCTTTGGTCTTACTCACCTGTATGTCCCCAGTATCTGGTCCAGGGCCCGGTGCTCCAGGGCACCTGAACGAGTAGTGCTTTATCTTAATTGAAAAACTGGTTGTTACTGTGATGCCCACTGCCTGGCCCCTCAGCCTGAGCTTAAAGGTGGGAGTGAGTGGAAAGAGAGGAGGGTCGAGGAAAGCTTCAACAAGGAAGAGATGCCTGAGTAGGGTTTGGAAGGATGCATAAGAGTTCAATAAGGGGGATCTTAAATCGCTAGTGGATTGCAAAAGAGACTGCTGGTTGTCTACTCAATGCCCATCTTCTTCTTCCTTAGTTCTAGAACCCCCATTTTATTAAGGTAGCAGTGGTCCACATTAAACTATAAAAACATGTTTTAATGTCTCACTCTCCCTTGCAGCAGAGTGTGACCATGTGATTGAGTTCTAGTCAATAAAATATTAGTAAAAGAGTGTGGAACTCCCAAGACAAATCTTACAGGGAGATATCTCTAGGAGGTAGAACCTTTTTGCAAGTCCTTGTTTTTCTTCCTGGTACAAGGAGTATGGGTGGGAAAGCGGGAGCCTAGGCAACCCCACCCTAAATGGCTATATTCAGACTTTCCTACATGAGAAAGAACCCTGAGTGCTTAAGACACTGCCATTTTGGGTTGTCTGTTAGATGTGACTGAACCTGACCCTGACCTACATGGAAGGGAATATCTGGCGGAGACCAGAAGAGCTCTTATCCCAAGAGGTCTCTTACCCATGGCGATGGCCGTCTTCCCAGTGCCTGGCTGGCCGGCGATGAGGACGGCCCGCCCAGCGATCTTCCCTTCCCGGATCATCTCCAGCACGACGCCGGCTGCCCGCCGGGCTGCCAGCTGCCCCACCATGCCCTGGGAAGCCTGCGGGATGGGAGGTGGGCGATCACCCCAGGTGACTTCCTACGGGGCTACCACTGCATTTCTACCACCTCTCGGCTAGTGAGATGAGAGCAGATGTTGTTTGCTGGGACGTCAGGGAAAAAGCCAAAGAAGCCTTTTCCACCCAGTTTTTTCAGACCAATAAAACCTTACATGTGGCTGAATTTTATAAATATGTAACCAAAGGTCTGGAAGGGCCCCCACACTCCCTGGGGCCCTAGGTGCCCTCCGCCCGAGGCCTGCAAGGAGCAGGCTTCCCACCCCACCCCTCGGCCCTACCTGCCGCGGCTCCAAGGCATCATCGAGCCCCAGGCCCCGGATGTGGGAGTGAGCACCTGTGGGGAAAGAACCAGAAGATATGGTTACTGGCCAGCTCGTGGCAATGTGTGGCCTGAGATGAGCTCCCTGGTTTCCTTCCCATGGCCAAATGGGGGGCCCAAATCCCCTCCTCACTGGGAGGATGGCTGGACATCCTCATAAAACAAGAGCAGCTCTTAGGACACCCAGTAGCAAGACCAAAATCACTGAGACCTGGTCAACCACATAATCAGATCAGCAACTAACCAGGAAGATCACAGTTACTTTATGTTTATGGCCTACGTGGCTTCACAGGTTCTAATTTCATTCCATGTAACCCTGAGAAATAACAGTCCCAGCTATTATCACCCAGGAGTGCTTCTGGGTTCAATGACAAACCCCAGGCCCTCATGCGGGAAGAGAGCTGAGAGGTTAGGTCCCTTGCCCAGGATGACACAGCCAGTGAGAGGTGAAGACTTGGGGTTTCAATGCTTTACACTAAACCAGAGGTGGGCAGACTACAGCCCCGTGGGCCAGCCACTTGTTTTTGTAAGTCAAGTTTTATTGAAACACAGCCACGCACATTCGCTTACATTGTCTGTAGCTGCCTTCCCATTGTGACAGCAGAATTGAATTATTTTCCAGAGAAAAGGTTTACTATCTGGCCCTTTAAGAAAAGATGTATCAACCTTTGCACTAGACTGTGGGTACCCTGAGGTCAGGGACTGGGTGCCAGGGAGTCTACTGGGTCCTCAGCTCCCAGCAGTGCAGAAATGGCATCAGCACCTACATGTTAAGTGTATCCTGTTGTATCTGGTACACTATTCTACCTCTATTTTGCAGACGAGGAAACTGAGGCACAGAGAGCAACTAGCCCCTCACTATTTGGCTCAGAAGTGGCACCCAGAAATATGCTTCTAGAACCCATACTCATAGCCACAAGCCCTGTAAGGCACATTTCGGAGATACTGCAGGTTCGGTCCAGACCACTGCAATAAAGCGAGTCACACAAATTTTTGGTTTCTCAGTGCATAGAAAAGTCATGTTTACACTAAACTGTAGTATGGTACGTGCAACAGCATTTTGTCAAGCAAAACAATGTACATACCTTAATTTAAAAATACTTTATTGCTAAAAAATGCTAACCATCATCTGAGCCTTCAGTGAGTCATAATCTTTTTGGTGGTGGAAGGTCTTACCTTCAATCTGTAAAAAACGCATTATCTGTGAAGCGCAATAAAACAACCTGTGCCTGTATTGCCTCTCTTGGAGGCACTGAATGAATGAATCTGAACAAATGAGTGTAGTCTCCTCCCTGCAAGGAAAGCTCTTTGTGAAGGCTGGACCCTGATGGCCATACCACACCCTGATTTCCTATTCCTGGATCCTGGATCCACATCCATGGCTCACTCGTGTGAGCTGGGATAGGTGACTTGACTGCTTTGAGTCTGTTATCGCAGCTAAAAATGGGATCACAGTCACCATATGCACCTCGTGGGGCTCCTGTGAGGAGTCAATGGGATGCAAACTCATGCGTTCAATGGTTATCTGTTGACATCTGCTCTGCCAGGTCCTGTGCTGGGAACACACACAGCTAGGAATGAGCCAGGCCCCGTCCCTGACTTCACAGAGCCGATGCCCCAGTGTGTGCTGGGTGTATGGGACACTCAGTTTCAAGCCAACTCAGGAAACACTCAGCAAATCTCCATTTTCATGGCTTCCAAGCAGGATGCCGGTACACCCAGGAGGCCCACAGGGCAGCCAAGCCTGCAGCAGTGCAGCCTGGGATTGGGGTCCGGCATGGTCCCCCATGTACCCATCTAACCACGCTCTGAACTCAGGATCCTCCCCCATCAGACGGGATGGTGCACAGGCTGCCTCCGTCTCAGGGTCCTGGGCAGCTTGGCTCTTCAGGGGTGCATGGGCCCGGCAGGGTCTAGATCCTGCCTCACTCACCGATACGCTCGATTCTCGTCACATCACGGATCTCTGGGACCTTGGTTGTGGCCGTCTGAGGGTAGAGGAAGATGTGTCAGAAGAGCCCTGTGCTCCCAGTTGTCACCAACTCCTCTGCCTCCTGCCACCTCCCATGAGAAAGTTCTTTCCACTCCTGCTCCCCACAAGGAGGCCGACAGCCCCAACACCAGTCACTCCCACCCTTCTTTGCTATCACCGACTAATACTGGTCGGTTGACCCCACTCCTCTGAGTCCCAGGAAGACAAGAACTGTGTCTGTCATCCGCAGCTCCTTCCCTAAAGCCAAGCACATACTTGGTGCCCAGGAATCATTTGGAAGGAAGAAGTCCTCGCTGCCTCCCACAACTGTAAGGACAGACACCAACACACAGCTGGCATCGAACTAGGCATGGTCTGGCAATACCCCAGCTCTCTGTCACTAGGCCTTTGCATGTGCAGGTCCCTGAGTCCACCCTGCTTTTACTCCCTTACCGAATTAGATCAAGCTTTGCTCCCTGATCTCTGTTTCTGTCAGGCTAGTTCTAGGGTCTCTAGATGTCCAGACAGGTGGAAGGGCCTCCCTTGGGAGTCCAATCTCCCTGTGTAACCTCACTTTCATGAGGGAGACTGTGGGATCCACGTTCTTGACTTCAATTGGATGTGTGTCCCACGAAGGGCACAGCCCACACCTCATTTATTCACCTCCGGACCCAATGTTTGGGGTTTGAATGACTGATGTACTAAAGAGCTGAGCTCATTCAAAAAGCAAGTACTGAGACCTTCTGTGTCCCCAGCTCTCCTGAGAAGCTAGCCACCATCCCTTCTCCTGTGGGGGGAGACAGATGAGTAAACAGCACCTTGGACAATTAGAGAATCCACTGGAGATCCAGTGAGTGTTCATAACAGCATTATTCATAACCAAAAGGTGGAAACAACCCAAATATACATCAACAGATGACTGGGAGACAAATGTGGTAGAGCCATACAATGGAATATTACTCAGCCATAAAAAGGAACGAAGTTCTGATCCATGCCACAACATGGATGAACCTTGAAAACATGCTGAAAACAAAGGCTACATATTGTATGATTCCATTCATATGAAATGTCCAGAATAGGCAAATCCGTAGACAGAAAGCAGATTAGTGGTTGCCTAGGGCTGGAGGTATGGGAGGATTAAAGGGTGATAGCTAAGACGAATACGGTTTCTTTTTGGGGTGATTAAAATGTTCTAAAATTGAGAGAATGCACAACTCTGTGATAATACACTAAACGCCATTGAACTATACATTTTAAACAGGTAAGTTGTATGGGATGTAAATTACGTCAATAAAGCTGTTTAAAAAAATGTGTGGTGGGTCCTTGAGGGTCTATTATATTATTTTCTGACACTTTGGAATATGTCATAATTTCTAATAAGGAAAGGGAAGCCTAAGAAGCCAGCATGCTGATCCAGCTCCGCGGCCACCTGCCCCCAACGCTCCAACCCAAGGAAACATTCCTCTCTCTGGAACCAAGAGTTTAGACTTCCTGACCTCCACATAGTCACAAGTCTCCTCCCTCGCTGTTTGTAGGCCCTCCCGCTTACTCTCTCCTCATAGGAGGTTGGAACCCAGGAGCATTGGTCATTGCCCCCAAACAACTATCAGAAGACTAACATACCCTCATACTCCTACACAGCCTAAGAGGCCCTACCTGAGGCAAAAAATAGACATGAATCCAGGAATCCCAACCCTTAGCAATCCCAACACAAACAGATTCACCTCCTACAAGACCTTTCCTTTCACCATATGTCTCTCTGACCCCCTGCTGCCCACTAACCCCATGGAAACAGGGGTTGTTTTAAAACTCAACACCCACCACCACCTTATACCTCCAATAGTTCATCCATACCCTTGGGAACTGGGTCTCAGGAGTATGGCCACTGCCCTTTCCTCTTCTGCTTATCTATTCACCCACTTGCCATGGGAACAGCAACAGACTCAAATTTGATGCCCTAGGCACCAGTGGCTCTCATCCCGCCATCCCCCACCCCCATCTTGACTGGGGTCACCGTAGGAAACGAGGCATTTGGAAGCCTAATCCAACCCCTAAGCCAAGGCCACATCCCTTCTCTATTCAGATGTTTCTTGAACAAGTACTTGGCGTCATGCCCAGTGTATCTGGTCTCTCTTTATGGAGTTCACATTCATTCATTCTAAGATTCAAGTGATAGTTTATTGAACATCCACACTGGGCATGCCCCATATGAGGTGTTGGAAATATGAAGGGCCCCCAGCCCTTTCCCTTCTCCACTGACAACCTCTGAGTTTTTAACCCTCTCTCTTTTGGCTCAAGACTCACGAAGTGACTCCACGGCTCTCAAGCATACAGGTCCTTCCTGCGCTTCTCCTTTGTAGTCACGTGCCATTAGCACCATCAGTAACCCAAGACTCCTGGATGGCTTGGAGCCCAAGACACTACAATCCTCAACAGATTTTAGGGCAAAGAACTGCAGGACTAAACGGTGATTGCATCCAGAGGACTGCAAGTTGGAGTTGCTATAACATGATGGGGTCATATCTGACCACTGAGACCGTAAATAGCCAATTGAACCCAGGATTCCGGGATCCCAGCCCTTTCTTTTCTTCTCCCTCAGACCTCGGAGTCCAGGCCCAGGCCCCTCCTCCCTCAGACCCAAGAGTCCAGGCCCCGAGCCCCCTCTTCCTCTGATCCAGGAGTCTAGGTGCATCCCCCTCACCCCGCAGACCCAGGAGTTGGAACCCTAGTTCCCTCCTCCCTCAGATCCAAGAGTCCTAGCCCCCAGCCCCCTCTTTCCTCAAACGAGGGAGAATGGGTTCACTCCTCAGTGCTCCGCACGCCGACTCTTACCACCGTTGCCATGATGCTCGCCAACAGCCAATATCCTAACGGAAACGGAAACGCACTAGGAACAAGGCGTTCTGGCCCTTCTAGACTGCCAGGTCCTCCAACGATCTCGGTGGTTTCTCATAAATATGCAAACTCTCCTTGTTGGGGCCAGACGTCACTTTATAGGTGGAAACTCCCGGGTCAGTCCCAACGTCTCTTGGCTCCTCCTCCGTTTACCCAAGCCTCCTTGCTGAGGCCGATTGCAAAATTCTTAACTCTTCTTTGAGCAAGCACACGTCCCCCACGCTCTCTTTCCTCCTTATTCCACCTACTTCCCTCCCCCGCAACTTTGGGACCGCAAGCTTCGGATTGACAGAGCTGAAGGCCAATCAGCTAGCGCAGCGACCGCTAAACCGGTGGCGGGGCAGAGCGAGCCCTACGCTGTCCGCCAATGAAAAGACGTGAGAGCCCCGCCCCCGAGCGCGGACCTATGGTGCCGGCCAAGGGGCGGGAACCTCCTCCTGGCCGCCGCAAGGTTTTACTGCAGGGGCCCCCCAGAGCTCAGTGACGCTGCGACCGCTTCTTGCCTAGGTCCGTTCTCCCCAGGGCAGAGGGGCGGTTGTGCAATAGGAAGCCGAGGGCATTGCAAGCTTTCCTTCGGGCACCAGCTACCTGACCCCACGCCCTGTCCGGTGCATTCCTCAAACACCTCCGGAGCCCCTACCTGTGGCCCCAGGAGCCCCCTTCCCTCGTCGGCCATGCCTCTTAGCCGCACTTTGTCTATGTCCTCACTGCCAGGACTGGAGGATTGGGAAGATGAATTCGACCTGGAGAACACAGTGCTCTTCGAGGTGGCCTGGGAGGTGGCCAACAAGGGTGAGCATGCTGGGCCCAGACGAGAAGGGCAGTCGGGGACTGGGGCCCTGGGCTCTTGAATGATAGGGGGAGTGGGCTACGTAGCATGACTGGTGGGTTCTATTATAGGAGCCTATAACTCCTATGTCCTTGGGGAGGGGCTGGGCTATGTCTCCTGGACCCTGGAGGAGTAGGGATGCGTCTCCTGACTATTAAAATCAAAGGAGGCTGGAAGCCCTGGTTCTAGGGAGGAGGCTAAGGTGAAAGATTACTAGGTTCCGGAGGGAGGTTTCCGAGACCAGAGTCCTGGGTCCTGAACAGGGAAGGAGATGTGAGGCTGGCACTTCTTAGAACAGACTTTGGAAGTGGCTGGGTTTCAGAACTGTGGCCCTCCTGATGTGGGAGGGAGCTGACTGGGAGATGCATAAGTGGTGGTGGGAGAATGGAGGCACTGGTAACTTGAGAGTAAAAATAGGAGGGCACTGGAAAACGTAATTCTTAGGTCCTAGGGTGGGAAAGAGTTTCGGGCCTGAATGCACAGGCTCCGAAGGAGCTGAGGGCCTGAGCTATGGGTTCCTAGAAGTAGAAGAACCTGTGGATATTGGAATGAGGGAAGGCTGGAAAGTCCTAAGTTATTCAGGGGTAGGGCTCTCTCATGGGAGTGGCTGGGGCCCTGGATTTCTGTGTCCTGGAGAGCAGAAAGGTTCCAGAGAGCCTGAGGTTCTGGATGTTGAGAACCAGGTGGGGCTGGAAGGCCAGGTGCTAGGCAGTCTCGCTGCTCAGAAGAGGGGGAGCTGGGGTTTTCTTAGCCGAGTCGCGGGAGAAAAAGGAACTGGGGCTTACACCGTGGGAGGGGCCGGCAAACACAGAGCCATGTATCATTAGGGCCCAAGCTCCAGGAGGTAAGGAGGCTGGCGGCCTAGACTCCTGGGTCTGGAGTGGAGTCCTGGGAGGGACGGGGGGGGGGGGGGGGGGGGAGGGGACCCCGCCTGCCTGTGTCCCCAGTTGGGGAGAGGAGACTGGGGTACAAGTCAGCAGGGTCCCTGGGGGGCAAGAATGACATTCCCTGCTTCTCTTGGGCAACTGTGGGAAACTGAATAGGGCCTACTGAGAATTTAAACACAGCTCCTGTAAGCTGGGAACTCAGGACATTGGGTTCTGGTAATCCTTGTTGACTTCTGTCATCCTTGGGACCCGAGCCCCTAATTCCCTCACACCCAGAAGCTCAGGCCCTCAGCCCCTTCAGTTAGACTCAGAAGTCTCACCTGAGCCTACTCCTCCCTCAAAAGTCCCAAACCTAGCCCCCTTCTCCCTTAGGCCTAGGTGTACTGCCCTGTAACCCCCTACCCCCTTCTCCTTCTGATGTGTGGGCTCCCAGTCCCCTCTTCTCTCTAAGCCAGAGGTCCAGGGCCCCAGTGCCACCCATGGCCCCCCACCCTGCCCCAGGGCCCAAATCTGTGGACCTCAGCTGGGGCCTGTCCTCACACACTTGGGCCCACAGTGGGTGGCATCTACACGGTGCTGCAGACGAAGGCGAAGGTGACAGGGGATGAGTGGGGCGACAACTACTACCTGGTGGGACCGTACACGGAGCAGGGCGTGAGGACCCAGGTGGAACTGCTTGAGCCCCCAACTCCAGCTCTGAAGAGGACGCTGGACTCCATGAACAGCAAGGGCTGCAAGGTGGGACATGGCTCAGCCGAGGGCAGGTAGGTGGGTGCCTGCAGTCAGGGTGGGAGCAGCAAATGGAGAAGGGGTCGGTTGGGGGGGTTAGTCCCGGGGACAGCCCCAGGGAGAGAGGGCTGCATGGACAGGAATACAGGTGACCTGGTACTTTCCCAGGCAGACACAGAGTAGTTAAGATTGACACTCAGACAGATGCAAGATCCCATGAAGTAGGCGGGTGAATCCCAACCTCTGAGATACTGGTAAATGGACAGAAAGACAGGGACAAGAATGACTGAGAGATGGTTCTAAAAGGCCAAGATCCTCAGACCCAGAGAGAGAAAAAAAGCTAAATAGAAAGACGGACAACCAGCCAGAACCCAGAGGAGGTGGGCTTGGGGTGAGGCAGGCAGCCAGAGTAGTGGTTTTAGAGCCTGAAGTTCAGATTTAGCTTCTGCACTTCCTGCCAGTGTGACCTTGGCTAACGGCATCTGCCTAATAGGGTGTTGGGAGGATGAAATAGTTAATAAGTCTTCCGCCCAGTTCTTGGCATGAAGTTATGGCTGTGGGCGAGCTATTATCTTTATGGTTATTATTATCAACATCATCATTATTACTGTAAACAACCAGGCTTGCGGGGTGAGGTGGACAGGCAGACAAAGCAAGAGAGATGGATGGAGAGGGACTGAGTGTCCCAAAAGGTGACAGTGGCTCCCCCCACCCCCAGGGACTAGATCAATGGGAGAGAGACAGAGTCCAGTCTAGATACAGAAGAGAGGCAACCCAATGTTTTAGAGAGAAAGGCCTAGAAGGAGAGAAAAAGACAGAATACTGATGAAGGGAGGAGAGGTTGGCAGGCAGCCCTAGGGAACAGAGTTTCAGACGAGCAGAGCCAGGGATTAAAGAGAGGAGGGGAGAGTTCCGTATAAGGGCTGAAGGATAAGCACAGAGAGATGGCTGCTGCCCAAGGAGAAGGCTATGAGGCCGCAGGGCTGAAGTACAGACAGGTTGCGGCTTGGGAGGGAGAGGTACAGTGGTTCCTTCGTTCATTCACAGCTTTTGGTTTGGGGTGGGGTCTAGAGCCCAGTTAGGCCAGACGTGTCCCCAAGGAACCCTAGAGCAGCCCAGCCCTCCCCCATAGCAGCTGCTCCCCACTGCTGGGAGCCTAAGAATAGCGCCCCCAGCAAAAGGGCAGACAACAGCTGGGAGGGGGCGGGGCAGTGGGGTCAGGCTCCCAAGGCTGGGGAAAGACAGGTTGGGGAGGAGGATGACTGCCTGTCAGCTAGATAGAGCTGTGGCAGCAGGCCCAGAACCTAGGCCATGGTCTCAGGAGGAAAAGCAGACCAGAGAAATGTGGCAGTGGTAGAAATGACACAGCGAGGCTTAGAAACACGGCAGTAGGTAGAAAAATGCAGCCTAGGTAGAAAAATGCAGCCCTGGGGTGGGGAAGGAGGGAAGATGGTAGTAGAGATGTACCTGCAGAGTACAAAATGGGCCTAAGGGCAGAGGAAAGAGGCAGTGGATAACAAACTTATGGCGAAAGAGTCAGAAACAAGGCAGCGGATGGAAGAAATGTGGCAGCGAGAACAGTAAAAGAAGCACCCAGTGGAAGGAATTAGCAGCACAAAGAAAAGATCATGGCAAAGGTTATCATGATGGTTTGGGAGAGAAATGTGGCGGCAAACACAGAAACAAGGCAGCAGGTCAGAGAAATGATTAGCAAGGTGGAAAAACAAGGCAGTGGGGGCACAGAGGCAGGATAAGCGAAATGTGTGATTATAAGCAGAGAAAGGAGACAATGGGTGGGAGAGGGCAGCAGTTATAGGAACTAAGCACGGGACAGGAAAAATGTTGCAACAAAGGCAGAAAAAGATTATGGCGGGAATAACAGCAAATAGAGAAATAAGACAATGGGTGAGAAATCAGCAGCAGATACAGAAACAGGGTGGAAGAACTCAGGCAGTAAGCCCAGATATCTGCCTGTGGCGGGGAGATGCACAGATGTGCCCAGAGACTGTGGTCAAAGCTCTGAGCCTCCCTGTGGGTCCCCCCAGGTATATTTCGGGCGCTGGCTGATTGAGGGGGGCCCCCTCGTGGTACTCCTGGACGTGGGGGCCTCAGCCTGGGCCCTGGAGCGCTGGAAGGGGGAGCTCTGGGACACCTGCAACATTGGGGTGCCCTGGTATGACCGTGAAGCCAACGACGCCGTCCTTTTTGGCTTCCTTACCACCTGGTTCCTGGGTGAGGTAGGCCCTGCTGCTGGTTCCCATGTCACTCTTTATGACCCCAGGCCCCAAACTACAAGGGCCATCAGTCCCTGGGCAGAGGGGGGCTGGGTGGGGGTCATAGCGGGGCTGGTTTCTCCCAGGGCATTCTGGCAGTTGTAGGTCCTATAATCCAAGGACCTTTAGGGATATGGATATCCAAGGACCCAGACTCCTCTTTCCTCAGAGACCCAAACTCCCAACCCCAGTTTCATTCTCTCCAGTCTTCCAAATATAGGAATTCTAAGTCCCAACCCCAGCTTTATTCATTCTTCTCTTCTAAGTATAGGAATTCTGAGCCATTAGCTCTTGGGAGGTTGGCCGGGCTGGAGGGCTCACTTCCAGGAACTCTGGGAGTTGTAATAGGCGTCAGATAGTGGTTGGACTTGGCTCTCAGATGGGGGCCCTCGATATTTGGGAAACCCCAGCTTGAGAACCAGGAAACCTGGCTCTGACCACCTTTTAGGTTTTCAAAGGCTAAAGAAACTTCGTTTCCCATGCCCTGGGACAAACGGTTTATGAACTGGCTGCTTCTAGGGCATTCTGGGAGCTATAATCCTTTAGCCAATATTGGGTGCAGGTCTATTTGCAATTGAGATAAAGGTCTCTAGGACTTGGGTCTTTCCCATTCAGCCTTACTAGGACTTAGAAGTTTGGCCAAAAATAAGAGCAGTTCCCATCAGCCTCCAAGGATAAGATCAGCTGATCCAGCTATCTCAAGGATTTGTAGTTCCTTTCCTGTGGGGATTACAGTGGGCCACCATCCACCCTGTGCAGTAGTGGTGATAGATATGCCTCTCCCCTGCTTCCTGGTCCACGTTGGGGATTGCTGATTGTCTTCACAACACATGTGGAGACAGTCGCCCTATCCCTGTTGCCCCACAGTTCCTGGCCCAGAGCGAGGAGAAGCCACATGTGGTTGCACACTTCCACGAATGGTTGGCGGGCGTCGGGCTCTGCCTGTGCCGTGCCCGGCGGCTCCCTGTGGCTACGATCTTCACCACCCATGCCACGCTGCTGGGGCGATACCTGTGTGCCGGTGCTGTGGACTTCTACAACAATCTGGAGAATGTGAGCTAGGAGTGTGGCAGATGGGGGCTGCCAGTATTTCAAAATAGCCCAAAGCTGTGTCTGCAAAGCCCCAGGAATCAAGCTCCCTCTTTTCCTAGGACCTGGGAGTCCAAGTCCCTAGTCCCTCCTCCCTCAGACCTGGGAGTCCAGCTTCCAGCCCCAACCTCTGCCAGGACCCCAGAGTCTGGACCTCTAGTCTTCTATCTAGTTTGCTTAACCTGACTGCCCTTTCTTCCTGCCCAGTTCAATGTAGACAAGGAAGCTGGTGAGAGGCAAATCTATCACCGCTACTGCATGGAGCGGGCAGCAGCCCACTGCGCTCATGTCTTCACTACTGTGTCCCAGATCACTGCCATTGAGGCTCAGCACCTACTCAAGAGGAAACCAGGTAGGTAATAGGCTGGGACTCCTAGACATAATGAGGCAGTTGACTGTGTCAAGGTCCATACCAATTTTTTTTACTGTGAAGAGCAGAGAACTACAAATCCCAGAAAGCCCTGGGTTGACGGCCTGACTATGAGACTCCTTGGCTGTACACCCTGGAGGCTAATGGTAGTTTCTTTGATATTAATTTCAGAAATGGGAAAATTCTTTTATTGGCTAATGTAGATATTGGTCTTCTGAAAGCGAATGGAGGTTCAATGGATTTTGTTTTTGGAAAAAAAGCAGTGATAGAACCACTTACTCTTCCCACACTATAGCACCGATTCTCAATGGATGTAAGGTGACCACTACAACTTCCCGAAGACCTTTGGCTGCTCAGCCCTATATTCCTGGAATTTTGCTCCAGGAGCTGATGGGGGTTGTAATTTTTAATTGATATGCTCTAATTTCTGTGAGGATAGAAAAGTGGTTGGGACCTTAAAGGAAGCTTGAAGATAGAGGGTATATTCTGGGAGAAGCAGGAGGGGGATGTTTAATCATTCCCAGTTATGGGTGGAATTGGGCAAACAAAAGAACTCCCACTTCCAGAAGCCCCAGTGTAGATTAGTTCTGTGTCTGATTAGTCATTTGCAGGGGCTGGTGGGAACTGTAGTTATGCTTGTGAACATAAGTAAGTAATATCGTGCAAAAAGGTATCTGAGTGGCAGGGCAACTGGGTCACCAAGGGAACTCACAGAGGAGTTACTGAAATAAAGAAATTATGAAAGGAAAAGGGTCTTTCCTTCATTTATTCATTCAACCACATTGATCTGAATGAAGAAATGAAACATGGGGCCTTCTCCCTCATTCCCAGATATCGTGACCCCCAATGGACTGAATGTGAAGAAGTTCTCTGCCATGCATGAGTTCCAGAACCTCCATGCTCAGAGCAAGGCCCGAATCCAGGAGTTTGTGCGGGGCCATTTTTATGGGTACGTGGGCCAGATCCCTAGGTCTTGAGAGAGAAAGGCTTGGGAGCTCAGCCTCTTAAGTCCCTGAGTGCCAGAACTGAGGACTGAAGGAGATCCCCATCTAAGGAGAAAAGACCCACAAATCCCAGGAGTCTCCATGATCCCTCTGTAACTGTCTGTGATGTTCTTTGCCCCTGTAGCTTCTGGGGTTTGTATTTTCAAGGCCAGGGCTAGAGGGTGAGGGTCTCAGCTTCACCCTAACTTATGGCTTCTTTAGGCACCTGGACTTCAATTTGGACAAGACCTTGTACTTCTTTATCGCCGGCCGCTACGAGTTCTCCAACAAGGGGGCTGACATCTTCCTGGAGGCCTTGGCCCGGCTCAACTATCTGCTCAGAGTAAGGCCTGGGCTGCCAGGGGACAAAGAGAGAACGAGACAATTAGTATATAACTGGCGAGAATAGAGACACAGGGAGGTTGGGGTAGGGAACCCCCTGTGTGAGGGAGAATGTGTGGAGGCCCAGAAAGAAGAGTCCCAGTGGGGATAGTAGCTCTGTGTCCTATAATTCTTGATATGAAGGGGCGTGGCAGGATCCTAGTGGTGTTGGGGGGTAGAAAAGGGTGGGTAGCCTCAGCCTCTTCCCACGTGAACCCTTTTCTCTGCCCCAGGTCAACGGCAATGAGCAGACAGTAGTCGCCTTCTTCATCATGCCAGCTCGGACCAACAATTTCAATGTGGAAACCCTCAAGGGCCAAGCCGTGCGCAAGCAGCTTTGGTCAGCAGCTCTCAGTTCAGGATCCCAGCTGTGTGCTTTGGGTCCACTATTTCTCCTGGAGTCTCAGTTTTGTTATCTGTAACATGAACATCCTGCCCAAATGATTCCTAGTGAAGTCGCCTTTGCTTAAGACGCCTCCAGCTCGGGGTCTGTAAGAAGTCACAGGCGGGACAAGTGCCACAGCGTGACCAGGGCTCTGGTATCAAACCAGCAAAGTCCCACTTGTTCCACTGACCCTTGCTGGCTTTGTGACTCTAGGCAAACCACTCCCCCTCTTTGAGCCTCAGTTTCCTCATTTGTAAAACCCATTCATTAGCCGTCAGGTGTTCATTGAGCACCTACTGTGTGCCAGGCACTGTTCCAGGCCCTGCGAGCACAGCTGTCAACAAAAAAGATAAAATCCCTGCCCTCATTGTGCTCACATTCTAAAAAAACTATAGAAAGTGCTCGAGCAAAGAAAAAAAGCACAGGAATATAAGATAGGGTTCTCTGGATAGGCCATATCGAGAAAGTGCCATTGGGTGGATACCAATAGAGGAAATGAGGGAGGGAGCCCTGTGTGTATCTGGGAAACAGCAAGTACAAAGGCCTTGAGGCATGTTTGAGAAACAGCACGGAGGCCAGTGGAGCTAGAACAGAGTGCCTTCGGCAGATGGAAATCAGGCCAGAGTTAAGGAAGGATTGTGAGCCGAGGAAGGTTAACAGGGCTACAGGGTGGCACTGTTTGCTAGCTTTATTTTTGTACATAAGTTTTCTTCTCTCAATATAATTTTCCCTTTTTATAAAATGGGGCTTAGCGTTGCCACTGCCAGGACTAGTACAGGTCCTAATAATAGCTGACATTTCTGGAAGGCTCGCTGTGTGCTCGGCACTGTGCACTTTTTGTCATGACCTCATTGAGTTCTTACTGCAAACCTGAGGTTGATTCTATTTTTATCTCCCTCTGACTGATGAGTCACTGAAGTCAGAGAAGGAAGGCCACCTATCTCTGGCCACACAGCTAATGCAAGACACGAGGGATTTAAGCCTTCCAGGGCCTGTTCCCTTGGACTCCATCCTCCAGCCGGAATCCCCAGCGCTTCTCTGCTCAGACCTGTTTCACAACTGCCCGAGTAGCCTAACAATAGATCGTTGGTATGTATGTGATGTTGTTCCGCTCTTTCCAGGGATACGGCCAACACAGTGAAGGAGAAGTTCGGGAGGAAGCTTTATGAATCCTTGCTAGTGTGAGTGCCCCACCCTCAGCCCTGCACCTGCCTGGGCCCTAACCCTTCTCTTCAGCCCTTCTCAGGTACATACCCTTGGCTCGTCCTGCAGGGGGAGCCTCCCAGACATGAACAAGATGCTGGACAAGGAGGATTTCACTATGATGAAGAGAGCCATCTTTGCCACGCAGGTACAGTTTGGATCCCTGAGTGAAGAGATGGCAATTCCCAACAGCCCCAGAGGCAGCGTGCCATGTTAGTTCTGACCACAGAGATTGCTGAGAGTTCTACTTTATTGGGCAGCTCTTATTTGGGGGGCGGGGTGGGGGGCTCAATGCTGAGGTCCACAGATGGTTGTGAGCTGATTGGTAGAACTTCAATTCCCAGAAGCCCTTAGTGCAGATGCTTTCCCATGGCTTATTATGCCACAGGGGCTGCTGGGAATTATGGTTTCTCTGAGTCTCCAGGGTCAATGGACAAAAGGTGAACTTTAGAAAATCAAGACAGCCACAAAAGGAGAACTACAACTCCCAGTTAACCTTGGGCCTTGCTGCATACTAGCTCCACCTCTGTCCCCAGAGTCTGCTGGGAGTGGTAATTTTGTTGGGCCTCTGCAGGGATAATGGGGAGATCAGCTAAAACACTCCCTAAAGAATATTGAAAACTCAGCAACTGCTGTTTCTTATCCCACTGGCTGTGTCTTAACCTCCAAACACCCCTGGGAGCTGTAGCTTCTTTAGATTCCTGAATTTAATGGAATTAGGTGGATGGGAAACCTTAGAAAAAAATTGTCCGTCACCAAATGAGAACTACAATTCTCAGCAGCCCCTGGGTCTTTCTGCTACATTAACACTTCTCTTACCCCAGAGACTTCTGGGAGTTAGAGTTCTTTTTTTCTTTGGAGTCTATGGTCTTTGGTACCTGTGGTCAGGATTTGAGCCATTTCCTGGGGAATGGAAACCTAGACAGCCAAATTGCACAAATAAGGTGTAAAGTGCTTTTGGCCTCACTAGAGCATGTTTCGGCCTTGGGGCTGCTTGGAGTTGTAGTTTCTTGGGCCCCTAGAATCAGTAGACTGAAAGTGAGTATAACTTTTAATGACAGAAATGATGGAACAGTTGCAAAGAACTATACATCCCAGCAGTCTCCTGGGACTTCCATCACACTAGCTCTATCCTCCTCCAGCGGGAAATGGAGGAAAAATTCAGTGGGAATTCCCCTCTTGGGAACTGTGGTTTCTTTGGGCCTCTGTTGGGGGTGCAGGTGGAGGAAATTACAGGATGGAGAGTAAAGAGAACTTGGAGAGAAAGAGATCCAAAATTTTCATAAGAAAACTATAACTTCCAGCAGCCGCTGGAGTTTGCTACCATATTGGCACAGTCTGTGCCCCTACCCCGTCGACTGGGAGGAATTACAGTTCCTTTGGATTTCTTTGAAGACAAAGCCAAGAGTACAGAACAAGACAGCCATAAGTCCATGTAGCCTGTGGGACATGTTAACATTGGCTCTGCCTCAAAAGTAGCTGGGAGTTATAGTTTCTTTTTAGCTAATAGTGGTGAAAGGGAAAAGAGAATCTTTACAGATAGAGCCAAGTAGGAAAGCTACAACTCCTGGTAATCTCTTGGGCTTGTTGCCCCACAGCCTGGTGGGAATTGTAGTTTCTTTGGATCCTCAAGGTAGGCATGTCCTTTCTCTGACTCCCATCCCACTTGTGGCCCCTACAGCGGCAGTCTTTCCCCCCTGTCTGCACCCACAATATGCTGGACGACTCCTCGGACCCTATCCTGACCACCATCCGCCGAATTGGCCTCTTCAATAGTAGTGCCGACAGGGTCAAGGTGAGGGTACTGTCTAGGTGGGTTGGGCATGGTAGGAGGTTAGGGGGAGCCTGGGCCTCACATTTCCCATCTCCCCTAGTTTATCTAAGGATTGCTATGTTTAGTAAGCACCTTAGCTTTGGAAGCAGACAGACTTGGATTCAGATCTTTGTCCTGCCACTGACTTGTGTGACTTTAGACAAGTTTTTCACCCTCTGTGGGCCACTCTGGGATGCTAGAGAATAGCTAATTACGGTGCCTCAAGCTGAGCCCTTCTTTTTCACTGCCAGGTGATTTTCCACCCAGAGTTCCTCTCCTCCACTAGCCCCCTGCTCCCTGTGGACTATGAGGAGTTTGTCCGTGGCTGCCACCTTGGGGTCTTCCCCTCCTACTATGAGCCTTGGGGCTACACACCAGGTGAGTGCAGCATGGGACTGGGGTTCTGGTCAGATCTGGCATTATCTTGGGACAAGGCACTTGCCTTCTCTGAGTCCCTAGCTCCTCCTTTGCAAAACACAGACAATGGCAACAGTCTCTTCTGCTACAGCATGTGTTTCTGTGACACGGTAGCCCATGTCATGCTACCTGGAGGACTGCTGTCGTAGTTCACAGGTGATTTCCTCCAATTTGCTGACATGTGGCCCCCCAAGTCGCAACAGCTTAACTATGCACAATTCACTAACACAACTAAATGTGGCAAAGTCTCCCTGAGTTGTCCCCAGTGCCCACTGGCTCCACTTTTCTCCTTTTGGCTCCCTTTAGACATGGACTTCGAGTTGGAACAGCCTATTTACAGTTCTCCCTCATTTTGGGCCATTTTGTTGTGGTCTCCCCCAAACTCAACCCTTCCTCGCATCCTTTTCAGTCAAGCTACTTTCATGTGTTTTTTTTTGAAACAATTTTTAAATTAGTTTCAGATGTACAAAACAACATAATGATTAGACATTTACACCCCTCATAAAGTGATAACTCCCCCAAGTGTACTACCCATCTAACATTGTACATAGCTATTACAATACCATTGATTATATTCCCTATGCTGTACTTTATATCCCATTGCCATATATATATATATATATATATATATATATATATATTTTTTTTTTTTTTTTTTTTTTTTTTTTTTTTTTTTAATGGTTGTCATTCAGCATTATTCTACATCAGCTTCAGGTGTATAGCACAGTGGTCAGGCATCTACACAATCTATGAAGTGATCCCCCGATAAGTCCAGTACCCACTAACACCCTACATAATCTTTACAACATTATTGATTATATTACACATACAGTATTTCACATCCCCATGATTTTTTGTGACTACCAATTTGTACTTTCTAGTCCCTTCACCTTCTCCCACATCCTTCAACCCCTCTCCCATCTAGCAACCATCAGTGTTTTCTGTTATCTCTGAGTCTATTTCTGTTTTGTTTGCTCGTTTATTCTGTTCTTTAGATTCCACATATTGGTGAGATCATATGATATTTCTTTTTCAGTCTGACTTATTTCACTTAGCATAATATCCTCTAGGTCTATCCAAGTTGTTGCAAATGGTAAGACTTCATTCTTTTTTATGGCAGAGTAATACTCCATTGTATAAATGTACCACAATTTCTTTATCCAATTGTCTATTGATGGGCATTTTGGTTGTTTCCATATCTTGGCTATTGTGAATAGCGCTGCAGTAAACATAGGCATGCTTATATTTTTTCAGATTAGTGTTTTAGATTTCTCTGCATAAATACCCAGGAGTGAAATTGTTGGGTCATAAGGTACTTCTATTTTTAATTTTTTGAGAAACCTACATACTGTTTTCCATAGTGGCTATACCATACTTTCCTATGTTTTAAAGGCCAAATAAATACTACATTTGCTGCAGTGTTTCTTAATTTATGATAATTTAATAAGTCTTTTAAACTGTGTTTACATAATTAGTAATTTTGCCAGTTTCATCCATGGTTAAAGTGGTGCATTGGTTTTGTGTGATCAGCCCCTACCTAATATTCCCCATAAGTTCTGTTATATTTAGTACCTACTTTAGCAGCCTACAGAGGATTTTAGAAACATATAATAATTATAATAAATTCCTTGAACCATTTCTCAATGCTGTTTAAGACAGTGAACAAGGCAAAGTACTTGGTCTGTACACAGCGATAGTAATAATAAGAGAACTTTTCTTACCTCCTGTGAAAACAGACTGAATCTATGAAAACCAAAACAGTATGGTCTGGCCCAAGAAAGTATCTTACAGGTTGTGAGGATTAAGTAAAATGGTAGACATTGGCCCAGAGCTCAATAAATTAGCATCCTTACCACCCAACTATGAACTTTTCCTCATCTAGAGGCCTTGGGGCAAGTGAATTCCCTTTTTTGAACCTCTTAGCTTCCCCTCTAAGAAATAGGTACTATAATAGTCTAATGCACAGCCTAATTTTTCAAGCTCTTGACTTAAATCAGCCCAGGACCCAGCACTTGGTTAAAGGTGCCACTAGAGGGCGCCATTGAGGTTTTTATTGCAACTTAAGACCTGCAAAGAAGGAAAAGCTAAGAGGGCATTTCTCACGCCTTCCCACAGCTGAGTGCACGGTGATGGGCATTCCCAGTATTTCCACCAACCTCTCTGGCTTCGGCTGCTTCATGGAAGAACACATCGCAGACCCCTCAGCTTACGGTCAGCGCCCAGACTGAGAGCCGGGACTCTTGGATCCTGAGGAGGAGGGGTGTGGACTCTTGGGTCACTAAGAGACGAGAGAAGGGGGTGGACTCCTGGGTCCGAGGGGGAGGCGGGGTCCTGGTGCAACAGAGGCCCAAGAAGAATGAAAGTTTCCCCAATCTGTTTTCTGAGTCCCCGTCCTGCCCCGTCCCCCAGGTATCTACATTCTGGACCGGCGGTTCCGCAGTCTGGATGATTCCTGCTCGCAGCTCACCACCTTCCTCTACAGCTTCTGCCAGCAGAGCCGGCGGCAGCGCATCATCCAGCGGAACCGTACAGAGCGCCTCTCCGACCTTCTGGACTGGAAATATCTAGGCCGGGTATACCTCCTTTTCCTGTCCTCAGCTGGTGAATCAGCTGCTTCCGGTTCTGGGTCTCTGGTTCCTCAGTCCCAAAGGCTCCTGCTGGGGTCTTGGTCTCCTCCTACTTGTAACTGTCCCTTTAAGAAATTAATCAACTTCTGCAGGGAGATCACATTGGTTCAAAGTTCTCCTATTAGCATAAGGGTGTAGCCAAAGAGACCTGCCTCACAGACCGTCCATTCACAGCTCTGCCTATCTACATAAGGGGTGGAACGGGAAAAAACGGATAATTGGCTTAGGCGCCTAGGGAAGATGCTGCAGTGTGCTGATCTACATAAAAGATATAGCCAGGGTTGCCCCCCTCCACATCTGCCGGGGGAGGCTCAGGCTCCCGTCCCCTGATGCCCCCTCCCTTTCTTTCCCCCAAGTACTATATGTCTGCGCGCCACAAGGCGCTGGCCAAGGCCTTTCCAGAGCACTTCACCTACGAGCCCCAGGAAACTGATGCGGTGAGTGGGCTAGGAACTACAGGGCTGGCTGGGCTGGGAGGATGTTTCCCTCCTGGAATTGGAAGGCCTCGGTGGCTCTGGACACCTGGGCAGGTTAGGGACCACCAGTCACTTTACCCTTTGTGCTTACCCTCCCATACACAGGCCCAGGGCTACCGCTACCCCCGGCCGGCCTCGGTGCCACCATCGCCTTCATTATCTCGGCACTCGAGCCCTCCTCTGAGCGAGGATGAGGAGGATCCCCGTGACAGGACGCCGAACGAAGACACCGAACGCTACGATGAAGAAGAGGAGGCTGCCAAGGACCGGCGCAACATCCGCGCCCCCGAGTGGCCGCGCCGCTCCTCCTGCTCCTCTTCCACTGGCGGGAGCAAGCGCAACTCTGTGGATACTGCGCCCTCCAGCTCAGTCAGCACTCCCAGCGAGCCCCTCAGCCCTGCCAGCTCCCTGGGAGAGGAGCGCAACTGAGTCCCCTGCCCCACACTCCTCTCCCACCTCACCTCCCTCGTCCAGAGGGTGGGTTCAGAACTGCGCTATTCCTAAACCCCACTCCAGATCCCAAACCTGCTGTGGAGTCCACAACTCCGCCCCCTCCGCCATACACTCCAGCCCCTCCAGCTCCACTCCTGGAATCCCCAACACTCCATAATCCACAACACCGTGCCTTTCTTGGGTTCCAGAATATAAAATCTGTGCCCTGGAGTCGCCCTAGGCCTGGCCTGGGTCCAAGAGGACAAAAATTGGCCATTACTCTGTCATGGTGCCAGAGGTTTTAGGAAACCTGGCCTGTTGCCTTCTGGCTGGGGCTCCTAAAGCCCTTTGTGGCTTGCAAATTCCACAGCATACAGAGCACACCCTGCTCAGTCCTGGCCTAGGGTCCGCCAAGCCCTGGAAACCACATGGTGTCCCTGCTGATGGGACAATCAAGTCCAGAGCTTGAGCACTTTCAAGCACTTGAGTTAACTGAATGCAGAAGGTCCTCCATTTCAACTCCAGAACTCGGGCTCCAGGATAGGGTACTCATTTGTTTGTTCTGGCCCTCCCTGGGGTATCTGGCTCTGCCTGGAGGACCCCTCCACCCCTGCTCCCTTCCTCCATACCTTGGCCAAGCAAGGGTGGGCAGAACCACTTGGCTTCTCATTCCTACTGGAGAACATGCAGTCTTGGTCTAGGTGACTTTCTGGCCTTTTCTGGGCCAGACCCTATCCCTTCCCTGAGTCTGAGTTTTCCCCTGGATCTCAAGACTCCTGTGCCCTCCAGGAAGTCCCCCTGCTGAGGACAGAACTTGCTGTTTTCCACTCCCGCAACCCCCAACTGCCAGGCCCATCATGAAACCACTGGGTTCTAGGTCCCGGCTGCTGAATCTAGACCCTTACCACTATGCTGCATCCTGGTTCCCTTCCCGATCTAGAACTGAGCCCACTGGGTTCTAGAACCTCCATTTTTACCTCAAGGCTCTTCCATCCCCAAGCTGTGTCCTGCCCTCAGCTTTGGTGAAAGGGAGGGACCCTCTCACATGTGCTGTGCTGTATCTGATGCACTTGGTTTGCAGTTGGGAGGGTGGGGGCAGAAAGGGTGTGATTGAAGTGTGTGAGGAGATGAAAAAAATACATCTCTACTTAAGAATCCCAGGTTTGGTCCGACGTGAGGGCTTGGTGGCCTCAAACCTGGCCCCCCTCTTTTTGGCCTCCTCTATTCCTATCCTTGCCCACCCGAGTCCGATTCCTTGTCTCATTCTGCTGTCATGGGGAGACTTGGATTGCTATTCTGGATTCCACTGTTATTTCAAAGGAAAGAACCTCTGGTTTAGTTTGGACCTTACTTGCAAGTGGCAAAAACTTGGTTCCAACTCTCTGGCAGAAAGGGCCTATGTCCCTGGAGAAACAATCCACAGAGTAACCTCAAGCCAAGTGTGGCTCTCTAAATTCCTCAGCACTACCATGTTTCCCCGAAAATAAGACCTAACCGGAAAATAAACCGTAGCATGATTTTTCAGGATGCTCGTAATATAAAATAAGCCCTAATACATCTTTTGGAGCAAAAATTAATATAAGACCCGGTCTTATTTTCGGGGAAACATGGTAGCCATAAATAAATGTTCAGTAGCCTCTGGCTACCCTATATATAGCATGGCACATACGTTTCCATCACTGCAAAAAGCTCTGCTGGACAGCACTAACTCAGAGCATGTTTCCAGGGCTCTGTGGCCTCTGGACTTGGACCCTGCTGTTCTCTGGATAGCTCAATTTGGGGGGCAGGGGGGAATTTTTTTCCTTTCAGTTCTAGTCACTAGGCCATAGATGCATCTCTGGACCAATTGCTTTTCAGGGGAGTACAAAGCTCCAATTGTTTGGATTTGGATGTGATCATCCCTCCTGTTAGCCACTGTGAGACGTACAAGCCCACTCCCCTGTGAGAATCACGAGTGGCCACCAAAGTGTGGTGACAGCAGGAGCATGGTGCTGAGTGGACAAAAGAACAGGTGTCCAAGCAGCTACTTCCTCTTAGATTCTTCTACCAAAAACAAGGGTAGGTCAGAGTTGACTCCGTTGTGTAGCTGGGACCCAGCAGCTGCTTGCTAAGTCATCCTCAAGCTTCTTCAGTTCACATTTGGATGATCTGGCCCCAAGTTTCACATCCTATTTCTGTGCTGAGCCCCAAACCCCTAACTCAGCACCTCTTCCACATCACATGCTTCTAAGCCCCTCAGATCCACTGATTTTCTTTCTATTGGGCGTCTTGAATTGGAGAGGGTAGCAAGCAGCCTTCGAAACAGGTCAGATCTGAGTATGCCTCCTGGTTGCCATGGGCAATTTACATAGTAATAGCCTTAGCTCACCCATATAAAGGGGCTGGTAATTCTAGTTAACCTCCCTGGATTGAGCCAGACTACTTTCAGGTTTGCATAGTTCCTGGCCACATACCAGCCCCAGGTCTTACTATATTAGACCCTCCATGGAGTCTGGGCTCTACCATCGAGGTGAGACAGCTAGGCAAAGCACAGGACCCACCACTGCGACACACCCCTTAGACCAGGAAAGAGGGAGGTGGACCAACAACTCGCTCTGCCCTCCCAGTCCAGCTAGCCTTGTGAAAAATAGATCCCAGGTCACTTCCCACAGCACACACACACACAACCAGCTGCTGCAAAAAGCTTTATTGTTTCAATTTGGTCCACAGCAGGGGAGAGGGCTCTGGGGTGGTTAGAAGGCTGCCTACTGGTTTTAGGGAGAGGCTCCGGCAAAAGCCTAATGTCAGGGGGATGCAGAGGGGCCTCTCAAAGGCCTCTGGGCTCCAAATGCTCCTAGTCGTGCTTGAGGGTGAGCCTTTCGAAAAGGTACTCGCCAAGCCCGGCCTGGGAGCTAGCCAGCCTGCGCAGGTTAGTCAGGTGGTCGCCCATCTTCTTGATGAGTTTCACCTCCTCGTCTAGAAAGTGGGTCTCCAGGAAGTCACAGAGCTGAGTGATAGAAGAGGAGAAAATGCTGCCACATGTAGATAACAGTGTGACACATGGGGGGACGAGATTCAGAAGAAAACTTGCCCAAATGAGGCCACAGCTTAGAAGAAGCTTCATTCCAAGGATGGTTTTAGGATGGGCAGACATAGATGAAGGGGGTACTTACATGGGGGTCTGCTGTGCCGGCAGAACCCATGGCATGCAGATCCAAAAGGGCCTGGTTCAGGTTCTTCTCCAAGACCAGGGCAGCTTCCATGGCATCCTGAGTTTTACCCCACTCATCGTGGGAAGGCTTCTACACAGAAGACAGACAGCTGAGAACTGGCCATATAACCCACAAAGAACTAGAACTATCTTTCCCAGCAGCTGCACGGGTCAAGGTCCTAGCCTAACAAACATCACCCCCAGTCTCCTACAACTACATGCCCCAGAAGACCACGCTGCGGTCTTGGAAATGGCTGCGCCTCCATTTCTAGCCACAGAGGACTGAAAACGTCCCAGAAGCCCACTCGGTGCCTAAACCACTAGGGTCAAGGCGCTTCGTTCCAAGAGACTCTTGGGAGATGTAGTTCGCTGCCCACACACTATTTACCTGCAGGTCCTGGAAGAGGGCGCGACCACCACGCTGGTTTTGCATCTTCAAGAGACGTTCCGCGCCCTCGCGCTTCTCCTCGGCCAACTCGCGGAAGAAGTGGCTCACGCCCTCTAGAGCCACATCGTCACGGTCGAAATAGAAGCCCTGCGAGAAGAGATGGTGGGAACAATAGTTAGCGGGAGACGAGGCCAGAGGCGATATTCTGCCCTCTGACTACCCAACAGGACAAAGACGGCCAGCGCGTGCGCAGAGGGCCGGAGGTGCGCATTTGGGGGAAACTTAGGCCCAGGGCGTCCTGGGGACCCTCACCAGAGAGAGGTAGGTGTAGGAGGCCCGCAGATGCAAGTTGACCAGGCGGTTGACGGCGGCCTCCACCTCGGTGGAATAATTCTGACGAACTTGGGATTGGGAGCTCATGGTTGCTCCGCAATAGGAATTAAGCTAAAAAAAAAAAAGGTGTTAGCTGGTCTCGGAGGCCGAGGATGGCTGAGTTGGTTCCGAAGGCTGAGACTGGAAAAGAGGTTGGAAGGTGGTCGGAGGCTGGAAGAAGGGGCGTCCCAGGGTCTGTTCCGTCCAAACACTGTTGAAGCAAGAGACAGATCCGGGGAAACGCCGAGAGCACTGAGAGGCGGTGGCTAAGGCGCTTCTTTTATGGCAGGCGAGGCCCTGGAGGTGGGATGTTTAGAGAGAGCAATGGGCCAATCCACGGTGGTGAGAGGCGGGGCGTGGAGTCCCTGCGTGACCAATCCAGATCGGATAGGAGTCCCAGACTCCCGCCCCGCGGTGGTGGGGGAAGTCACGCGCCTGTTGCTGAGGCTGTTGTGAAATAGGGAATTGGGGTGTGGGGGGGTGGAAGGGTCTGGGGCTGATTCTGGGTAGTCAAGGGATTCTCAGGCGGGAGGGGGGGTTGTCTCTCTGGTAGGTGGAAGATTAATGGGGACACTGGGCCTGCTTTGCAGTGGAGCCACAACAAGCAGCCCTGGAAAATGGTGATCCTGGGGGTGTCTCAGGAAAGTAGGTTGGATTCTGGGGTTGTCTCTCTGAGAGCATGAAGTTTTCTGGAGCCTTAGGGGTTCCTGGGAGTTGCAGAGGCCTCCAGATTACTGGGGTTTTCTCTGGGAGATGAGGGGGCCGCAGATCATTGGGAAGTTTGGAAGACGGTGAGATCGTATTTCTGGGAACCTTGGGGATCTCTCTGGGTTGGAGGGGAGCCCTGTGGTTTGCTCAAAGATGGGGGTATTTCTGTAGCCTTAACGTTCACAATGGAGGTCCGTATTTTTCTGAAAACTTCCTGGGGTCGGCCTTTAGGCCCTTCAGATGATCTGCAAGATTAAAAGGGCAGTTGTTCCAGAGCCTTGGGGTTCACCCCCCGAGTGGGGGAGAGGAATGTTTTCGCCCTTAAGTGTCTGGGACCTTTGGAATACCCTTGGGCCTATTTCAGGGGCTCACTGTTTTTCTGGGAGCTGAGATGGGGAGGGGTAAAATGACACTCAAGCTTTGGGGTTTCTCTGAGGCTGCGTTTCATGGGGACTGTTTTGAAGGCCTCCAGATAGTTTGGGAATTCTCTTTGGCTCTGAACCAGTCTCTCCGAAGTTGTCCCTGGCTTGCCTGACAGGTGCGCCTTCCGGGTCACAAAGAGCCCTTGGATCCCCGGGAAATGAAGATCTGGGGACCCGTGGACAGGATGTCTGTCTTCAACCAAAGTACATTTTTAAAGTGTGCCAGGTCCAGGCTGGGGTCTGGGAGGCAAAGCTGGCCCAAATCAGGACTCAGCCTTCAAAGAGAACCCTGTTGTGGGGGGAAAGGACAGGAATTTGACCCTATTCAAGTGCCCTAATGGAGGCAGCCAGCGAATTGGGGTGTCGGGTTGGGGGGTAGAGGTCAGGGCCTGCTTTGCAGTGGAGCCACAACAAGCAGCCCAGGCAGGGTGCGTCCTGACCAGGCAGATGTGGGGCCAGGCTGGTGTCTGGGGTCCTCAAGGGGTATCTGGGCCAGTGGCCAAGAGAGCTGCTGTGCTGAGTCATGCTGAACTCAGCACAGGAAGGGGCTCAGGCACAAGGGTGGGGTGTGGCTACTCACTGACCTCATCTTCTCCAGTAGACTGCAGTCTGGCTGAGACCCTGGGAACTAGGCCTGGCTGGCCCAAACCCAACTCTAGCCCCCTCCCCCAAAGTGCCGCCTAGCTTGTGCTTTGTCTTTAAGTCTTACTGTCTTTTTAGTTCCCTTGATGTTTTCCTTGGGCTGCTACCTGTGGATATACTTTCCTGGACAGTGACTCAGTCTCCCCTCTTTGCTTTCTTATCTGGCTGTCATCTTTCCTCAGACTTGTCTCTGGGGCAAATCCATTGGGGGAGGAGCAGCTGCCCCAGGCACAGTCACAATGCGACCTGAGTTACTCATTCACCAAATTACAAACCTCAACCTAAAAGACCTTTGGCCTTCGGCTGGCCCTGCCTGTGGAGAGGTGGCCTGTGGAGAGGTAGAGGGAGAGGAAAGGGTGAGACAAAGACGATCTGAAGGACAGACAGAGATCTTGGGGTTGGGAGAAGATCCTGAGATACGGGGAAAAGACAAAAGACCCGGATAGAGGACAGAGCTTCAGAGAGACTAGGATAGAGACAGAGACCGAGAGAGGGACAGAGAGAAAGGGGAAAGACCCAGAGGGGGACAGGCACCTAGAAAGAGACAAGACCTAGAGAAAAGGGACAACAAACCCTGTGTGACTCTCCAAGATCTCATTCTCATCCCCTTCTCTGATTCCTCTTCAGTGTCTAAAGCTACTAAGCCTTTCCAGAACTCAGCATTTTAGGGGGCAGGGGGGGCCTGCCCCTCTTAGAGGGCCCCACCCAGTTACTGGGCCATACCCCAGAGCTCCTCCTCCTCCAGCCCCTCCCCCACAGCTTGTCAGTCTCCAGCCATGTCCCCCAGCACAGGTTCTGGCCTGGTCATCTCCCTTGGACCCTCTTGTCCCAGCCTCCTCACCGCCAGTAGCTTCCCCATAGGGCTCCAGAGCCCGCCCCTGCTGTCCCATTCTCCACCTCAGTAAACGTGCAGTTTCCCATATGGTGGGAGCATGGTCTGCATCCTGGCCCTGTTCTCTGCCCCACCCCCCCTCCAGCCCCTGGCTCCTCTGCCTGGATCCAGTACAACACCCTAGGTTGTGACACGTGATCTCGTCACCTCCATTCCCCTCAGGGCTGCAAAATCCTGGAGGGCAGGAGTGGGACCTAACTCATCACTAACCCAGAGGGAACCAGGCACCCTCAGAAAAAAGAGGTGTCAGCACATGAAGCCTGATCTCTTGCAACAGCCAGGGAGTGGGCCCAGTGACTCAGACTCTGAAGTGTGGCCCAAAAGGTTTATTGCCCCCCCCTCCAGACCACTCCTCCCTATCCCACCCCCAATAATTACAAAAGTAAGAAAAATGCCCTTGGCCCCCCAATCCCCACCCCTCCCAGAAAAAAGCCATAATTTATGCAGAAAAGACATAGTCCAAGGCAGCTGGTGGCCTCAGCCCATCTTCTTCCAGATGGTGAGTGATGCAGTGAGTACTCCAGCCACAAAGATGGTCACTGTCTGCCACGTGGGTGTCCCAAAGTAGGAGAGGAGGCCGTCCTGGGGACAGGGACATCAGTCACTTCAGCAATTTAGCCATGGACCAGTACATGAGGAACAGGGAGGGTCAGAGGGTATGAGTAGCATGAGACTGAGACTAGTGGGTACTAAAGAGTTGGAATCAAAGGGTTATCAAAAAGCTTGACGGATTCCATAGGAAGTGGAGGCACCAGGGAAGGCAGAAGGTACTAGTCGGACCAGGGGTCATTGGGAGGTCAGAGGTCACCAGGAGGTCAGAGGTCACAGGGAGGTCAGCAAGTACCAGATTAATCCGGTTGATCAGACATGTAAGGAAATGTATTACAGACCACATCTGATGATCCGAAAATGGGGAGGGGGCGCACCACTGGAGGGCTCAGGAAGACCCAGGGGACCCAGAGGAGTACAGGAGGGAGTTAGGGGCCTCACCCAACCACCCTGGTCCTGGATCCAGCCCAGCAGCCGCTCTCGAAGGAAGTCCAGTGTCCAGCCCATGATGGTCTTTATCAGCTCGGGCACTTTGGTGCACAGGGCCTGTGGGGAGTGGGGTAGGCCTTAGGGACTAAGCCTTGTCCCCACTGCCTTTGGATAGTGGCCCCAAACCTCCTTTCTCAACTCTTTGCCTCCCCTCCTGCCCACTCTGCATTCTCTTCCAATCATAATGAGCTTCATACATTGCAAACTGGATCTTGTCACTGTCAACTGCCCTGCTCACAATCTTTCCATGGCTCCCCAGTACCCCTGGGATAAAGACCAAAAGGCATAGCTTGGCCCACAAGGCCCTGTGGGAAGGCTCTGACTTAATAGCAATCCAATTTATGGCTGCTTTTCTGTGCCTCATTGACCTTTTATATCTTCATTCACACCAAACCAGTCTCTGCCCTTAGGACCTCTGCACATGCTGATTCTTCAGCCTAAACAGGCCTCAACCAAACGAATTTTCATTCATCCCTTAAAATTCGGGTCTAATGTCACTTCCCCAGAGACGGCTCTTCTGACTTTCAGACCTGGTGTGACCCGACATCCCCCAAAGCCATGACCTGCCCACCAACTCCCTGAACTTCCCTTTCCCACCCTTTATTGGCTGCTTCTCCCTTCCTGCTGTCCCCAACTCCATACGCAGCCCCACCATCACCCTGATTGCTGTCCCCCTCACCTGCAATATTCAACCCCCAACATTCAGTTCAATCTTGTAAACCCATCAAGAAATCTACTTCCCACTTCCGCTGCTACCACCTGAGTCCAGGTTAGTCATCGTTTGCAGGGACTTTTATAGGTGCCCCCTCACCAGCTTCTTAGCTTTTGCCCTTGTGCCCCATAATCCCTTTTTCTACCCACAATGGCCAGAACAATTTGTTGGGCTTCCCCACTGCCCATATTTTATCATAAGAAGCTTCAGAGAGAAAAGTTAAAAGAATTTCAGTTAACAGCCTTATACCTGCAACCTAGATTCTACAATTAACATTTTGCTAGACTTGCTAGAATAATCTTTCAAATTCATAAATCAGGTCACCTCAATTTCCTGTTTAAAACCAGCCAATCACTCCCATCTCACTCACAGTAAAGCTGAAGTCTTTACAGTGGCCCACAAGACCCCTCCAATCTTCCTCATCTCCCATCCTTTCCCCCTCTTGTGGGGGAAATGAGGGCATCCTCATTGCCCTCGACACACCAGGCCTGGTCCTACCTCAGGGCCTTTGCACTTGCTGTGCCTGCTACCAGATGCCTTTTTCCGCAGTCCTCATATATCACTGCATCTTTCTTGTCTTTCCAGCTTTGGCTTTAATGTCTCTTCCTCTTAAAAGCCTTTCCTAATAACTTTACACAATCACATCACCTTAGCTTAGTTCTCAGCACTCGTCATTCGACGTGAGCTCCATGAGAGTGGGAACCTAGCCAGCTGTTTGGTGCTGCATCCTGGGTGCCAAGCACAGGCCAGGCACACAGTAGGCCCAATAAATGTATGTTGAATGAGTAAATGAATAAAGTAGCAGAAAAGTGGCCCATAGCTGTCTCTCTCCATTGCCTCTGTGTTGCCACAGGGGTTGATCTCACGACTCCCAAGTCCCAGTAGGTCTGAGGGGCAGTCTCCCTGGGCTCACTGCCCTGCAGCTGCCCACCTTGAGCACCAGTTTGCTGGCAAAGTAGAAAAGAGCGACAACCCGGCCCCAGTTGAAGTTGCCATCGGAAAACATTTCAGACGCCACTCGGAAAAAGACCTCGCGGGGGGAGTCTGTGTCCACAGCTGCAATCATCCTGCAGGAAAGAGGAAAGCCAGTGCTGGGGAGGAAGGATCAGGGAGGGTGTGGAAACTCTGGTATCCACCCCATAGTAAAGATAAGGAAACTGAGGCCCAAGCCACACTGAAATGAAAGGCCAGAGGCCAATATGGGGGAAAGGGACAAGATGGACATTTAGGAAAGTGGAGAAAATGACTCCCTGAAGGAGAGTTTCAAGATCCTAGGGGAGAGGTGGGCTGGGTGTAGACAGTGCTGAGTTGAGTGGTGAGGCCCTGGACCCCTGAAGGAAATGGGGGCTATGAGCCCGGACTCCATGCTTTAGGGGAAGATGAGGTTGGGAGCTGAGACTCCTGCGTGATGAGGAGCAAGGGGACCAATGGACCAGTAGCTGGACTCTTGGGTCCCGGGGGCCGCACCTCTGCAGCTCGATGTTACTATCCAGTTCATCTCCGATGCGCTTGAGACAATCGCTCAGCTTCTTGGTGGATGCATCTTGGGGCAACCTGGGCTCCATAGCCAGCTCGGGTGTCTCTCCCCCCATTCGCCCTGCTCGATCCTGGATGAAACTAGAGTGGGAATGGAGGGGTGGGGTGCAGAATCAGAATGAGGCATCACTCCTCAAATCTGCTCCACAATAATCAGACCTCAAACTCACCCCTGAAGTAAAAGGGCCCCTGTCTTCATGATCTGCTCAGAGCTGGTGGGCCCTAGAGGAGAAAGGAGGGAAGAGGTGCCTGGACTCTTGGGCCCTAGGACTCCCGGGGAACTGGCGTGGTTCATGATCCCCGAGGGAGGACAATGCTAGGGGGCCCTGGATTTCTGAGTCCCTGTTAGATGAAGTGACTGGGGACCCGGACAGTTGAGTCCCTAATGGAGAAAGAGGCGGGGAGCTTAGGCCTGTATCACATTCTTCCATAAACGAGACTGAGGGAACACTTAAAGCATCCTGGCCTGAGGGGGCAGAGGGGAGACCCGCCCCTCCCACCAGGAAGTGGTGCCGGCGACAAGCCCGGGCTTGCCCGGGGGCTTGGATTCTGGGGTCTGCAGCTTCTCGGGGGTCCCAGCGCGCCAGGCAGGAAGGGGTCGGGGGGCGAGGGCCAGAGAGCCGGGGAACCTCGGGGAAGGAGGGCGCTGGAGGCTGGCAGCGCCCGATCGGGGACTTTCTGACCCGGAGTGCTTGGAGATCGCACGGCCCCAGACCGGCAGGCGAGATCGTGGGGCCAGCCGGCAAGGGACTCGCCCTCCTCCCGCCCGTCTGCCTCCCGCCTCACCCCCGTCTCTGGGTTGCTCCCCGGACCCGTCCATCACCGCCGCTCCCGCCGCCGCCTCTCGCCGGGTCTACCCCGGCGGCTGCAGCACGCCCCCGGTCACGTGAGCGTTCCGCGGAGGATGCGTCATCTCACGTGACCGCCCCGCAAAATGGCCGCCGCGGGCCGCTGCCCCGCAGGGCCATCCGGTCACACAACCGTACCTGCCTCGCTTGCTTGGGAAGGCTCGGTCCCTATCATGTAAGTATCCAATCTGTACTTCTCTTTACGAACTGGTCGCGCCGCCATTCCACCGGCCACCCATTCAATCGCAGCTATAACTTTTTCTTTCAATGTACGATTTATTTAAGAATGGTCTAGCTATAACTTTCATTCATTCATTCTTGCAATACTTTCAGAAGTTTCAGGTGGGCCTTGAGACCTCCCAGGGCAGAAGAAACATCCAGTGCACATCAGGGAGGAACAGCAGAAGCCAAAAATAGCATTCATTGAGGCAGGACGTTTCCAGTGACTAAAGCCAGTAAGTGTTTATGCGTGTTTGTGTGAGTATAAAAGGAATCTGAAGTTCAAAAAGTGGCAAAACTAATAAGTGGTGATAGATTGGCAGGGTATGTTCAGGATGGAGACCCAAAAGAGGCTCCCACGCTGCCTGAAAATGTGTTGATCTGGGTGGTGATTACTTGGGTATACTCATTTTAAGAATTCATCGAACTGTACACATAAGATGTGTACTTTATGAAAATTATTGTATCTCCTTTTAAAAAAAAATAAGAAAAAAGAACTCTGATTAGAAAAATAGTCTGGGGTCAGGTGATCAAGAGAAGGGATCAATGTCCCAAAGGTGACTGGCAATTGAAGATTATAGGTGTCCCAGTCCATCAGCCTAACATCACCAGGAACTTAGTCTGATAAAGTCAAGTTTATTGACTCACTGCAGTGATGGAGCCCACACAACAGAGAAAGCACAGAACATCTTGACAAACAAGGAAAGAGTTGTAGAATTTGGAGGAAGGGTAGAGTTTAGGTGATAATTAAACGATAGGCTTAAAGCAAAGTGGGTCAATATCAAGTATGAACTGTGAATAAGAACCAGGGTCCTGTATCCTTGGAAACTACAAGATGAATGTAGATGTGGAGTATTGGGTCCAGAAACCCTGTGAATCCTGTACCTGGGTTGGAAATCAAGGTTGGTACTCTGTATGAAATAAGTAGATCCTATAGGCAAGAGTGGGATGTTTCGTGTTTACTGATGGAATTTCCAACACTATGATTTTAGAAAACAAAGTTTCTCCTTAAAAAAGCATGTCCTTGGGAGAAATGGTGTTTCCTATCGACTCTGAAGCTGGCTTTATCTGTGGTTATTTGTAGCCCTCCCTCTACCTCTGTTACAGAGAAGGAAAGAAAGGGTTTTTAATGCAGCCACCGACCTCTAAACAGTACAGCTGTTGAGTAGAGGGGAGAAGACTTTTCAGATAATTCTGAAGTCAAAATTGTTTAAATAATAAAGATGCTATATTGGAACTGTGAAGCCCATCTCCAACATGGGCCCCGGTGATTCTCACTTCCAGGTGTTCATACCTCTCCCATACTGAATAGGACTGACTAAGGTGACCAATTGTGGAAATGACGAAGTGTAACTTCCAAGGTTAGGTCATAAAAGTCACTGCAGTTTCTGCCTTGCTCTCTCTTGAATCCCTTTAAAGGAAGCAGACACCATCTTGTAAGGACACTCAAGTAGTCGTCCTCTGAAGAAACCCATGTGTCACAGAATCAAGCAAGTCCTTCAGCCTTATGAATGCGCCACTTTGGAAGCACATGCTCCAGCCCCAGTCAAGCCTTCAGGTGACAGATGTCCCCACCAACATCCTGATGGCACCCTCATGAGAGATCCTAAGCCAGAACCACCCAGCTAAGCCACTCATGGATTTCTTCCAATCCTCGGAAATTGTGTGAGATAATAAATGTTTATTGTTGCTTTAAGCTGCTAAGTTTGGGGACAATTTGTTACACAGCAACAGATAACTAATACACCTAGGATAATTATGGCATATGTACACATGAGGAAATCAGAGCCCAGAAAGGGAGATAGATTTGCCAAAGTTGTACACTTCTCATGGGTGCTCGAGGTCTCCAGCTTGACAGCTGTGGCATTTGAACGTGGCTTTCTTACTCAGCCCCACTCACAGGCCTCAGCCTCCTGTCCCTCAGCCCATCCTCTACATGGACTTAGAAAGATCTTGCTAGACTCAGAGCTGACCCTAGCCCTGCCTTGCTCAGTGCCCTCCTATGGCTCACTGGTAATAATAAATCTCTTACCCAGTATCATAAGTAGAGTGTGCTCTTTATTGTATATTCAAAGAGAAAAGAGATAAAATGGTATTTTGACTCTTCTAACAAATAAAAATACAGTGTACAGATATTTTAGAGTTATAGATCCCTTGCAAGATGTAAGTTATAGGTGGTGGCATCTGGATTTGGCTTAGCCAGGTCATCTGCTCCACATGCTCTAACAAGGCTATAAAAAAGGTGTGTTGGCTGGGTTCTGGTCTCATTTGAAGGCTCAACTGGGGAAGGATGCATTTCTAAGCACACTTATGTAGTTGTTGGGAAGATTCAGTTCCTTGAGAGATGTTGGAATGATGGCCTCAGCTCCTTGCTGGCTGTTGGCCACAGACTATCCTCAGTTCTTTGCTATGGGACCTCTTCACAGGGCAGCTCACAACCTGGCAGCTGGCTTCATCAAAGTGAGCAAGCAGGACTGAAGTCACAGTCTATTATAACCTAGTCTTGGAAGGGACATATCATCACTTTTGCCATTAGCAGCAGGTCACTAGATCCAGCACACTCAACAGGAGAATACAAAAGGATGTGAATACCAGGAGATGAAAGTCACTGAGAGCCATTTTAGAAACTGATTACCACGCCAGGTAAGGAAGAACCCTTTGCACACTGAGGAAGGGCAACAAAAGAGATAAATAACTGATGTTGTGGACACTAAGTTATTCAGGGGCAGAGGGCCCTGGTGGCTGACCTAGGAAAGTTTCTGGGGTAGCGGACAATGGGTAGGATTTAGGGGTTCCAGTTCTGCTTAGACTTCTTAAAAATGAATCCATCTTTCACATTGTAAAACTTCTGAGACCTGTTTATCTGGTTAGCTATTGCCGTGTAGGAAATCAGCCTAGAACTGAAACAACAGTCGTTTTATTGGCTTAAAACAAAAGTCATTTTATTATATTCCATAGGCCTGTGGGTAATGACATTGGAAAAAATTTAGTTGGGGTCCAATTGGGACCTGATCAAACATCTCTCTATTTTCTTGGAGCCTCACGACTTTCCATATGGTTTCCTTGTGTGGGCTAGTTTGGGCTTCCTCACAGTTTGGTGGCTTCAGGGCAGCTGAACTCCTTGCATGATGGCTGAAGATTTCAGGAGTATTTTAGCTAACAAGTAATTGCACTGCCTTTCCTGACCTAACCTCAGAAGTTATGCAGCATCACTTCTAGTGTGTTACAATGGCTACAAGTGAGTCATGAGCCCACTCAGTTTCAAAGAAAGGGGAATTAGACTCTTCATCTTAATGGGGGAAATGAGAGGAGACAGGAGATCTCTTTGGAAAATATAAGGTGGCACACCAGTTCAGCTGCTTTAGCAAAGGCTAATAGAACAGTGGCTTGCTTAAGCAACAAAGAAGTTTATTTCCCTTTCATGTAGCAGTCCAAGAGTATGCAATCCCAAGAGATATTAACAGTGAGTAAAGTTCCACAGTGTTTGTTAATTTTATGTGTGCAGATATTTGGCCTAACATTATTCTGGGTATTTCTGGGAGGGTGTTTTCAGTCCAGATTAACATTTTTGTTTTATTTTTAAATCAACAGACAGTAAAGCAGATTGCTTTCCCAAATGTGTGTGGGCCTCATCCAATCAGTTGAAGGCCTATATAGAACAAAAATGCTGACTCTCCTCCAAGAAAGAAAAAATTCTTCATGCCTGACTGCCTGAGAACTAGGATGTCAGCTTTCTTCCTGCCTTAGACTCACACTGAAACACAGGTTGTTTCTAGGTCTCTAGCTGTTGGCCTTCAGACAAGAATGACACCATCAGCTTTCCTGATACTCAGGCTTTTGGACTTGAACTGGAACTAAACATCAGCTCTCGAATCTCCAGTTTGCCAACCTACCCTGCAGATCTTGGGGCGTATCTACCTCCATGATCACATCTTTCTTCTATCATAGCTGTGGCTCCACCATCCACAACACATGGCTTCTATCTCATAGTATAGGATGGTCACACCACAGCCCAACACATCTTCACTCTAGTAGCAGGGAGAGGTTGAAAGGGAGGCCATGCTCCTTGCCTTTGAAGGCCATAACTCAGACAATACACACCCCATTGGCCAGAAGCTATTCTCATGGCAAGAAACTAGTTGCAAGGGAGCCTCAGAGATGTAGTCTTTAGCTGTGCAGCCATATGGCCAGTGAAACTCCCCTATCGTAGGTTATTAATGATTATTAAGGGGACATCTAGCCATTTCTGCCACACAAAAGATTGAAACCCAGCAAACAAAGGGTTGACACCAATGTGGTGATAGCTCAATGATGTGCAATGGAACTTAGAATACCAAACAACAGAAACTCATTTGATTGATGTCCACTCTTTGTATTCTGAAATTTCTGCCAAACTGCTTATGTGCTCAAAGAGAGAGTTAGTAGTGTTGTAAACCCACTATACCCATTTTTATCTGCTGGACCTGGTGCAATTGAACTTCTTGGAGTGGATCGTTGAGGTCATGTGACTAGTTTTGCCCAAGAAATTGTAAGAGGTTATGAATGTCATTTCTGTGTCAGATCACTTACATATTGGTATAAGAGCTGCCAGGGTATTCTTTCCTTGGCCACAGTTGACTGGCAGGACTCCGGACTGTAGTAACTCTGTTAGCCTGGGTCCCAGACATATACAGACCAGAACCCTCAGCCAATATATAACATGAGTGAGAAAAAAATCTTGTTATGCTAAGCTGAGATTTGGGGTTGTTTCTTACTGCAGCATAACCTAACCTATATTCACTATAGAAAATATGAAAGTTAGATCTTGCTTAGAGCACAAAGTTCACCCTAATTGGCTGACCAAGCACTTACATATAGCCCTCCTCCAAATGCTTGTGATTTGGATGGAAATAACCTTAGCCCTGCTACACAGAGGGATATATGACCCAGGCTTAGCCAATAAGGCCACTGAAACACTTATGAAGGCAAATACCTCCTTTCCTGTTGAAATGACTCTGCACCTTAATGGAGGCCTGGAGCTTCTGGAGGTCAATATGGAAAAGGCCCGATCTCAAACTGAAAGGCCATCAGCTAACATTTACTGAGAACCTACTGTGTGCTAGGGGCTCTTCACATACCATCCCATTTAATCCTCACCAGAAGGTGGTTAGTACTATATCTCCCCTTTACTGATGAGGAGACAAAGGCAGAAAGAGGCTGGGGAGAGTGTAGTTAGGGACACCTCCTACCCACACACTTCCCTGCCCAAGGTCACACAGGCAAACTGTGCATCTGCCTATAGGTGCAGGAGCTTATGGGAAATGTGGTCCTGACCCCACCTTCCTTCCCACCTCCTTCCACCACATTTATTCTCTAGTGATACCTTTGATGGTGGGCTCTCTAGCTCCCACCAAACCACCACGGACAAGGTCTCTGTGGAAACCATGTCTTTATTTATTCAAAGCATACATCAGCATTTGTCTTGGGGAAAGGTGACTCCAATGGCCTTCCTCACCTCCTCAAGGATGTCAGCCAGGAGCTCACTTTCCGCCAGGGGAATCACAGGACTTTCCTTCAGGCCTGGGGGAAAGTGCAGTTAGGGAACCCTCCTACTCACACCCAAGACACCAAAAGAACTATAATTCCCAGAATCCCATGAGGCACAGTAATACATTCAGGCAAATGGTGCCCCAGGGTGTCTTGGGAAATGTAGTTCTACACAGCTGCTTAAGCAGCTGGTGGGAAGGAGTCCGTCCATCTCCCTTACCAGGCTTGCCCTGCCACCCCCCACCCCACTATCCTCCACATCCTTACCCTTTCTCAGGCACTCTCGGACATGCCTGGCCTCATAACTCATGCCTGCTCCGTTTGTAAAATTGAACTCCTTGCTTGAGGCTGGGGGCAGCGGGAACTCCTTATGCTCCCCTTTCACCACCAGCTCTGTTGGGCACCAGCAGGGGTCGAGGATCTGGGGGAAGATAAAAGGTGGCCCTATTGCCTTCACCAACAGGGTTGCTGGGGGCTCCTGTCTGTTGATGCTCACCTGGTGGCTAAGAGTTGGCTGCCCTCCATCCTCAGGGAGGCTTGGGTCCCCACCCCCATCCCTGGTTGCTGGGGGTTTGTTCCTTACCAACACAGTTGTCACACTAGAAGTCTGCTTATTCTACTCCCTGGGGGCAAATCCCTCTCTAAACTGAGGCTTGGGGCTTATCTTCCCACCTGTGTGAATCCCCTTTTTGAGGAGACTTAAGACAATCCACCAGCAGCTTCTTCCAGTAGGAGACTTTTTTTTTTTTTCAGCCCCAGTACCCTGGGAAGCCTAAATTATTCCCATACTCTGGTCTAGGCCAAAATGGAAATACAGAGATGCAGCCAGGGTAAGGTCCACATTCTTCTGCTAAGAGTAGGATTTCTTTCTAGCAGTGGCCCCAGGAAGCCCACTGGAGCTGTTCTTATGTGAGTCCCAGATCCTATCTTGGAAGCAATTCCAAAGGTCACCACTGCCCTCTAAGCATAGTTGATAAGAACTGATTTCTCCTTAGACCTAAGGATTTTTGACAGACCAATAGGCTAACCCTCAGGAAGGAGCCCAGAGGTCCAAACCTCATTTCATGGCCTGGTGGTTGAGGATGGATTCCTTAGCAACGGTGTGGAAAAAGGCTGGTTCAGCCCATATCCAGCTGCAACAGCCATAGCTGACCCTCTCCTGTTACTAAGGGCCACGGTTCCCAGTCCTTGGGCCTGTCCCAGCTTGGCCAGTGGTACCTCACCTGCGCCATGCCCTTGGTACCGCTCACAAAGGCCGTGTTGGAGAGCTGGGCAGTGATGCTGCAGGTGAAGCTGCCGTGGACCCCTCCTGGGTACTGGAGTAGCACAGTGACTGTGTCATCCACACCTGGGAGGAAACAGGACGGGCAAGCCTAGCCGCAAATCCGGCCTGTGGAACCTCAGAAAGAGACCTTGTCTCTAATACCACAATGAAAAAGAATGAAGCACTGAGCCATGCTATGACATGGATGAACCCTGAAAACACTTATGCTAAGCGAAAGAAGCTGGACACAAAAGGTCACATATTGCAGGATTCCATTTGTGTGAAATGTCTAATATTTGGCAAATCCATAAAGTCAGAAAGTAAATTAGTGGTTGCTTAGGGCTTGGGGGTTTGGGAGAATTGGGTGCGATTTTTTGTTTGTGTTATTTTTTCAGTAATGAAAATATTCTAAAATTGACTATGGTGTTAAATGCACAACTCTCTGAATACACTAAAGCCATGGAATTACATACTTGAAATGAATAAATTATGTGGTATGTGAATTGTAGTTCAGTAAACTGTTACTAATATAAATAAATAAATAAATGCTAAAACAAAATTAGAGACTTCTCTTTAAAATAAAAAATTAAAGAGACCTCTCTGAGCTTTAGTTTCCTCCTCTGTAAATACCTGTTGTATAGGTAGGTGTGTGAGAATCCATTTCCTCATCTCTAAAATGGGAATAATAGAACCTGCCTTATAGGGTGGTTATAAATATTATATTAAATGATGTAAAATGCACAAAGCACTTAGGGATCTATTTAGATCACAATAAGCGATAGACGAGTGTTAATTAAAAATTAAATACAGCATGTAAAGTACTAGCCTGGTTCTGGGACACACCAGGCATGCAGTGGATGGAGGAACCTATTGACCGAGTTTCTCAGTTTCCTCATCTGTAAAATGGGGACAACGGTAATATGTCTACCTCAAGGAGATATCTGTAATAACCCTAATGCACTGGAAGCATTTAATAAGTGCGATCTGTTGTTAGAGCTACTATTTAGCCTGGAAATCGGCCAGATATTAGACTGAGACAGTTTTTCCAAAGTGTGATCTTCAACCCAGCTATGTTTTTCCTGGCTATGTATTGCCTTCTGTGGTACTGTTTGCAAAGATGGCTGCAGGAAACCTCATTTATCAATGAGTGTCCCTTTGCAATATGACTTTGTAGCTCCTTCCACCCAGAGGTACAGTCTATTTTGGCCATTTCTGAAATCTGAGCTGGATTTGGGCCATTGGAACAGTAGCAAATACATTGGGGCCTGCCTTGTTTTTGCTGCATCCAGAATTCTGAGACCATGATGTGAATGAGCCCGAGCTAGCCAGCTGGAGAAGCCATGTGCAGGAGAATCAATTCTCCCCAGACAACAGCCAACACCCATAAGACATAAGTGAGGCCATCCTAGACCATCCAGCTGCAGTGTCATAGCCAGCTGATGGCTGCTACATGGGTAAGACCAGCAGAAGAACCACCCAAGCTGAGCCCCACCCAAATTGCCAATCCACAAAATCACAAGTGAATGCGCAATCATTATCAGAGGTTGATAAATTCTGGGTTAGTTTGTTATGCAGCAAAGGCTAACTGAGACAACTTCAAAGAATAATAATTGTTTATATTTATTAACTACTTAATTTGCCTCAACAGTTACTTCATTAAGTCCTTATGACAACCCTATTATTGACATTTTACCAGTAACTAAGACTCAGAAAGGTTGAGTCTCTTGGCTAAGATTGCACAGCAAAGTCCCAGGACAAAGTCCCACACTCTCAACTTGGAACCTCTTTGATTTCCTGCAGGAAGTTCCTCCAGCTGTCTAATTTGATTTTTATAGGCAAGGACACTTATTCCCAGCTCAGTGCATCCAGTTAGAGAAGATCACTCTTATCACCATCATACAGTCCATAATAGACTGTACCTGTTTCATGGCGCCTTCCCACGGCTGAAATCTTCTCAGGCTTCTGCCCACCGAAGACCATGGAGATGAACTGGATGCAGTAGATGCCAATATCCAGCAGGCCACCGCCAGCCTGGGCCCAGTCCACAGCCCGTGGTACGTGGGTGAGGTTCTTCCCAAATTCTGCCCGAGCCACCCGAAGGTCCCCCAGCGTTCCCTGGGCCAGAGCAGACCTCAGAGCCTCTACAGCAGGAAAGAATCGAGTCCAGATGGCCTGCAGACCACAGAGGGAAGAAAGCAGGACAAAGAAAGGGAAGGAAAGGGTCAAGACTCAGGAGTTAACCACCCAGGTCTTCTCCCTTCTTGGGCCCATACTTGAGAGGGTACCTGCTGGTCCGCAGTCTAACAAAAACCCTCTCCCTTCTTTCCATAGCCCGTCAGTCTCCAAGCTGTGTCCTGCCCCTGACTCTCTGCCCTCTCCCCTCCTTTCCACACCCACGTCCCTGACTCTGGCCTTGTTCTTTCTCATCTATACCATTACCCCAGCCTCCCAATTTTATGGGCTGAATTGTGTCCCCACCAAATTCATGTTGAGGTCCTAACCCTCCAGTACCTCCCGATATGAGTGTATTTGGAGATGGGGATTTTAAAGAGGTAATAGTTAAAATGAGGTCATTAGGGTGGCCCTAACCCAATAGGTTAGATTAGTGTCCTTGTAAGAAGAGGAAATTAGGACACAAACCTGCACAGAGGGAAGACCATGTGAAGGCAAAGGGAGAAGATGGCCATCTACAAGCCAAGGGGAGAAACCCTTCAGTAGAAACCAACCTTGCTGATGCCTTGATCTCAGACTTCTAGCCTCCAGAAGTGTAAGATGATAAATCTCCGTTGTTTAAGCCACCCAGTCTGTGCTGGTGTTTGTTATGTCAGACCTAGCAAACTATTACATCCAGTCTCTCTCTAGTCCACCTCCCACATGGCCCCAGAGGGCTCTTTGCTTCTCCGAGAGCTCACCCACCCAGTCACGCCTGCCCAATCCCCTTGTATGGCTCCCCAACACCTAATATCAGCTTCCATATTTTGGGCATGTGTTACGGACAAGACACTGTGTACAAGCTCTGCATAATGAACCCTTCCAACATCCCTGCCAGGTAGCTATCATTATATCCATTTCATAGATGAGAAAACTGAGGCTCATTGGAGTCAAATTATTTGCCCAAGATCACAGAGCTAGGAACTGAAAAGTGGAGTCTAGAGGCCTCTAAAGCCAGAAGTCTTGACCTGTCCAAGATCAAGTTCATACTAAATACATGAAATCTACCCATTCTTGCTTTCTTTCAGTCTTACCCCTGCTTTCCCCTTCTGGCCTATTTATCTGTGCAATTTACTTTTCCTTTAAGGCTTGGGTCAATCCCTACCTGCAGAAAAACTTTGACTGTTCCCTAGACTGGGTGGGGCCTCTGTGCTCTGTCAACTGTCCACAAAAGTCCACGCAGCTGAGCACTGGGGTTGCCCATTTCCGTGACTACAGCAGACCTTGAGCTCCTTGAAAACAGAGCCTGTCATACGTTATGAGTCCCCAGTTCCTAGGGTTGGATCTGGTACTAAGTAGGTGGCAATAAAAAGGAAGAAGCAATAAACTCACAGAATGTTGGCATTAACAAGGTACAGGGAGAACCACAAGGCACTGAGTAAACATGTTGGATCTTCACTATCTACTTCTTGGGCACGTGGACTTTGCGGACAGGGAAGCTCAGCAATGTTGGGCATACGACAGCGAGATAGGACACGGTGAAGTGAGAGGCAGCTATTGCAACTCCTGGCAGAACCTACAGCAAGATATTTAAGAATCAATACTCCTTAACATGAAAATAGCTTCCAGGGGCCACTTGGTGGCAGTATCTGTTGCCCTCTGGCGACCATGTTAATTATTGGCAATCTGCAAGATGTCAAAGGCTCCTTCAGATAGCCAAGTTTGATAAGGGCCAAAACAAAGCCTGCTTCACCTTGAGGGCTGGTAGGGGCTTCCTTGGTCCTCCTGACCTCCCTCGCTGGAAATCCACCCAAACTAAGCCCACTGCCATTTTCGGCCACTTTCACTAAAGTGAAAAGGCTGACAAAGGCTCCTTCTTTTTCTAAAAGGCTGACAAAGGCTCCTTCTGGCGGCCGCGTTTGCTAAGAGCCAAAAGCAGTGGCTCCCACCCATGAATGATGTTGCTAGTAGATTCCATGGCACAGCTCAACTCCATCCTGGTAAACGCACCAACCTCAGTTCATTCTGTGGTCATCTTAACTGTTGGCAAATCCTTCCCTTGTGTTCCTCCGAAAAATGTCCACTGGCCACCGTTTTTTAGGAATGGCAACAAGCGCTACATTGGATATTGGAAGGAATCCTCCAGCCTCACCTCCATAAGGAAGAGGCCTCGGGATCGGGCCTCGGCGACCATTTCGTGCACTTCCGCGGCGGTCACCCCCATGGGTTTCTCGCACAGGACAGCCTTGCCCGCTGCCAGGCACAGCAACACTGCGGCCTTGTGCTGGGGGTGCTGGGTGCCAATGTAGGCCACCTCTAGTGTGGGAATAAGGAGGTCAAGAGATCAGAAGCCCCGCCCATCCCAGAACCTCTGGGCCCCGCTTCCAGCATCCCAGGAACCAGGCTCCCCGCAACCAGGGACCAAGTCCTACCACAGTGGTCAAACCCTAGTCTCCCATGAGGAAGGAGCTAATCATTCTCCATCATCACTCTTTTCTCAGGTCGTTTTAGCCCTCCGAAATTACATTAAATCATTTAATCCCCACAACACTACCAAGAGGGAGATACTATTATTTTGCCTGTTTTACAAATAAAATTGACAAGAGCAAGCAGAAGAGGAAAATGCCAATTCAGGCAGCCTGACTCCAAAGCCAGGCTCTTGTCCAACTATATAGCCTGCCTCGCCATCCAGTCCACTCTGGAACACAGAAGCCCGGGCCACAGGACATATTTAAAGCCCCAACCGGCTCCCTGAGAAATTCAAGCCCGCTTTCACCGCGAGGCCTGGCTGCTAAACGCAATTTCACACTAGATAGTTAATCACAGACCAAACCCGTTCCTACAGCTCCACCTCCCAGCCCGAGGTCATTCCAGAAGCCCAACCCCAAGGAAATTGCATCTCCTAAGAAGCACCTGGAAGCAGCGCCCCGGTGGCCCCTGTGGCCCTCGTCACTCACCCACATTTGGGTCCTTGGCCAGCTCCTCATAGGACCCGTAGGCCTTGGGAATGTCGTGTTTCCGTGCAAACTCCTTCGCCCGGCTTAGGTCTCGGGCTGCTACTGCCACCACCTGGAGGGGCGCCAGGGTCAGACTTGAGGGGCTGAGGCAGGCACAGGAGACAGGTAGATAGGAGGAAGGTGACGGAGAAGGCGCCAGGATAAGCAGAAATTACATCCCCTAAGACAGGGAAGGGAAAAAGGTCCTAGGGGAGGAGGTGACCGGAGGCCGGACATTTGGGTCTTGGGAAAGAGATCTGAGGCGAGCAATTATTACATCCCCTACTATCTAAATTTCTTCTCTTCACAGCAGCTCAGATCAGGACCCTCCCAAACCTTAGGGAACTCGTGTTTATACGATGGAAGAGGAGAAAGGAGTGAGTAGGGAATTAGAGGTTGTTTCAATGCCTTGGGGACTCGGAAGTCTGGAACCCTAACCCCCTCGACCCTCAGACCCAGGAGTCCCAGCCCCCCGCCTGCTCTTCCCCAGGATTCCGGAGGGAGGGCGGACCTGGTGCTCGGAGGGAGGCAGCTTTCGCAGCACCGTCGTGAAGTCGCTGGAGATAAGGCCGACTGACACGATGCCCCAGCGAAGCGCCATCCCCGAAACGCAGGGTTCCAAAGCCCTGCTACTTTCCCTTCGGTGAGGAATTAAAGCCGCGATGCTTGGCCAATCCGGGGGCGTGGTCCTTTCTCCGCCCCCATCGACCTTACGCTGCTTCTCATTGGCTACCGTGCGTCCCAGAAACACTTTCGCCCCCTCTGCACCCTTCTAACCACGTGACATAGGGGAAAGGTTTTCTTTTCTTAACTTCGACCCTTGGGGTCATCCGTTCCATTTCCTCCTTCTCTCCATTCTTTTGCTCAGGAAGTCGCTCACCTTTAGGAATTGTCCAGAAAGACGATAGTAATAGCAAAGGTAATTACTAATGTTAATAGAACTCGCTATGGCCCAGCCCCCCAGCTCCACGCTTTCCTTTCCTCATCCCTAATTTCTCGCCATGGACCTGTGCACTAGCTTCTGTTTGCCATTTGCAGAGAGAGAAACAGACGCAATGAGGCTTGGTCGTTTTTTTCGAGGTCTCACAGCCAGGATATGAAGACCTGCAAATTGGTTGCCTCCAAAGACCACAGTTTTTGAAACCAGACTGGAATGCTTCTGGAGAACCCTGGAGCCAGGCTGGCATGTTCCAAACCCTTCCTGGCCACTTCTTGGCTGTATCGCTTCGCATCAGGGGTTTCCCTCTCTGAGCCTCACCTGTCTATTCTGGAAAATGGATGTCAGATAGCATCTACTCACAGAGTTAAGAGGATTAACTGAGCTCTGGGGTCTAGTATGTGAAATATAGTACATGATTACTCTAAGTCAAAAGGCAAAGTGCTGACTAACTTCACCCACAGTGAATTAATCCGTTTCTCTTCCCTTGTAGACATTTAATTAAGACCTGAATTTCCCATGCGGACTCACAAGTTCCAAGCTCACACAAACTGCTGAATAAAAATATTAATGGGTTGCACTGAGTACACAATATCTCTACTGTGAAGAAAAAGGAAAAAAAAAGAATTAAAAATGTAGAAGCTCCTGGGTATTTACTGTTCACACAAAAACCTGCACACAAATGTTCATAGCAGCTTTATCCGTAATAGCACAAAGCTGAAACAATCTGAATATCCTTTAAGCAGCCAGTGGATAAACAAACTGGTATATAAATACAATGAAATACTACTCAGCAATAAGAAGGAATGAACAATTGATACAAGCAACAAATTGAAAGGATCTCAAGGGTATTATGCTGAATGAAAAAAACCCAATTTCAAAGGGTGGCATAGTGTATGATTCCATTTGTATCATATTCTCGAAGTGGCAAAGTTATAGTGATAGAGCACAGGCCAGCCACCGCTGGTTCGAGTTTGGGGGAGGGTGCAGTTATTTAGGGGGTAACACAAGAGAGTGTCTTTCTGGGGATGGAACCATTCTGTATCCTGATTGTGGCAATGGATATGCAAATCTTTACATTTGATAAAATTTCTTAGAACTTAGAAGTACTGATTAAACCCCAATCAGGTCTGTAACTAATTAAATAATGTAGCACTATCAATCCCTGGTTTCAACAATATACCACAAGATATCATCACTGGGGAAAAACTGGGTGTAGGATACAAAGGAACTCTGTTCTATTTTTTGTAACTTCTTAAATTATTTCAGAATAAAAAGATGTAATTCAAAATTGTTGGCAGTGAATTTGTGTTCCCAGATAAACCATTTTTGCAGTATCTGGTAAAGTAGAAAATGGTTTAGTGATTTCTATCCTGAGTAGAAGATACGTACTGTTGAGAAACTCTCAGAGTTGTGCCCGAGAGGATGTGTAAAAACATTTATTCCGGCATTGGGTTTGAGAGCTCAAAATTGTGAACAACCATGAGTAGAACAGTGGCAAATAAACTGTGTAAATTCTAATGACAGAATACTAGTAGCCAAGAAAATGGAAGGACTAGCTCCAAACCTTGTTGACCTGGCATCTCAAACCTTGGAGAAAAAAAAAAATTCAAGTGACATCATAGGGGTACAGTCCCTTCATATGAACTGTAAAAGCATGTTAAAGAGGACTCTATTATTTATAGATATACTACTGGTTAATAAAGAACTGGAAACATGGGAATGAAAAACTCCAAGTTCAAGGTAGTGGTTTCCCCTGGAGTCAGGAAGAGGGTGATGTGATAGGGGAAGAGCCATAGGGGCTTCAACGTTATTTGTAACATTTTATATCTTAAGAAAAGAAATCTGAAGCAATTACGGCACTATGTTAAGGCTTGGCAAATCTGGGCAGTGTGTCAGGGTGTTTGTAATGTTCTCTGTATGTTTTTATTCGTCTGCGAACCTATTCCACAAAGCTCTTATACAGGGCTATCTTTGCCTGCCTCTGTTCTAAAGGCTTTCTGGATATTAACTCATGTAATCCTCACAGCCACCATCTGTTGTGTTATTAGCCCCATTTTTACAGATGAGGAAACTGAGGCACCCAAGTGATCAAGAATCTTGCCCGAAATTGCACATCAAGCAAATAGGAGAGCCGGGATTACAACTCAACCTGTGTGGCCCAAGTCCACACACTGACTGTGTGTGCTGTATTTGATTTAATTTACAATTAAGTAAGGAAAATCATTGACCTGGAATCCTTGGTCAGCAGGTCAGGTACCTTCCATCCCTGGGAGACAAACCACGGGGTAAAGCACAAGACAGAGTTTCTGGGACCCAGCGTGAGATCCAGGAAACAGAGGGCATAGGCCGTGAAGTGGAATTTTATGGCCTCAGAGGGTCAGCGAATATTCCTTGATGTCTTCTGGCAAGGGCTGCTTGACTGGGTCTCAGCTTGCTGCACTGTGGGACTGTATTCCGAGAAAAACACCTGTTTCCTAACTCTTGCTCTCTTTATAAAACAAGCAAAACAATGTGGCAAATCCAGTCTGAACCTGGGTGCCGAATTGGGTGAATTTGGGTGCCAGCACTTTCCAGGACTTGCTGGCAATACCATTTAGAAACCTTGGAGGAAGTTGAGATCAGGGTGAGAGGAGAAGGCCCTGTCTTGGCCAGCTCACAGCCAGGAATTCCCGAAAAAGCCTCCAGGGTCATTCAACACACTGTCCTCCCAATGGAACACAAATACCGGAGGTACCAAGAAAATGTATACACATTTTAAGCAAGGAAAAAGCTATTAAAATTTTAATACTCAATATATACAGATAACAAAAGATGAATACAAGTCACGTTTGACTTCTGCAATTACAAGAGGTGCTCAAAGTGGTTCCCATCAGCATCCAGACACTTCTGATTATGGCGAACTACTGCTTGAGCAACGTTGACCAAAGTGTCCACAGGTATACATTTTTTTGGTACCCCCAGTATTTATTGACTATATGATCTGTGCCAGGTCCTGGGGACACTACAGAAACAAGACAGATGCTTTCTCTGTCATGCAGCTATCAGTCCAGTGGGGATGATGGTGTAGGGAACAGTGGCAGAGGGAACAGCATGAGCACGGGCACATAGGTGGGAAACAGCTAGGTCTGTTCTACGAACTGAAAAAAGGCCAGCATGGCTGAAGGGAAAAAAAAGATGGAAGGTGAGTGTGATGACAGATGGGGCTGGGGAAGCAGGCAGGGGAGAAGTCATGAAGGGCTTAAGGAGGACACTGGAAGGTGTACAGCAGGAACAGCAGGGACAAAGATCTAATTTAGACAGCTTCTTGTTGTGGAGCCCACCAGTGTCACGACTCACATATTTAACAAACAATTTTACTCTTCACTTGGCCCTGTGCTGGGTGATACTGGGGACCCAGAGAAGAAACTCACCCACTTCCTGCCCCCCTTTGGTGGGGGGAACAGACACGGTCTGTGATAGGTGTAATAATGCCCCTTTCCCAAAGATGTCCACATCCAAATCACAAGATCCTGTGAGTATGGGACCTTACATGGTGAAACGGGCTTTGCAGCTATGACTAAGTTAAGGATCTTGACATGGGGAGATGATCCTGGATTATCTGGTGGTCTCCATGTAACAACAAGGGTCTTTTTTTAAAAAACATTTTTTATGTTCCCCCCCCGCCCATCTTCCACCTCCCCCCACGACCCCCCACTCCGGTTCAAGCCGTTGTTTCTCAGTCTAGCTGTGTAGGACACAGTCCCTGGCCCATGGTATTATGAGCCTTGTGGTCCCCCCTGCCCCCCACACCCCAGGCAGTCGGTCGCCGGTCGGCTTCTCACAGAAGCTCTCGCTGGCTGCCGGCCACTCACACTGGCCACCAGCCACTCATGGTGGCACAGGGTAGCCCGAGGCAGCACAGCAGCCCTTGGCAGTCCTGGCCGACCTCCAGCCTGCTCACGGCAGCCCAGCTCCAGGGAGAGCTGTTGTTCAAAATCTTAGCTGTAGAGGGCGCAGCTCACCGGCACATGTGGGAATCAAACCAGCGACCTCCGTATTAGGAGCCCGGCGCTCCAACCATCAGAGCCTCAGGGTCGGTCCACAACAAGGGTTTTTATAAAAGGAAGTCAGGGGGATGAGAGTCAGAGGAGATGTGACCACAGAAAACAGCAAGAGAGAGATTGGAAGATGCTATGCTGTAGCTTTGAAGCTGCAGGAAGGGGCCACGGGCCAAGGGATGCAGGTGATCTCTAGAAGGCACAAAAGCAAGGAAACATTCTCCCTTAGAGCCTCCAAAAGGAATACAGCCCTGCAGACACCTTGATTTTTAACCTAATAAGACCCATTTTGTACTTCTGACCTCTAGAACTGCAAGATAATGAATTTGTGTTTTAAGCTATTAAGTTTGTGATACTTTGTTGTAGCAACAATAAGAAGCAAATACACAGCTCCAGACCATCGCAATCCTGGGTGATATATGCCAGAAGGGTGGAAATTCTAGTTAGTATAGGGACTGGGGAACAGGGAAGGCTGGGCAGCTTGGGAAATGATCAAACTGCATCTTGAAAGATTTTGATGGAGGTTTTCCAGGCATAGGAGAGACGGCCTTCCAGACAGAGGAATCAATGCATACAAAAGAAAGTTGGAGCCATTCAGAAGTGAAAGCCTGGGGCCCAGGGTGGGAGAGGGGGACTAGGGAGACATGAATCAAGAGGGGTCAACTGGGTCATTTGTGAAGGGTCAGAGAGCTCACCCTGCGCGCAGTGGGGTGTGAAGGAGTGGGGGAAAGGAGGTGATGAGCAGGGTCATAATCAAGCGTTAGAAAAACACCTGTGCAATTGAAAGGCACACAGAAACTGTCAACCATGCAAAGCGAGGGAGGACCGTGTGCCAGAAAGAGAGCATAGCATTTATTCATTAACTCATTGGTTCACCAGGATTTTTGGAGCGTAGATTCAGGGCCAAAAAGAACGATGCACGATGCCTCAGAGTGTGGACTTTGGATCCAGCCTGCCAGGGTTCAAATCCCAGCTCTGCCACTTATTGGCTGTGGGACCACAGGCAAGTGACATGGCTTCTCTTATTTGCCTCATTTGTAAAATGGGGGCAATGATGGTAATTACCTCACAGAGGTTCTGTGAGGATAAAATGAATTGTTATTTATAACATATAATGTGCTCACGATGGCACCTGCCACATTCTCTGTGCTACAGAACAGGTAGTGTATATCAGTGCATGTTAGTTTCCCATTGCTGCTGTAAGAAACTACGACCACCAGTAGCCGTAGTACTGATACTATGAGTATTAATTGTCTGAATACTATGAATATTAATTGTCTGAATACTATGAGCATGAATACTACTCGCTGCCCAGAACTCTGACCATGAAAAAGGTGAGGAGATACATGGGGGAGAGTTCAGAGTGTTTTAGTGAATAAAATGAATGAAGACTCAGAGAAGTGAGGTGAGAGGGACCGAGACCCAGAGATAGAAGGAGAAGGACTGTCTTTGTTTCCTGTTGCTGCTGTAATAAATTACCATAAATTCTGTGGTTTAAAACAACACAAACGAATTCTCTTACAGTTCTGGACATCAGAAGTCCAAAATGGGTCTCACTGGGCAAAAATCAAAGTGTCAGCAGGGCTGTGTTCCTTCTGGAGGCTCTGAGGGAACACTTTGTTTCCTTGCGTTTTTCAGCTTCTAGAAGCCACCCGCGTCTCTCCTCACGGCCCTGCATCACTTTGACCATCTGTGGTCACTTCTCCTTCTATCACCCCCTTGCCTCCCTCTTATGTAGATCCTCGAGATTACATTGGGCCCATCTGGAAAATCCAGGACCATCTCCACATCTCAAGAGCCTTAATTTAATCACATCCACAGAGTCCCTCTTACTGCCAAAGATCACATGTTCACACGTTCTGGGGACTGGGATACAGACATTTTTGAGAAACCATTATTCTGTCTACCACAGAGAGAGTGTTTAAAAAGGGGAGGGTTTACTATTGTTATTCAGGAATGGTGAGGGCAACAGATCAAGAGACAATTGCCATTGAAAAGATAGTTTGTTACAGTTCCCAAGAGAAAGGGACAGCCATGCTACACAGGGCCACACGGGGAAACACCAGGGTTGGTCAGGAGGCAGGAGTGAGGGGAATACATGGGCGAGAGCTTTATTGTGGTTCCTGTAGAAAGGAACGGGCACGGCAAGATAAGCAGGTTTAGGTCTAGCTAGTTTGAGTCCTTTAGGCAGGTTCTGGGGAGTATGGACTGTCCCAAGTTGTCTGGTACCTGGTTTGGGAACATTAGGACAGGGGAATATGGCTCAGGACTGTAGGGGCCATAAAGGTAGTTGGGGTCTGGGCTGTGCATTGGTTAGTTTGCACAGGAGAGGTGCACTTACTGGCAGGCGAATGGTTGACTATGTCTAGCAACTGACTAACCCTGAGGGGAACAGTCTCTACAGTGTCTGCAGGGCCCCAGACGTCAAAACATCAGAAACACATGGTAAATACAGAGGGTGACAGAGACCCAGAAAATGGGGTGAAAGCAGAGTAGGATTCCCTGAGAAACATGAGGTCCCTGGCTTCTCATTTATTTCTCTTCCATGAGACTCCCAAATCCTCTCTTTATCTATTCCAAGCTGTTGGCAGCTGGAGCTGGAACTCCGATGGGAGACATTCCGAAGAGAGAGTAATCATTTTAAAACCTTTGCACACGCAGATCAAAATGGAAACCATTTTCAGATTAAGTATAAAGGGTCAATAGGATTCTGTCTATTTGAGACTAGAATTAAAGGTCAGGCAGGAGGCAGGGAGGGGTGGCATTTGCTCCAGGGCAGAGATCACTCCATTCTTGCCCACGTGTGCAGCGCAATGAACTTTAGACACCCTGAGCCTCCTTCCTCGTTCCTTTTGGAACTTGAAGTCTATTGGGGGAGACAGTAACCAAGGGGACACACTTGCAAACAAAGAATTGCAAATTGTGCAAGGCATCCTGGGCAAGGGAACGGGTCTCCTTAGATAAGGGAGTCCGCGGCAGGGTCCCGGAAACTGGTTGTATAAGTGTGTCCATATAATAGCTATTGCTTGCTGACCTCAAATTTCTGGCCAGGAGCCATGTCATTCATGTGTGTTATTATCAAATCCTTCAAAAGATGTTGGAAGGCTACTACCATTTTATGTCCGTTTTCCAGATTGGGTCACTGAGTTCAGCTCCATTTTCCAAGAGAAGCAGAGTTGATGTTTGCTGTCATTGTCACTGGGATTCAGATGGGGGGTTTGGGGGCATGGCACATGTATCTTCCCAGGACCCACCCTTGGACATTCCCAGGTCTGAGAATACCTATTGTTAATGAGCCTCCCAGATAATTTTTATCATCGGGGTCTCCTTTACACTTTTTCCCTGTGTGACTGTTAAACTTGACCTGCCCTGTGTCCAGGTATGTGTTGGTATACCAGCCCTGGAGAGATGGGGGCAGTTCTAATTAATGTAGCCCCTGCCAATTTCCTTCATCAGCTGTTGGTGCAAACACGTGTGACATCCGGGGCGGCTGCAGCTACACCGGGACAAGAGGAGTGCAGCCTCTACACCTACCATGGAAGAGCTAGATGGGAGAACCTGGTTCCCTGAAGGTCTTGGAGCCACCCTGTGTTGGGACTTCTTGTTCTGGGTGATAATACACTTTTCTCTATTATTTAAGCTTAGGTTTGGGTTTTCTGTCTTGTGGCTGGAAGTATCCTGCTGAAGGTGTGTGTGTGTGTGTGTGTGTGTGTGTGTGTGTGTGTGTGTGTGTGTGTCTGGAAGTATCCTGCTGAAGGTGTGTGTGTGTGTGTGTAGGCAGAGGACTCATCAGGAGAGGGCAGAAAGATGCCAGGATGGAGCCACTCAGAAATGATACTTTGGTTGAATCTTACAGAATGAGGACTTAGGCAGGTAAAGTAGGGATAGAGTACTAGAGACAATAGTATATATAAACAGAAGCATGGATTTGTCCCAGAAAGTGTATTTGGATGGAACTGGAGTACACAGCAGGACACATTGCAGTGTAAGGTAAGGCCAAAAAGGCGGGTGGGGCCTCCCACTGAGGCTGAGGGGCTGGAACCCGATCCTGGGGCGGGGTCGGCTCTGGGATCCTTCTGTGGCTGTGTCGGGAAGGCGCAAGGGGCCAAGCTGTCAGGAAGGAGGCTGAAGCTGAGATGGCCAGAAGCCAGGGATCAGGGAGAGTAAATGCTCCTGGTATCAGAGCTGATCAGCTCTGTGAGGACTCTGCTGCCCCTCAACCCAGCCATGGCGAAGACACAGTCTTTGAGGCATCACTGGTCCCACAAAAGGCAGAGAAAGGTCTCGAGGACCACCCAAGCCCCATAAACCAACAGAAGCTGGGCCCAGAGCAGGAGGCAGGATTCCAGCAGCTGTCAGATGCAGGATGCTAGAGCGGCCCCAATCTGGGGCAGCGAGGCCAAACTGTCTAGGAAGGCAGGCACACAGCAGACCCTCTCCGGAGGCAGGGGGCTTTCCTAAGCTAGGCTGACCCTGTGAGCACCCGACGACATGAGAAGGCAGGTCCCTTGGAGGGGGACGGAAAGAAGGGACCACAGATTGGGAGGCTGTGGAAGTGGAGGCAGCAGACAGGGGGCCTGGGTAGCAATTGGGAAGTGCCACCCTGCCTCACTTCCTCTAGGAAGTCACATGTGTTGTCCCCAGAAGAGGCTGATTGTGACACCTCACTTCCCTCCCACCCTTGGAGGGGGACGGAAAGAAGGGACCACAGATTGGGAGGCTGTGGAAGTGGAGGCAGCAGACAGGGGGCCTGGGTAGCAATTGGGAAGTGCCACCCTGCCTCGCTTCCTCTAGGAAGTCACATGTGTTGTCCCCAGAGGAGGCTGATTGTGACACCTCACTTCCCTCCCACCAGCTGCCGTTGGTAGGAACCCAGAGTGCCAGGGTCCTGGAGAATCACAAGTGCTGGGAATCCGGCTGAGGAAGCTTGGGAGGCTGTTCAGGATCCTTCTTTTCTGAAGCAGCCACATCCTTCTGGTCACCGGCTGGAGCTGGGACAGGAGCGTCATCTGGAAATAAAGAGAGGAAATGGTAGCACTAGACATTCCAGCCCCCTCCTCCCTCAGAACCAGGAGTCCAGGACCCCAGTTCCCTTCTTCCTCCCTGCCCAGGGGCCAGCACCTGTGTCCGGGTGGAACTTGAGCTGTCCCTCAGGGCCAGCGGCTGGGTCATTGAGGTTTTGCTGCTGCTGTTTCCTCTGTTCCATTTGGAGAACGGCCTGCAGCGGGTAGGGGAGATTGCACAGGCAAGAAGGTATGATGTTGAGTCTCCACAACCTGCTAAGTGGTCAGTCCTTTCTCTATGGGCCTCAGTTTTTCTCCCTCATTGACAGTTGAGTTTAATAACAAAGATCCAGTTCTCCCTCCCCTGTGGTATCTTGGATCGCACCTTGGGACAGGGAAGCTCTCACTGAACCCTTACCATGTCAACCCTTCTCTTTCTGCCTGGGCCTTTTCAGCCCTCTTCCTCTTACAATCCCTTGCCCTTATTCAACATGGCAACTGAAGAGCTGTCAAGGATGGGGACAATGTCTGCCCTTACTCAAGATGGTGGCCACCACCTTAGTATCTACCAGTGATTAAGCATAGAGATCACAGGCCTCTTTGGACACACAAAGACCAGGGCCACCAGGGACTCAGAAGATGGGCCCAGCTTCCCTGGCCAGTCACCTGCTGCAGCTCTCTCTTCTGGGCCTCCAGGCGGCCTTGGGAGCGCCCCAGAGCCTCTGTCTCCAGGTTGAGACGCTGGGCCTTGGCATTCAGCTCTGCCTCCCGGGCGGCCAGCTCCTCCTCGAAACGCCTCAGCTCATCCTCCGTGTAGGCAGGATGCATCTCCACTGTCTGCCAGGATGGGGACAAGGGCCATCAGCAGGTGACTCTAGTCCTGGCCCACCCACATGGGAGAGGACTCTGCTAATGAAGGTTTAGAGAAGGCTGGGAGGCCAGGGCCATGTGTGTGGATGAAGGAGATCTGAGTGGGAGCTGGGGAGGGGGACAGAGCCCAGAGAGGGGAGAACAGACACGGTGTGTGTAGTGGGGAGGATAGAGACCCAAAGAGAGAGGAGGACAGCAACCCAGGGGGAGAGGGAGGCAAAGACCCAGAGAGTTAAGAAAAGTGGCCAGGAACCCTGAAACAAGAGTTAGGGCGGGAGAGAGACACATTCAGGACCCATGAATTCTCCATGTCCTCACCTCCCAGCCTTCCCCAGTGTCTCCAAACTCCTTCCTCTGAGTGGATGCGAGGAACTCCTCCAGAGTCACGAGGCGGTCCTGGTTGGTGTCCACCTGGGGAGCCAGGTAAGAGTAAGCGACATAGCTGAGCCCCCGGCACCCGCTGCCCCCGCCCAAGGCTGCGCCCTCCTCACATTCTTCATCACGTGCTCTCGCATACGTAGCCGCTCCTCCTCCATCTCCCGCATGTCATCTTCCTCATTCTTTGGGTCATACACCTTCTCCAGCTGCAAAGTCAAGAGAGAGGTAGGTCCAGGCAACCTCTTTCCTAGGCCACTCCACCTCCTTGCATACACCACCAGAGAACTTCAACTCCCATCAGTCCTTGGGGCACCCTGCCACTTCTAGAAGCCTTTTTGCCCTAGGGGCCGCTGGGAGTTGTAGTTTTCCCTGAACTCACATCCAGCAGTACCTAAGGTAACCACTAGGATCCCTGAGGGGACATGTGGCTGGTTTGGGCATCCCCTGCACCTATGGCTTCCAAGATGCTCACCTCTTTGGTGAAGAGGGCCTCCAGCTCCTGCTCATCCAAGACACCATCACTGTTGATATCTGAGGGGGAGACAACAAGGTACCTTGGGGGACTGAGGATAAGGTTGGTGAGTTCCCTGAGGGACCAGCTGGAGAAGGAATTTGGGCTGATGTGCGATCTGTTTTAGAGGACAAGTAACAATAGTAGCACGGTGGCCTCCAGGCGTCAGTGCCGCATAGACCCGTTGCTAGGACAGCCCATTCCCTACCAACCAGGGTCCCGAGAATGGAGTAGATGAAGGTGGGGCTTCACTGGGAACATTCTTGGGGCCACTGTCATGTAGGATGACTTGATCCCTAGCACCTAGTAATATGGGCACAGGATCAACCTCTTTGCCCAAGATCCAGGGGTTCCAGGGGCCCCTGCCTCCCAGAGAACCAGGCCAGGGCCAACTCCAATTGCCAGAGGAGCCTCTCCCTGACAATCCAGCTGTACAGCCACACAGGCCATGCTCACTGTCTCTGCCTCCTCTGCTCACTCAGATCAGCACCCACACTGGTCCCGCTGAAGTGGCCAGAACTCCTGCCCTTACAAAACTAACTTAATTTTTGGCTGGCATCTAACTTGACCTTTTTTTTTTTTTTTTTTTTTTTGGTCAAAAGCCTTATTATTTTTAATACATTAAGGCACCTTATCTTTACAGCCCAGAATCCAGATTCACTCTGCCTGTGTGAATTATAGATGGCGCCATATGCAACACCCTTTCCCATGGAGACATAAAGACATAAGTACTGGTCGAGCAGAGATTCCTAAAGAGTGAAGTATCAGTGATTGACATTCTACCCAACATAATATGGAGCCTTGATCCAAAGATTTGAGTCATGTCAAATCCTCTAGGGTGAATCAAGCTTAAATACTGGAGATACCAAATACATACACTAAGTACAATGGGCAAGAGGCAGGGCCAAGATCAGAGACACAGAACATGAGACTGATATTAGCTGGGGATAAGATCAAGTAGGTCTGGAATTATAACAAGAAAAAAAAAATCTCTGCTGAAATTTTTATGTATTTGTATTTTGGTCTTTTAGATTTTGGATGCATAATTACAGAATTGATTATAGAATCAAATAACTTGACATTCTGCTTATGGCTTCCAGAACATCATTCTCTCCTGTCCCCTTGCTCCTTTGCTGGCTTCCTCTTCCTCCTGACCTCTTCTTCCTTCCTCCCGTACCCAAGGGCTCAAGCATGGGATCTCTTCTCTGTCTAACCTTCAAATCTGTTTAATGTGTAGCCATTAGCCACATGGACTGTTTAAATTGATTAACATTAAATGAGATTAAAATTTCAGTTTATCAGTCCTACTTACTACAAGTCAAGTGCTCAACAGTCGTATGTGGCTGGTGGCTGCCATACTGGATGGCACAGAACATTTTCCATCATCACAAAGAGAGTACTACTGGCCGGCACTTCCTCAGATGGGTTCCTCCAGTCCCTCAGCTTTCAATGCCACCCATAAGCTGCCTCCACACCTAAATATCCAACTGCCTACTCTCCATCTCCATGTAAATGTCTAACAGACACCTCTAATTTAGCATGAACAGACCCAGTTCCCAAGCTGCTCTGCCAAACACACTTGCTGTTTCCATTTCATTTTTCTAGTTGTTCAGGCCAAATACTTTGGAGTCACCCTTGACCCTTCTGTTCCTTCATCATCCTCATCTAGTCCACCTGTAAATCCTATCAGCTTGACCTTCAAGGTGAATCCAGAATCCAAACACCCTTCCTTCTCATTGTCCAGCCACAAGCATCTCATGCTTTCTAACTAGGCCCCTTTGGCTTTGGCTTTTGCCCGTACAATCTGTCCTTAACACAGCACCCAGATGGATTCTGTCAACCCTTAAGGCACACGGTGCCAGTCCTCTGCTCAAAACCCTTTTGTGGTGTCCAATCACAGAATTAAATCCAAATGCCTTATCCCAGCTGTGACCTTGGATGGACCAAGTTCATTCTTCTCTGTGTGTGCTTACTATGCCCTCCTCCTAGAACGCTCTTCCCCCAAATATCCGCAAGGTGCAACCCCTCACTTCACTGAGGTCCCTGTTCAAAATAGGCCATCTCCCTAGAGCTATGCTGTCCAATAAAGCATTCACTAGCCACATAGAACAGATTAATTTAAATTAATAAGAATCTTAATTTCCTTGACATGATACCACAAAAGGACAAATACTGTAGGATTTTACTTATATGAGCTAGCCAGAGTAGTCACATCCATAGAGACAGAAACGAGAATGGAGGTCACCAGGGACTGGGGGGAGAGGTTGATGGGAGTTGTTGAGCAATACGGAATTTCAGTTTCATAAAGATGAAAAGAGTTCTGGAAATCATTTGCACAATACTGTGAATGTACATAACGTACTGGACTGCACACTTAAAAATAGCTCATATGGGAAATCTTATGTGTATTTTAGCAGAATTATAAATCTTAAAAAAATTAGTAAAACAAACAAATATTCAGCTCCTTAGTCGTAAGAGCCATATTTCAAGTGCTGAAACAGCTACATGTTGTAGTGGACAGTACAGACAGAATATTTCTATCAGCATAGAAAGTTCTACTGGACAATGGCTGGTCTAGCAAAACCTTTCCTGACCAGGCTACTAAAAATTGTCACTCTAGGCCCTTAATCCTCCTTTCCATGATACATGTCACTACCTGAGATTCTACTAGAGGACCTACTTCCTTTATTCTAAGATGTACACCCCCCATATTTTATCATCCTTGAAATCGAGAGGCATCTTATCATTGACGGTGTCAGTTTAATTAGTAGCATACATGTATGTAAAAATTCTAGTGTATCTTACACCTCATAGTCTCTTAGATTCACTGAAATATAGAATTGTCTGTTTGCCTGATCACTAGTTCTGTATGTGTGTGGGGGGGGCAACAACTTTGTTTTGTTCATAGCTGTATCGATAGGGTCTCCACAAAGTTTTGTCCTTAGAGGTCACTTAGTAAACATTTATTGAGCGAATGTACCAGGCCCTGCTAAATTCTGTTAACAGGTCAAGGTCTTGGGCACACCTAAGGGGGCCTGGCAAGTCCAGGCTATGTTTCTAGGTAGGAAAAGAATAAAGGGGAATGGCCTCTGAACCACAGTGGAGAAGAGGCTCCCTAGAGGCCTGTTTCCTAGGGAGCAGCCTGTCCTCAGTGACAGGGCTCCCAGAGGGGACCAGGGCTTCTGAGAGGGGTCCCAGGCTTAGCCAAGACTGGTTTGCTCAGTTAAAGGTTACTGGCCAGGTCTTAGAACCCAGGGGTCAGCTGTAACTCAGAAGAGGCCTACTTCTATGGTAGAGCCTAGCAATGTAGACCACCAGTAGAAACGGGCTCAGACCTTTTTAGCCTGCCTATGACCCACAGAGACGGGGAGACTCTCTTCTCAGCATTCAGGCCCCCAAAAGATCAGAGTCTCAGAATTCAGCCTGGGTCTTGGGACTCCCTCCCCACCTTACCATGCAGTATGAAGAAGGTCTTGGGGTTAAACCTGTTTGGGTCCAATCCATCCAGCTCCTCCCACACCTCCTTCAGCTGGGCTTGGCTGCCCTGTAAAGGGGAGAGCCAGAGGGTCATGAGCAAGAAGTCCGGGTCCTACAGGATAAAGCTAGAGAATCCTTTACCCCCATCCCACAAATGTCAGTCCCCTCAAGTAAGAAAACTACAACTCCCAGCAGCTCTTGGCAGCAGCTGGGTACATTAAAAGGGACTGTTTGCCTCAGGGTCTGCTGGGAGTTATAGTTTTTCAGCTACATTTTTATCTTGTGGAGCTTGGAGAGTTGGACATGATGGAGGTTGGCAGGAATGGGGGTCCTTACAGGCACATTGATTTTGGGGTGCTCTCGGTGCCGTCGCTGTTGCTCTTCCAGCTTCCTCTCTGCCTCCTTTCGCTGTTCCTCTCCTAGTGATTCCAGATAACGGCGTCTCTCGTGTTCCTTGAGCATCTCATAGCGTTTGAACTCTTCATGATGGGCTGCGTCGAACTGGGCAAGGTCCCGGGTGGCCTGGGGAAAGGCAGAAAGTCACTCGCATCTCACCTCCATGTCCAACCCCTAATCCTAACCCCCAAATGCCCAGCCTTTGACTCCGACCTCCAACCTGTCCTGGGTCTCATGTCCTGATCTTATTTCTTGATTGCTATGACCCACTCTTGCCACACAACACAGCCTCCTCTCTTTGTTCAGGAGATTAGGATGATTACACCACAGCAACTTTAACCTACCTCTTTGAAGTCATCCCAATCTCAGGATCTTGGAGGAATACTCATAAGTAATAAGAACAACACACGAGGTAGATCTAATATGAAAAGCAGTACAGCTAGGTGGTAAAGAACAGTCGGTCTCTAATTATTTTGCCCAGAATGCAAACCCAGGCTCTGCTGTGTGAACAAATCCTACGAACCGTGAGATCTCAGGCAAGTTACTCAGCCTCTCTGTGCCTCAATTTCTGCCTCTGTAAGATGGAGATAACAATACTATACTGGGTTGAATAGTGTCCCCCCAAAAAAAAAATTCATGTCCATCCAGAACCTTAGAAAGTGACCTTATTTGGAAATAGGGTTTTGCAGATGTAATTAGGGTGGGTCCTACTGAATTAGGGTGGGCCCTAAATTCAACGACTGTTGTCTTTATAAGAAGGCTACAGAGAAGACCCGGAGAGATACGGGGAGAACACCATGTGACAATGGAGGCAGAGACTGGAGTGACATGTCTACAAGCCAAGGAATGTTGGAACCTCCAGAAGCTGGAAGAGGCAAGGAACAGGATTTTCCCTGTAGCCTCTGAAGAAAGCACAGCCCTGCCAAAACTTTGGTTTCAGCCCAATGATTTTGGACTTCTGGACTTTAGAACTGTGAGAGGATCCATTTCTGTCGTTTTAAGCCACCAAGTCTGTGGCAATTTTTTACAGCAGCCTCAGGAAACTAATACAGCTAGTAAGACCCTTCTTGTCTTCTGTCTTAAAATGTAAGACAATAAATTCATGTTGTTTTAAGCTACTAAGTTTGTGGTTGTTATATGGCAGCAAAAGGAAACTAACATGGCTGTTGTGTGGGGAACAGATGGTACAGCAGGGGTTCTCAACCTGGGGCGACTGTGGCCCACAGCGTACAATTGTCTATGTCTGAAGACATCTTTGGTTGTCACAACTGAGATTGTCACACTGACATCTAGTGGACATAGGCCAGGGAAGCTGCTAGACATCATGCAATACAAAAACAGAGAATTATCCAGCCCCAAATGTCAAGAGGGCTGTGTTGGGAAACCCTGTTGGCAAGCACAGAAGGCAGAAGCAAAGTGTCTAGTGAGGTAGTGGCTCGAAGAGATGATGGGAGTTGAGACCAGGATAATGACAGTGGGGTTGGAGAAAAGCGGACAGTTTCTGGAATGTTCTGGTAATAAGTGTAAAACATCTCTCAGGGACTGAGCCAAGTGTCACGCATGGACTCAAATGGCTGCTGCCATTATCTTCATGGCCACTAGATGCAGCTTCAGTGGGCCAGAAAAGCAAGGCCCAGCTCAGGCTGAGGGGTGTGTTCTGTCCCCTCAGAAGAGCTGTGAGCAGGGGAGAGGCAGGGAGGCCTGGGCTTCCTCTTTCACTCCCCTACCCCACACTTGGGCTTTCTCGTTAGGTAGGGCTATAGATTCCATTTTTCAGATGAGGACTGTATTACTTCCAATGGTTACTATAACTAATTATCATCAACTTGGTGGCCTCAAACAACACACGCTCCGGAGATTCTAGGGGAGAATCCATTTCATTGCCTTTTCCAGCTTATAGACCTGCATTCCATTCTGTGCCTTCTTTTTCTATCTTCAAAGCCAGCAGGCTTCCGTTGTCACATTGCCACCTTCCACTGTAGTCAAACCTTCCACTGCCTCCTTCTTTCAAAAACTCTTGGGATGACATTTAGGGTCCACCTGGATAGTCCAGGATCATCTCATCAACCCAAATCCTTAATCATGTCTGCAAAATCCCTTCGCCTTATACGATCACATAGCCACAGGTTCCATGGATTAGGGTGTGGTATCTTTGGTGGGGGGCCATTATCCTGCCTACCACAAGGACACAGGAGGGACAGCCCTCACCCTAGGTCATATGAGAAGGACAAAGTCAGGGAGGGATTTGAAACTAGGTCTGAGTGGAGCCTTCCTACACCTCTGCTTTCCTGTAGAGACTCAAGGGAGGGTTTTTAGATACCCTCAGGCTGCAGATGCCGATCTCAGAGAACAGGGGTGAGCAGGCTCACGTCTCAGGCTTTGTTCCCCTCTCCCCTTCCGCAAAGCTTCCCTCAGTCCTCTGCCTGTAGCCACCCTCTCCTCACGCTACCGTCTGGATCAGCAGCTCCAGGTCCCGGGCCTCAAATGTGTGCTGATTCTGAGGGTCCAGGTGTTCAAACTGCTTCAGGAGGCTCAAGTGATCCAACTGTACACCTAGATGAAGGGGAAGAGGGGGGAAAAAAAACCCAACTCATAGAATGTCCTTTCTTGTAAAATCCTTATCCTGAGCCACATATGCTCTAAAGGAGGTCACAAAGGGCACTAGGGAAGGCCAGAGGACAGCCTGACTGAGCCTGGGGCAATCAGGGAAGGCTTCCTGGAGGAGATGATGCCACAACGGAGTCTCATGCTTCAAATAATAAGCACAATAACAACTAAAAAATAACAAATAGCACTTACTACTATATACCAGGCCCTGCTCTAAACACATTAACTATATTAATGCATTTACTTTTCACAAGAATCTTACAACACAGATTCTATGGTAATCCCATAGGTATTGGATGGTTATCCCATAGAATGGGAAATGAGGCTCAGAGAGGGGAAGTGCCTTGTCTAGGTCACCATCTAGGAAGTGACAGAGTGAGGATTAGAACCAGCAGCTGGGCTCCAGAGCACATGTACTCAACCTGTTACAGGTTGAATTGTGGGCTCTGAAATTCATCTGTTGAAGTCCTAACCCCCAGGACCTCAGAATGTGACCTTATTTGAAGAGAAGGTTTTTATAGAGGTAATCAAGTTAAAATAAGGTCATTACGGTGGACCCAAATCCAGTATGATTGGTGTCCTTACAAAAAGGTTAAATTTGGACACAGAGGCTAGATGATGTGAAAAGACATGGCCTTTTATAAACCAGAGAGAGAGACCTAGAACACATCCTTCCCTCAGCCCTCAGAAGGAACCAACACGGCCGACACTTTGATTTCAGACATCTGGCCTCCAGACCTGTGACAATAAATGCCTGTGGTTTAATCCATGCAGTTTGTCATATCTTGTTACCAGAGCCCTAGGAAACTATGCAACCTCCTCATACAGGAGTTTCCAAGCGGTCAGGAAAGGACAGGGCTTCCGGGTGGGAAGGGACAGAGTGCACACACTGACGTCCACTCACTCACTGAACTCATGTTTCCCAAGGCCTCTCAGGGGCTCAGACGTGAATCAGGCCTGGGCTGGCCCTCCAGCGGCTCCTGGTCTGGTGTGGGTGACAGATACCCAGGTGGCTGGAATGCAGGTGCCCTGTGCTGCCGTGGAGGCAGCTGTCTGGCCTGGGTGAGCCCAGAGGAGGGACAAGTGCTCAGAAGACAGGCACAGAGTGAAATTCAAGATACATTTTTTATGTCACAGATGCATGCTGAGCCCCTGCTCTGTGGCACTATGGCGACAGCAGGAACCAGATGGTGACAGAATCTGCTCCACAAAACACCCAGTCAAAAGATAGAGAACAAGCGACTAAGAGATGAACACATGACGACAAAACTCAACAAATGGAGGATCCTTCATGCAGGACGGTCAGGGCAGGACTCTCTGAGGAGGTGACATCTGAGCTGAAAGCAAAGCTTAGTCAGACCCAAGAATGTCCCGGGCAGAGGGAAGCACAAAGGCAAAGGTCCCGAGGGGAGAAAGATGTGTTGTACTCCAACACTCACTAAAAACACTGATGCAAGAGGGTCAGGCAAGACGGCGAACACGTGAGGATGGGGTGGGGCAGGGGTGGCAGGGCTCGGCCGGGCCTCCAGGCAGCAAGGAGGAAGGTACACTTGATCCTGAGGGCACTGGGGAGCCATGGGTGGATTCTGAGCAGGCGGCACAGGACTTGAATTGGGTGTGTAGCAGTCTAACGGCCCCCAAGATGTCCACACCCTAATCCCTGGAACCTGTGAGTATTTGACCTCACGTCGCCAAAGGGACGTTGCAGGTGTGATTGAATTAAGGATCTTAAGATGGGGATATTGCCTGGGTGGTCCCTAAATTATGAGAAGGAGGCAGAGTAGAAGGCAATATGACCACTGAAGAAAAATGCTACACTGCTGGCTTTGAAGATGAAGGAAGGGGCTACCAGCCAAGGACACAGAAGCTAGAAAGGGCAGAGACAGATGTTTCCCCGGAGCGTCCAGAAGGAACTAGCCCTGCCGACACTGATTCTGGCCCAGTGAGACTGACTGTGGACATCTGACCCCCAAACTGTAAAGGAACTGGAAGGGAATAAATGTGTGTGTAGTTGTTATTTATTTATTTATTTAAGGAGGGTGCAGCTCACAGCGACCCATGTGGGGATCGAACCAGCAACCCTGGTGTTATTAGCACCACGCTCCAACCAACTGACCTAACCAGTCACCCCCACCTTTTTTTTTTTTTTTTTTAATAATACTAAGGTGAGCTATTCTATTCTATTCTATTCTATTTCTTTTAAGGAGAGCACAGCTCACAGTGGCCCATGCGGGGATCGAACTGGCAACCTTGGTGCTACCAGCACCATGCTCTAACCAGCACCATGCTCTAACCAACTGAGCTAACCGGCCACCTCTAAATGTGTATTATTTTTTTTTTTTTAAGATTTTTTTATTGGGGAAGGGGAACAGGACTTTATTGGGGAACAGCGTGTACTTCCATGCCTGTTTTCCACGTCAAGTTGTTGTCCTTTCAGTCTTAGTCGTAGAGGGCGCAGCTCAGCTCCAGGTCCAGTTGCCAGTTGCTAGTTGCAGGGGGCACAGCCCACCATTCCTTGCGGGAGTTGAACCGGCAACCTTGTGGTTGAGAGGATGCACTCCAACCAACTGAGCCATCCGGGAGCTCAGCGGCAGCTCAGCTCAAGGTGCCCTGTTCAATCTTAGTTGCAGGGGGCGGAGCCCAACTGGCAACCTTGTGGTTGAGAGCCCGTGCTCCAACCAACTGAGCCATCCGGGAGGCAGCTCAGCTCAACGTGCCATGTTCAATCTTAATTGCAGGGGGCGAAGCCCACCATCCCTTGCGGGACTTGAGGAACTGAACTGGCAACCTTGTGGTTGAGAGCCCACTGGCCCATGTGGGAATCGAACCAGCAGCCTTCGGAGTTCTAACCACCTGAGCCACCGGGCTGGCCCTAAATGTGTATTATTTTAAGCCACTAAGTTTGTGGTCATTTGTGACAGCAGCCACTAGAAATGAATACAGGTATTAACAGGATCCCACTGGTTGCTGTGTGGGAAATATAACAAATATGAGAAACAGATGGGTGGTGACAGTGGGGAAGCGACAGCAGTAATCCAGGTGGAACCCGAGTGGCAGCAGTGGATGTGGAGGGAAGTGGCCAGATTCTGGAGATATTTTGAGTTGCCAAAGGGACAAAGCTATAGTCCATAGCACAGAGCCTGGGACACAATAAGCAGACAATAACCAGGAGATATTTTTCTCATTAGTGACAAGGGAACATCTACTGTATTTTGCCATGTATCAGGTGCACTTTCTTGTCCAAATTTGTGAGGGAAAAATAAGGAATGTCATTATACAGGGGTAGTACTAATTCTGTATCTATATAACTGTTTTTAATTCTTTTATTTATGCTTATGAGTTAAAAGTGTAACTCTAGAAATCAATAACTATACCTATACGCAAAATAATACTCTGGAATATATAATCGGTTTTGTTGAACTTAGAACTTGCAACGACGAAGAGTTCTTGGTCTTCTATGATGCATAAATTTTGTAAATTTGTTACCAGTACATAAAATTTCTTGTACCATAATATGTTAAAAAAATAAGTGCTAAAAATTCCTTTTTTAATACAAAAAACAAGTACCTAAATGTAAACAAATAAAAATTTGAATTAAAAAATTAAAACAAGGGCCGGCCCGGTGGCTCAGGCTGTTGGAGCTCTGTGCTCCTAACACCGAAGGCTGCCAGTTCAATTCCCACCTGGGCCAGTGGGCTCTCAACCACAAGGTTGCCGGTTTGACTCCTTGACTCCCGCAAGGGATGGTGGGCTGCACCCCCTGCAACTAACAATGGCAACTGGACCTGGAGCTGAGCTGCGCCCTCCACAACTACGATTGAAAGGACAACTTGATTTTGAAAAAAATCCTGGAAGTACACACTGTCCCCCAATAAAGTCCTGTTCCCCTTCCCCAACAAAATCTTAAAAAAAAAAACAATTAAAACAAAAGATTTTTTCCCCTGAAAGTTTGGGCCAAAAATGTGGGTACACTTTATACATGGGAGCACATTATACACAGCAAAATACGGTAATTTACCAGAGATCAAACCAGACTCTGACACTGAAATAATTAAAACAGCACAGCAGAGAAGGCCAGAGACCATGCCTATCTGGTCACCTTAGAGTTCCAGCACCCGCCAATGCCTGGCACGCAGTAGGACTCAAGACAGGTTCGGTCCATGGATAAATAGAGTCAGATAGAAATAAAAAGAAACTGATCCCGTTGATCCTTAAAGCCATCCACTAAGGTGCAGGGTCCCCATCTGTAACATGGGAGCCTCATGGGGTGGTCAAGAGATGAAAGGAGAAGCTGGAGGTGATTCTTCATAAAGGGGGTATGTTCTTATACTTAGTGATAGGACAAGACATGCCCCAGCAGTATCAGAACATTCCACAAAAAGACAATAAGTAAACAGCATGGTCCACAGTAGTCAAAGCATGCCAACAACCCAGATGTCCATCAACTGATGAATAGATAAACCAAACGTGGTAGAGGAACGCAATGCAGTATTACTTGGCCCTAAAAGGAACGAGGCGCCGATGCCTGCGACAACATGGATGAACCTTAAAAATATTATGTGAAGTGAAAGAAGCCTGACAAAAAAGGTCACATATTGTATGATTTCATTTATATGAAATGTCCAGAATAGGCAATCTATAGAGACAGGAAGTATGTTAGTGGTTGTCAGGGTTGGGGTGGGGGAATAAGGGAGTGATAGCTAAAGGATACAAGGTCTCCTTTTGGGGTGATGACTACTCTCAAATTGACTTTGGTGATGGTCCCTCATACCTGTGAATATACCAAAACCCATTGAATTATACACTTTAAATGGGTAAATTGTATGGTATATGCATTATATCTCAATAAAGCTATTAAGAAATAGCATAGCCCTGACACACACTTTGACAAATCATATCTTGGAATGTTAGAAATAGGATGGGATCTTGGAATCTAAACTTGTCCAAACTTTTCTCTTCCAGACACAGTTTTCTTTTTCCTTTTTTAGCCAAGTAATTAGACAACACATATGGCCTCAGATATGAATGACAGCAAATTAAAATCATTCTAGCACAGGAGATAGAGACTAAGCAAGGAAAAAAAAAATACACTGTAACCTGTTAAACTTCTTGACTTTCATCACTGTACTGTGGTTACGGAGGCAAATGTTGTTCTGAGGAAAATCACACTGAAATATTTAGGCAGGCGTAAAGGGACATGGTGTCTGCAAGGAACTCACAAATGTGAATGAAAAGTAAATGGAGCAAAGCTTGAAAACTGGAGAATCTGGATTAAGGGTATTTGGGAGTTTTTTGGAGCTGTTCTTGCAACTTGTTTGTAACTTTGAAGTCACATCAAAATTTTGAATGACAGGGCGACTGGTTGGCTCAGTTGGTTAAGAGCGCAGTGCTCATAACACCCAGTTTGCGGTTCGATTCCCACATGGGCCAGTGAGCTGCGCCCTCCACAACTAGACTGAAAACAATGACTTGACTTGGAGCTGAAGGGTCCTGGAAAAACACACTGTTTCCCAATAAAAATTTAAAAAAAAATTTTTTTAAATGACAATCATGATTTTTAAAAATAAAAATAAAAAACCCAAACAGAAAAAAACTAACCAACCAACAATAGTTATTGTTCTAGGAAGAAAATTCAATCAACCGTCCATGTACATTTTGCAGTGGGGGTAGAGTGAGGCCCCAGGAGGCTCCACATGCCTAGTATGACATCACCAGGAAGCCCAGGAGGGAGGCTGCCCCTACCCCACCTGCCCCATCTGCCCCACCCCTGCTTACTGGGCTCCTGCTCTGCATCCATCTTGGCCTTGAGCAGCATCCGAAGCCGGGACACCTCCTGCCGCTTGAGCTCGTCCAACTTGGTACGGACGTGATGGCTGACAAAGTCCAACTCCCGGCTCAGCTTCCCGCTCTGCCCAGAGAGTGAGGGGGCTGGTCAGGCTGAGACCTGGGAAGGGGCATGCTGGGCAGGCTCATCCTTTCTCTGCCCTCTCTGCAACCTTCTACAAGCTTTATGATGTCCCCTAGGGCTCCCCAGAACCCATGAGACAAGGTCCCAGCCCTTCAATCTGGCATTGAGGCCCTGCTCACCTCTGCAGCCCTATCTCCTGCCACTTACCGAATCACACTCTTGGTTCCAGCATCACTAACTGGGCGTAGGCCCCATGCTCAAGGCTCTTTCCCACCTCGGGCCTTTGCACATACCGGTCCTTGTGCCTGGGAAGCTCTCCCTCCACTGCTTTTCGAGCCTAACCAGATCCTCACTATCCTTCAAAATTCAAAGCAGATGGTACCTCTCTTGGGGAAGAATTCCCCCAATAACCCCTTCAGCCCCACCACACACACACACACACACACACACACGCACGCACGCACGCACACGCACACACACACACACACACACACACACACACACAAATAAACTCTGTGCTGAGCAGGGTGTCTTTTCTGAGCTACTTTTATTATCACTTTGAATTATGTCTCAATCAGAAGTCCCCTAAGGCTCCCCAATGCCCCAGGGCAGAATTCCTGGGCCTGGCACTCAAGACCCTGTACTCACCCACCCCTCTAACCCCATCTCCCCTGTATTTATGTCAGTTATAAGGAGCTGCCAGCAGACAGCTGAAGGTACCAAAATGCTCCATTTGCACATAGTTCCTACTGTCTGAAATGTCACTCTCCCGCCCCCTTACACTTCAACTTCTATACCACGAACACTCCGACTCAGAGTCAAACCTCACTCAGGGGTGTCCTTTCCCTAGAAGCACTCTCTCACTTGTGGACTGGACTGAGCCCCTCTCTGGGGCTTCCCCAGCGCCCTCTGCTATCTCTGTTATCGCTCAGACCGTTTTCTAAAACTCATGACTCACATAGGTCTCTTGAGCCCTGGGGGGCCATATCCCTGGGGCCTCTCCTGGACCCAGGTGTTTGGAAAACTTGGGGTGACTCTTCCAGAGGGGAAATTCCAAGAGGCACCAGAACAGGGAGAGGGGTTTGTGTAGGGTGGGGAGGAGGAGCAGGGCAGGGACCTGAGGCGGGCTGGCATCCTTTCTGAGGGATGCTGCCTGGGGGATGGGATGGAGTGCGGTGTGGGTTTGGGGATCAGCCAGTCAAGGCGGGGAGATCCAAGCACACAGGAAGGACAAACATTGCTACAAGGGACTCTGGTCTATTCTGCAAAATGGGGAAAACCAGGGCTCCTCTGGAGGTGATTTCTCTCATACAGAAAGCACTGCGCTGAGCATTCAGTGAAGCAGTACTCACACGCACTTACTAAGTAAGGACTGCTACTGTGCTGGTCTAAACCCTCTATGCATCTAACCTGGGATAATCCTAATCTGAACCCCAGGAGGCAGGTTCTATCATAACCCCTTTTACAGATGGGGAAACTGAGGCACGACAGGTGGTGGTCACGTGGCTGGTAAGTGGTAGAGCTGAGGCTGGCAGCCTGTGCCATCCACTTCTGTGCTTAACCACACATTCTGTGTTACCCAAGTCCCTTCCCAGTTGTGTGGCCCCGAGAAGCGATTTCTCCTGAGGTTGTTTTGTGAGGGCTGGAGCCACATGGCCCTTTTAAGGAACCCATTTCTTCCCGAACTCTGCCCTCTGAGCAAGCGTGCCCTCCCACTGCTTGCACCCAGCCATACCTTGATGTCCTCAGCGTTGGCAGCCTGCAACTTCTCTCGAAAGTGCCCGTCAGTTTCCAGCACGTTGATGACCTCCTGGAGGTACCGGTGGTAGTACAAACCTGTGTCCTGTGGTGACAAGGACAAACATAGTGGTTCCAGCCGCCACCCTAGTCCTTCCCTGCAGATAGGACCCAGGTCTCACTCTCCTGGGTGTCTGCTGAGAGACTCAAGACACTCCTCCTTTCCGTAGAGCAGGAGGCCTGCCCCATGGACAAAGGCTCTGGAACTAGCAGCTCCTGGTTCCAATCCCCTCTGCTCTGTAACCCCATGCAACCTGCCTGACCTCCAGGCCATAGCTCTTACTTCTCCCCGGGTCTGTCGTAGAGATGAAATGAAAATCACATGGGTAAACACCCAGCCCAACATCGCCCACAGAGTGGGTGCTTACAGACACCCTTGTTGGCAAGCAGTGAAATAGTCATTCATTCATTCATTCATTCATTCATTCAACAAGCATTCTCTGAGACCCCGACCACATGCCAGGCACCATAGGGGGATACAGCAAGTGAGACAAAAATATCCCTGGGTTCCTTGTCCTAGCTTTGCCATGCACTGGCACTTTCCTCTTCCTGGGCCTCACTCTTCCTATTTGTAAAATAGGCCATTAAATTCCCTATAGAGTTGTGCTGAAAAGTAAATGAGATAAATGGCCTGGCACGATGATAAGGATATAGAAGATGCTCAATCTACTATAGCTCTCACTACATAAATTGAAGAGCACACAGTAGGTACTTAATAAATGGTAATGGATCACTCAGCTATGTCACTGTCGGGGGAACAAATTTCCTACAGCTGATGAAACAAAGTATCACAAACTAAGTGGATTAGAGCAACACAAATTTCTTCTCAGTTTTGGAAGTCAGGAGTCCAAAATGGGTTGGCGGCGCTCAGTTCATCCTGAAGGTTCTAGGGGACAATTTCCTTGTCTTTTCCAGCTCCTACAGGCTGCCTGCATTCCTTGGCTCATGACCCTGCAACACTCTGACGTCTTCAAATATCTGATCTTCCTGCCTCTCTCTTATAGGGGTCCCTGTGGATGATCCAGGATTTCTCCATCTCAAGACCCTTAACTCAATCACACCTATGAACACTCTTTTGCCACATAAAGTAATCTATTCACAGGTCCCAGGGATTAGGGCATGGACGACTTTGGGGACTGTTATTCAGCCAAAAGTACTAGAATCCCAAATCTGCTAATTACTAGCTACGTGACCTTGTTAGGACTGCTAAGATGCCTAGCTAAATTTAAATGTCAGATCAACTATGCATTACTTTCAGTATATTGCATGGGGTGTACTGACATTAATAATTATTCATTGTTAATCTGCAATTCAAATTTAACTGGGTGTCCTGTGTTTTTATTTTTCAAATCTGGCAACCTTAGCCCTTGGGCAAGTTACTCAATCTTTCCGTGCCTTGGTTTCCTTATCTGTAAAGTAAGGTTAATGTATACCCACTTCAAAGGGGCTGTTGTGAGAAGTTAATGTCTTTAAATATTTAACACAGTGCCTGGTGCTTAGGAGGAGCTGTTATTATGATTGCTGTTGTTGGAATTGATGTTTATAACATCATTCTGTGCTTTAATTCTCTATCATGGCCCACAAGGCCCTGCGTGATCTGTCTCATCCCCTCTCTGACTTCATTTCCCTCTTGCTCCATCTGCTCCAGTCACACTGGCTTCCTCCAAGCCCCTCTACTCACACTGCTCTCCCCCTCCACAGAACATTTGCTCAGGCTGTTCCCTCTATCTGGAATGGTTCTTCCCTGAACTTAAGATCTCAGGTCAAATAAGCCTTCCTCCCTGACCATCACTCCTGGTCTCCATTCTCAGGGGCCCCACCTTTTCTCTTCCCAGTGAGCTAGGCTGGTCTGTAAGGGTATGGTGCTTGTGTTAGCACCATGCTTAGCTCATAGAAAATGCTTAAGAAATGTGTAGGATGAATGAAGGATAAAAGGACTCAAAGGTGCCCTTCCACGTCTGCAAAGATTTCACCAGGCAGAGGCCTACCTAACTCGATGGGTGGGGACCTGGCACACAGGAGCATGGAATCTGTTCCAGAGGTAGTGACAAGCTCCAGAGATAGGGACGTGCTCATTCCTAGTGGGAGATGCAGCAGGATTTAGGCCATAAATCAGGGCATTGGCCTTGAGGATCTTTCAAGTTTCAAATCCTCTACGACCAAAGTTTTCATAGCGTTGGATAAACACGTGTTGGAATTAAAAAATGAGCAGTTCACATGCTTGCCCATAATTTAAACTACAACTCCCATGAGCTACATGGAGTGAGAACAGCCCAGTTAGCCAACAACACACAACACCTGCTCAAGGTGCTAGTGGGAAACGTAGTTCTTTTTTTCTGATTCCCTCATGAGGGGAGGGGTCCTAAAAAACAGGTTTAGGTGTGTGTGGGTGGGTAGGGAGGTGATGCTGATTTTTCATTTAAAATCTGATCTGAATTCTCACACCCAGAGTCAGGGACTTAGAAATCTGTCCCCTCCGCTTCTCCCTCCCACCTCCACCCCCCAGTTTTTCACCACGTCAAAGCCCTGTGACTGACTGCAAAGAACAGCAGGCAAAGTCCAACCCGTATCCGTGGGGGGAGTATCCACCCAGGGGCCACGGGGATCCGCGGGAATTGTAGTACCACTGCAAACACCTGGCTGGAGAGCAGGGCAGGGCCACTCACGGGGCTCTCGGTCGCGGGGCTCTCCTCCTTGGACGCCCCCCGCTCCAGGGGTACGGTCAGAACAGCGCGAAGCAGCAGCAGCGGTGGCAAGAGGAGGAGGGCTGCACTGGGCCCAGAGGGAGGCATGGCGGCGTGATCTGTAGGGGCGGAGAGATGGATAATATCTGTCTCAAGCCTCCTCCTTCCCTGGATCTAGGAGACCGGCCCCCAGCACCGTATATCCCCCGTCTTACCAAGAGTCAAGACTCAAAGCGTCTAGTTTCCCGGGACTCATAATTCCCAGCCTCCAGCCTGTCCTTTCTTAGACCCAGGAGTCCTGGCTCCCTGCACCCTCTCCGCTCAGACTGAGGAATCCGGGATCTCAAAATCAAGCCCCTCTGTCCCAGACCCAAAGGTCCAGGCCCCCAGGCCCCTTTTATCCTAGGATCTAAAGGTGCTGCTGCCCAGATCGTCCTCCTCCGGGAAGCAGTCTTCCAGCCCTCTGGTCCCCCCTCCTTCCCAAGACCCAAGAGTCTAGAAAACCTCAGACCCTCACCTCTCCTTCCACGCAGAGGGCGTTTTCCTGGGCTAGGACCTCCGCAGCGTTCTTGGGTGATTTCCCCCTAGGCCACGCCCACTTTCCCAAAGAGGACCCGCCCTCAGCAGCCTGATTGGTCCACGCTGGCTCCCGGTCCCTAGGTTCTTGCCTACTGGCCCCGCCCCTTGTCGAAGTCGCTTGCCTTTTCTCGAAAGACTTTCTCGGAAGCCCAATCTCTTACCGACACATTTCCTGCCTTTTAGGCGAAAGGGGAAGCGGAAACTTAGAACTCCCTGTAAATCCGGGAAAAAATGAGTCAACTTCCGCGGCACCTTGGCGCTTAGCCTAATGGGAGTTGTAGTTTTCCTAGTTATTTTCTCCCCAAGAAGTGGCTGCGAGTTACAGATGAATAGCAACTGTCATAGATGACCTTATAAGTTTTTTTATATAAGTAAGTAAGAGGTGTAAGAGCGAGGCTACACAACGGCTTGTCTGGGGTCCCTTTAAGGAACACTTGCGTCCCCTTCCAATTTAGAACCCCTGGAACAGGGTAGCCTGGCTGCAGCAGAAGCCAGGGGTCATTGCTTTATCGGAAGTAGAGCGTGAGGGAACAGAAGAAGGGAGGGGATTAGGCAGGACCCAGTGGGAATCCTTCCTCCTGCGCAGCCCTCTTTCTTCCTCCACTTACTTCCCAGAGACCCAGAGATTACGTCCACAGCTCCCAAAGAGAGGGTCAGGTATATTTAGAAATTGGCCGGAGAGGCAAGGAAGGCACTGAGGCGTGAACGTCAAAAGGCTCTCCAGGCAGGAGAGGAGGAGAGAGAGTCTTCAGGATCTCAGGCAGGTGGGTGTTGGTGGTCTGGGAGTGAGGTGTTTGGGGTCCAGAGTCCTGAGTTCCCATGCCTGGATGTAAGAGTTAGGTATTTGGGGGAGAGAGAACTGGACTCCTGGGCCCCTGAAAGTGATGAAAGCTGGAAACAGGCTGCTGAATCCCTGGACAGGAGGAGGTACTGGGATTCAGGCTGCCTGGGTCCACGAAGAAATTTAAAGCTTAATATCAGGTGTTGGAGGGCAGAGTCCATTTGTATGTTGGATCTGGGTCCTGACTCCTCATTCTTGCTTCTCCAGAATGTCTCAGGAGAATGACACGTGGAAGAAAGAGTGAGTGGGGAAACAGGATGGGCAGGGGTGGAGATGGGAGTACAAGAGGGAACTTGGAGTTTGATTATGCCCCCACATACTCAGGTCTGGCCTTAGAATAATGGTGTTTGCCGGTTCAGCACCATCAGTCTTGCAGGAAGGGTCTGAGAGCCTGGACTTCTGGGTCCTACCTAAAGGGAGTGAGTTTCAGATGAAAACTCGTGTCTGAAAGAAGAGGGCTTGGGGGCTTGGACTCCCAAGTCCTGAGACAGGAAGGCCCTGCTATCTGTGACTCCTAGATTCTAAACAGGCCAGTGCTTGGAGATAGAGCTTCAGAACTGGGGGGAGCCTGCTCAGGTTCTACCCCTTCTGTGATCTCACAAGTCCTCATTGGGAGGGGAGGAAAGGGGTCTTGGGCAACTGGGGGGGGGGGGCGTGCCCTGCTTGCTGTCGCCATAGCCTGCATCTCTCTCAGGATCCTGGGGGATGAGATCGCTGCCATAAGACTGCAGAAGCTGGAACAGCAGGTACTATACCCAGGAATCCTGCCACCCACACTGTGCTAGCTTCCATAGCTCCCCAGAAGCCCCAACCCCAGGACTTGCCCTGGGACTCCTGGCCCTCGTTGGTTCTCTTGGAGCCACATGTTCCGCAATTGGATAATGAGGAAATAGGAATTCGGTATCTAGAGAAGCAAATCGTGATGATGAGGCTCCAGAAATTCTAAGGAACAAGAGCCCTGGGATCGCAGGACCCCTAGGTCTTGGGGGACGAGGGGATTGGGTGTCAGGACTACTGGATGTTTAGAAGGAGGAGCTGAGGGACTGAGGGCCTGGACTCCAGGAACTCTCCCATCGATGCAGGACTCCCCTTGCTCTAGGCCCCTTTTCACCCCAGTGTCACCACAGGATTCTTGGGCCCCACACACCCCTTTCCCGTAGCGGCGGCTGTTTGAGAAGAAGCAGCGACGGAAGCGCCAAGAGCCCCTCATGGTTCAGGCCAATCCTGACGCTCCCTTTCGGTCCCGCCGACCGCGGCAGCGGGAGGAGTGCCTTGCGAGTGACAGGGGTGAGGAAATGTTCCTAGGGTCCGGCAGGATCGTGGGCCTAGAGTGAGAGGGTCTTGGGAAGCCCGGGGGCGGGGTCTATTGGTATGCGGGGCGGGGCCTACACGACTCAGAGGGAGGAGCCTGGCAGAGCGGGGGAGCTGAGATACAGTGGAGCACTCCGGCAGAGCCCTGAAAAGTCCGAGTACACGAACGGTGGTGTCCCCAGGGAGAGCCCGGGTGCAGGGCAAGATGCAACTAGAGGGTGGGGCACAGGAGAATCCCGTGATTGGGCTTGTTAGAGCTCTTGGGCGGAGCTTGCGAGAGCTGAGGACCGCCCAACGAGAGTGGGGGCCGGGTCTAGGGCGTACTGGGGCGAGGCCTGGTAGACCCGGGAGGCGAGGTCTGGAAAAACAGTGGATGCAGTTCCGAGGAACCCCAGGGTTGAAATTGGCAAAGCCAGGGGGATCCGGGCCTAGGTAATTTAGAGACCAGGTCCTGGATACTGGCTGGGATTGTTGATGCTCAGAGTCTTCAACAACTTAGCTGTAGAGCTGTGCTTGTTTGAGCCTTAGAATAAAGTGTGTTCTGAGTGGATCTCGGGGTTTTGGGTGGTCAATCAATCAGAGGCTATGCTTGGAAACCACTTCGCGGAGGACCGGAATGTTTACAATGTGTTAATGGGCCTCGCTTCACCTTTTCCCAGGCTTGGGGAACGCTTTCCTCTGGGAGAACATGCCAAAGGCACATCTGCGCTCTGGTGTTTCCAGTGTCCTGGGCACTGTGAGCTGTGGTGGAGATAGTAGTGGTGAGAGTTGCCCCTTGGTGTCGCTGATTGAAGCAGGTAATCTCGAGCCCTTGGACCGCCTATACACTAGGACTCCACTCCCACTAGAACCCAGGGGTCTGGAACCTCAATTCTTGCTCTCCAAAGGACCCAGGATTCCAGACCCCTGGGGGCCCTGAAATCCCTCACACCAAGGACTTCAGGTCTTAAAGCTTCTCCTTCTCCACACCCAGGAAGCTGATCTGCAGCCCTTTGCTCCCCCAGTACTCAGAAATCCCAGTTTCTAATCCCCTTCCCTATCCTGCCCACCAGACAGTTCTGATTCAGAGTTGGAAGAAGTGTCTATGGAGGACGTTTCTGTATCTCCGCTTCCTGTTAAAGAGCTTCCAGGAACAAGACGCAGGGGTTGGCCACCCTGCGAACGACTTGGTAATTTCAGGGACATCATCAAGCTCTCTGGTCCAAGTGACAAATACTCCCCCTTTTTTGTAACAATTTTTTTGAGATATATTTTACATACCATCTAATTCACTCATTTAAAGTTTACAATTCCATGGTTTTTAGTATATTTACAGAGATGTGCACCTGTCACCACAATCAACTTTAGAACATTTTCATCACACCCAGAAAAAAACCCCGTACCTTTTAGCAGTCACTGCCTTCCACCCCCCACTCCCATTTCTCCTAGCCCTAGGCAATCACTAATCCTCTTTCTGCCTCTTTTGGATTTGCCTATTGTGGATGTTTCATATAAATAGAATAATAGAGTATATGATCTTTTGTGATTGGCTTCTTTTGCTTGTTTTTAAGGTTCATCTATGTTGTATTATCAGAACTTCATTCCTTTTTTATTCCTTAATAATATTCCATCGTAGTAACATTTCATTTGATTCCGATTACATGACCAATGACTTCAAAACAGGAATCTTAATTGTCCCCCTAAAATGCCATTCTACCCATTAACCCCATTTTAGTTCCCAGGTCTCTCCGATGCTCTATCTGGGACAAGGGAAAGGGAGGAGTCTAATCCCTCTCTGTCCTTAAACCCAGGGCAGTCAGAGACTTCATGGCCAGTGTAGACCCTCTGCACACGGGACAAGTGGGATATCTGGCAAGTGAGGGTGATGAGTCATAAATAGGGGCCACAAACCCAGGAGTTCTGGCCTTCTCTAGCTAGCACTGGTGAACTTGTCCCAAGCTCCTAGGACCCAGGTCAGGTATCTTGAGCTCAGTTTTCTTCTGGCTTCTTTCACCCCTTAGGGTCCAGTGCAGAGGACAAGAGCAAATCCCAGGATCTTGAAGATATATACGAGTTGTGTAGTCTGGCACCAAACCCTGGAACAAATAGTGACTGGGGACGTGGAGATTCGGCCTACAAACAGGTGGGCAGTGGCACAGCCAATCAAGAGAGAGGAGGAGGAGAGCTAGCCTTAGATTCTAGGGAGGGTGGGGCTAAAATTCTGCAGCTCAGAGACCCTTTTTACTGGTTGGTGGGACCTGTTGTGACTTGGCTAGCAAAGACCCTGTGAGTGGACCATTAATGAAATCTATCTAGAAGATTTGAATTAATGTGAGGAGGTACGTTAAAATCCAGCCCACTGAAAGGTAGCGAGCTTTAGAGAGGGTGAAACTGTGATAGGGACGAGCCAATTGGCACTCACTTTGGTATTGATGAAAGTGAGAGAGTTCCAGTTGGGTAGATCCAGTTCGCATTATATGTTATCTAGACTGAATCTACACTGGTGTTAGCTAAATGGGCAATGCTTTCAAAGGGATTCTCCAATCGGTAGATGGAGAGGGTGTGGCTGCAGAGGGAAGCTAATGGTGCTGAACAATCAACAGATGATTAGAGCTTGGCTTGGTGGGACCCTTGAACGGACTGGCCAATCAGCAGGTGGCCGAGATGTTTGACCAATAGGTAGAAACCATAATCGAGAGTGGGAGTAACCCTGAGCTGGAATGGCCAATCAGTAGTTGGCAAGCGGGTGTTGGGGGGTAGCCGGGGTCTCCGCTATCCCTCAACTTGAATTTGGCGTGTGGGCTAGGGCGAAGACTTGGAAGACAACAAAGAGGAGTCGGAGTCTACAGTGAGGAGCTACCCAGGGGCGGCCTATGAGGAAGTGTCCGAGGCCCTGGAAGGCAAGGGCGGCGCGGGCAGCAGCCATGTGGGAAGCGCGCCCCACTCTTCTCTCCGCACCTCAGGCCCTTGGCTGGGCGAAGACTTGGAAGCATATGTGCTGCGGCCAGCCATACAGGACCGTATGGTGCAGTGTTGCATCAGTCGCGACAAGCGAGGTGTAGATAAGGGCATGTTCCCTTTCTACTATCTCTACCTGGAGGTGGCCGAGGACCAGAAGGTGCGGTTTGGCAGCTTGGGGAGCAAGCCCCACCTCCCAGGGACAAGTCCTGCCCCTTGCTGTGTGAGGTCAAGCCTTTCACGAATGCAGGCCTTGCTCTCCAATGAGCTAGGACCAAGTCAAGTTGGACCACTGTCAAGGCCAACTCCAAAACCTACCCTTCACAGAATTAGGCTCCTTATAGAGCCCAGTGGCATAGGTCCTACCCATCCCATAACCAAGTCCTGCCCACAATGGAGATGGGTCGGCCTTTCTCAGAGTCAGGCCACATCCTCTCAGAACCTCCAGAGGTACTGGCCCCATGCCTTACAGACCAAACTCACACCATTTACAGACCTTATCGAGGTATTGGCCCCATCTTTGTAGGTCCAAGTCTTGCCCCTTCACTGAACCTTCTTTGCTATCAGGCCCCACACCATCCTGGGATAAGCCCTGTCCCCTCAGGAACCAAGCCCATCCCCTCGTGGATTTCCCATCCAGAGCCAAACCACGCCCCTTTCAGTCTGGCCAATCCCCTCTGTATAGCTGCCTCTCCTCAAGGCACTCCATTTCACCCAGAAAGAGGCTTTTTTCTACTTAGAGCCAGACCTGCTTTTCCCAGATGAAATACCTACCGAAGTCCTGTTGCAATGTTCAAAGTGAGGCTCTTCCCTATTCTACAAAGCCAGGTCCTGCCTGCAGTCAGTCTTCTCTGCTTAGGCTCTGCCTGAATCCTGGACACAATGTCAGAAGGACTGAAGGAGACACTATATTAAGATGTGAAGCTCCCCTTCAGGACCCCGCTGATGATTTCCTTCAGTGAGAATTGCGTCTCCCAGCAAGCCTTGGGACGCTTATTTCCCCATTACCCTTTCCTTTGTTGTAGGGACATAGTGTTTCCTTATTTTTAGACCCCTAGCAGTAACCAGATACCAGGAATCGATTCTGATTGGCTGTTCTCACCTCCACAGCACTTCCTTCTCGCTGCGCGAAAGAGAAAGATGAGCAAAACTTCTAATTACCTCATCTCCCTGGACCCCACAGACCTGTCTCGGAATGGGAACAACTTTATGGGCAAAGTCAGGTAGGCGGAGCCCTGATGAGTGTGAGAAACAGATGGCAGGGCACCTGGGGGAAAGGGACAATTGAACTACATTTCCCAACAGGGCACAGAGCATAAGTTCCACCTGCTCCAGGAACTTTTCTCTTAGGGACTGATGGGCTTTGTAGTTCTTCAGGTTGTAACACCCAGGTGGTTGGGAATAGAAGAACTGAAAGCTTTTGAACAGAGCCTGACATTTAAGGAATTTGACTTCTTAAAAGGCAAGGTGCTGGGACTCCTAAGTTCCTGAGTAGGAGAAGAGGGCTGGGATGTGTGAGTTTTTGTATCCCAGAGGGCAGAGGGTTCCTAAAGGACCAAGACAGAAAACTAAAAATCATGGCTCACATGTGGATACATGGAACACGGAAATGGGTCTTATGTAGAGGATTGAGGGGAAGAGTTGATGACATGACATGGGAAAGCAGTTAACATACAGCAACACAGTAGCAATTATTATTTCTATTCTGGCCATACTCTTCCTGGAGCAGATCTAATGCCTTGGGCACCAAGTTCACCATCTTTGACAATGGCGTGAATCCCGAAAGGAAGAATTATGTCCCGGAGTCAGCTCGGCTCAGGGAAGAGCTGGGCGCTGTGTGTTATGTGAGTGTCCCGGAGACTAGGGAGAGAATGGAGCAGGTTGGTGTGGAGGAAGGGAGAAAGAGCCAAGCCAACTGGAGCGTAATACCCGCAGGAGACCAACGTCTTGGGAATCCGAGGGCCCCGGAAAATGACTGTGATCATTCCAGGAATCGATGCCCAGAACCGGAGAATCAGCATCCAGCCACAAAATGTGAGCGGGCCAAGGTTGGGAATCTCTGGGTAAAGCCAGGAGGATTTTGTCAGACTTACGTATCTCAGGGAGGAGAGACTAGGAACTCAAAAATTCTGTCTGGAGAAAAAAGGCTAGTTGGTGGTAGGTTAACCACGCCCCTTACTTTATCCTCTAGGAACAGGAGTCTCTACTGAGTCGCCTCCAAAATGGGGCCTTCCAGGGCTTGCTCCTGCTGCAAAACAAAGCCCCATTGTGGAGCTACAAGAGCGGCGCCTACGTGCTCAATTTTCGTGGTCGAGTCACTCGGGCCTCGGTCAAGAACTTCCAGATTGTGCATCCGTATAACCGTGAGCTGCTAGGAACCGGTTTACCAGGGCAAGGGGTGGGCGGGGTAGGATGGGGCCGGAACAGACGGTAACTACTTATTCTATCTGCACTTAAGCGTTTTTCTAGGTAGGGCCGACTCCAAGCTGTTGCAAAGCCTCTTGGGAACTGTAGTTTACACGGTCCTCAGAGGGTTTTTCTGGTTTAGTAAGGGCGCCGCACAGCCCTTTGGGAGTCGTAGTTTTCGCAGCTCGAAGGCCTGCTGTAGGGAAATGAGTAAGACTAGGCTTAGTTCCTGACTTTATCCTCAGCGGACTACCTGGTGCTCCAGTTCGGCCGCGTTGCCCCAGACATGTTCACCATGGACTTCCGCTTCCCGCTTTGCCCTCTCCAAGCCTTCGCCATCTGCTTGTCCAGTTTCGATGGGAAACTGGCATGTGAGTAATCCAATGAAATAACAGTATTCTCATAAGCTCCTGTGCCTGCTCATTTGGAGGAATGGCTCCAGCATACCTTCTTTTGCACCACCTTACTAATCACCAACACTTATTACAAGCCTCCTGGGTACCCAATCCTGGGTTCTAGGGAGTGGGCTATTCAGCACCTGCTTTAGTGGGACTCACAGTGGATCATGGGAGATGGGTCTTAAACAACAAAAAATTAAAATGATCCTCTGCTATACAAAAGCACATGGAGGCACAAATCGGTGAGAGCGAGGCGGCTCTAAAAAAGTGGTTTTCATAGTATACCTGAAGAACTCAGAGGAACTGGCTGAACCAGGGGGGTCAGAGTTGGGAACAATCAATAGGCACAGCTCATACAAAGATCTTAAGGTGGAAGGGGGCTTGGTTGGTTTGGGAAAATGAAAGGTTAGTGTGGCAGGAGCCTGGAGAACCAATGGAGGAGGGGCAGGGTATGAAGCTGGACAGGGTGCAGGACATTTGGACCACTCTTGTTTGATTTGAACTGCTGGACAGATCTTATGATGTCAGAGGAGAGTTCTAAGCTGGAAACATAAACTAAACTAAGATAGTATTTGAAGACATGCATGGGTGAGAGTGAGAAAAATTATAATACTAGCTAACACATATTTTTAATTGACAAGCATTGTTTTAAATATGAACTTCTCTGGGACCTTATAATCCCTTAAGGTACGTGCAGTTGTTAGCCACATTTTACAGATAAGGAAACTGAGTCAGTGGACACAGGGCTTATAAATGTGAAATGAGGCAGCTGAAAACCTTGAACTCACCATGTAAAGGCCAGTAGGAGGATGAGTCTTTATATTCCAGAGAGGCACATAAAACTGGAGCTTAACCCTTTTTTAGAGATCAGTGAGTCCAGCTCCCAATCCCCTTGGGGAGATAACTGTCCCCATTTTAATAAAATTCAGGTGAAAGCCAAAGAAAAACTACAAAACTCACCATCCTTGTTCAAAAGGAGCCTCAGGACGAGGAGGCAAATTTGAAGGATGATGGGAAATGTAGTTTATCCTCTATTAAGACACTTTATGCTATTACCCCCAACTACTTCTGGGACCCAGGAGTAGTAGACACTGTCAATTCAGATACATACGGTGACATTGTTCACTACAAATCAAAAGGCTTTATTTCTTAAACCAACTGGTAAAAAAAAAATAAATAGTTAATAACACGCAAACCACATGACCTTAGCCACGTCTCCCACTGAGGTCAAGGCAAGGAGACAGGGACACATAAAGAGGGGAGGGAGAGGCCACAGCATGGCTCAAGGCCATGGCCTGGGCAGTGGATGTGGGCAAAGTCTGGGTAGGGGCAGATATGGCAGTCAGGGAAGGGGGAGGGTTCCCGAGGCGTACCCAGGCCCTGGCCCGGGCTGCATGGGTGAGGCAGGGACCCAGCTTCTCCTGGGCCTGGGCAATTCGGCGGGCAAAGCGGCTGCGATCCCGGGCAAGCTGCTCCCAGGGGCCCCGGCGGGCAGCCTGGGCCGGTCCCGCCCAGACAGCCAGGAAATGGATGGAGACCTTCTCAGAGAAGCGTACCTGGAGACAGACCGGCACAGACATGGGGAGACACAGAAATACAGACATAAGATACACAGGGCCAAAGGGGAGAGGGGGAAGAGAGAGAGAGAACCAGACAAAATTAGTTGTCTGTCAAAATTAGTAACACGAAGATGCTTGCTATCTTAGTCACCTGCCTGCCACTGGACTCTCCATCTGACTCACTGAAGGTGGTAGAGGTCTCTGGGATTGACATTCTCTGGGGCTGACATGAGTCACAGCCGCTTCCTTTTCTCATGGGGGCCCAGCCTCTTGCAAAGGATTACATTACAGTGAACACAGCCCTCCCAGGGGAGTTCACATGCAACCCTCTGTAACACATGGGGAAACCAGGAGTCCCAGCTCGCAGCCCCCTCCTCCCCAACACTCAAGAATCTGAGCTCTTAGCACCCACCTTTCTGGCTTTTTGGGGGGTCTCAGGGTCCAGATGCTGGGTGGTGGTTTCTGCGGACTTGAGGGAGTTGAGCCGTCTTTGCAGTCGGAGGGGCAGCCGAGGAGGAGCCCAGGGAGGTGGTGGCTTCTCTCCAGGTAAATAGATGGTCACTCGGAAGGGGTGGGGCTCTTCCTCCCACTCCTCAGCAGCTTCCTTTCCCTCTGTCTCCTCTCCAGATGGATATGCCCAGCCTCTGAGGAGGGCACTCTGGGCCTGAAGGGAAGAACTTGGCCCTGAGTCAGCTGTTTCTGAATCATCTTTTTCATCCTCATCTTCCTCCTCCGAGTCTTCCCCTGGTCGATACACCCAGGCCCTCAAGAAGGTGCTTGTGGGAGGGGCAGAAGAGGGACCCTCAGCTTCTCCCTCTTCTTCAGCTGCTCCTGAATCACTGTCCTCATCTTCCTCCTCCGAGTCTTCCCCTGGTCGATATACCCAGGCCCTCAAGAAGGTGCTTGTGGGAGGGACAGAAGAGGGACCCTCAGCTTCTCCCTCTTCTTCAGCTGCTCCTGAATCACTGTCCTCATCTTCCTCCTCCGAGTCCTCCCCTGGTCGATACACCCAGGCCCTCAAGAAGGTGCTTGTGGGAGGGGCAGAAGAGGGACCCTCAGCTTCTCCCTCTTCTTCAGCTGCTCCTGAATCACTGTCCTCATCTTCCTCCTCCGAGTCCTCCCCTGGTCGATACACCCAGGCCCTCAAGAAGGTGCTTGTGGGAGGGACAGAAGAGAGACCCTCAGCTTCTCCCTCTTCTTCAGCTGCTCCTGAATCACTGTCCTCATCTTCCTCCTCCGAGTCCTCCCCTGGTTGATACACCCAGGCCCTCAAGAAGGTGCTTGTGGGAGGGGCAGAAGAGGGACCCTCAGCTTCTCCCTCTTCTTCAGCTGCTCCTGAATCACTGTCCTCATCTTCCTCCTCCGAGTCCTCCCCTGGTCGATACACCCAGGCCCTCAAGAAGGTGCTTGTGGGAGGGGCAGAAGAGGGACCCTCAGCTTCTCCCTCTTCTTCAGCTGCTCCTGAATCACTGTCCTCATCTTCCTCCTCCGAGTCTTCCCCTGGTCGATATACCCAGGCCCTCAAGAAGGTGCTTGTGGGAGGGACAGAAGAGAGACCCTCAGCTTCTCCCTCTTCTTCAGCTGCTCCTGAATCACTGTCCTCATCTTCCTCCTCCGAGTCCTCCCCTGGTTGATACACCCAGGCCCTCAAGAAGGTGCTTGTGGGAGGGGCAGAAGAGGGACCCTCAGCTTCTCCCTCTTCTTCAGCTGCTCCTGAATCACTGTCCTCATCTTCCTCCTCCGAGTCCTCCCCTGGTCGATACACCCAGGCCCTCAAGAAGGTGCTTGTGTGTGAGTCGGAAGACAGACCCTCAGCTTCCCCTGAAACACTGTCCTCATCTTCTTCATCATCTTCCTCTGTGATCTTACTGGGTTGATGTTGCCAGGTCCTGAGCAGGGGCCTCGGGGCTAGAACTGAGTGTGGCCCTAGGTCAGCTTTTTTCTCAGCCTTTCCATCCTCCTCTCCCTCCTCTTCTGAACAACACTCCCAGGTGCTGGGGTAGGGGCCTGCAGATGAAGGGGAAATAGAGGGCGTACTGACTTCTTTATTCTCTGTTCTTTTTTCCTCCTTGGCACAAGCTTCTTCCTCCCCTGCACAATACGCCCAAGCTCTGGGCTTGGGTCCCAGAGATAAGGTGGAAGTACATGTTCTGGAAGCTTCTTTGTTTACAGCTTCTCTGTCCTCTTCCTCCTCCCCTTCCACCCCTGGGTGGCACCCCCAGTGTGATGGAGGGAAAGAGAAGAATGTGGTCACTTTATCTTCAGCAACTCCTCCTTCCTCAAATTCCTCCTCCCCAGGAGGGCCTCGCAGGGTTCTTCTCAAAAGGCTGGGGGACAGGAAAGTAGGCTGGCCATCTATATATTCACTTCCCTGCTCCCTAGGGACACTGGTTGCTTCTTCCCTACCATAGTCTTCATCATCTGAAAGTCCCCAGGCTTCAAGAAGAGAATTGTTGGCTTTCAGATCAGGGCGGGCGCCCCAGGATGCTTCTCCATCCTCTTCAGTAGCCTCCCCTTGAGGGTGCCTGCCCCAGGGGGCATAGTGGGCAGCCAAAGAAGCCTTAGCTTCTCCCTCCAGGCCAGCTTCTCCCTGATCTGCGCTTGTTATTGATTTCAGCAGCCAGGGCTCTGGAGCTCCTGGGCCCCTCAGCCGGCTCCAGGCCCAGCTGAGAAAGCCCATCAGTGGTGACAGGAGGAAGAAGGGGTGGGCATCCCTCCAGGGGGTGAGCTGATAGTGCACTTGGCGTGGGGCCATTTGTCTGGGCTGGGAAAAAGGAATAAAGTTTAGAAGGCATTTAGGAAATAGTAGCATCAGGGGATGACTGCTGAGTCATAGCAACAGAAGTACACAAATAGCAACATGAGAGTCCCTGCCCACATTCCTTTCTGATTCCAGCCACTCCCATCTCTGTCCCTGGGTTCCCACATCTCCTCTCAATACCCAGAAGTCTGGGTCCCCATTTTCTCCTTTCTTAGACCCAAGAGTCCAAGCCCCCAGACCGCTCCAGAAGTCCTAGTCCCAAGAATCAAGAACACAGGTCCTGTACTTGCTCCCCTTGGGGACAAAGTCCCAGTCCCTGGTTCTCTTATCCTCCTGAGGATTGACAAACCAGGCCTGCAACACCTTCCTCCCTCGGAGACTCAAAAATTCCGACTCCTCCCCTCTCCCAATGGTCCCTCACTGGGGGTGAGTCTGGCTCCCAGACCCCTTTCCCTCAGGCTCAGCACTTCAGGCTCCCAATTCCTCTACAGCCTAAGTTGGAGCCCTGGCGTCCGTTCCGTCCCACCCCTCCCCAGACACAGGAGTTCAGGCTCCCAGGCCCTCTTCCTCTGGACCAAGGAATCCTAGCCCCGAGCCCTCCTGTCTCAGTACCTAGAAGTACCAAGTTCTCTCCTCATTACAGACTAGGAGACTGATCCCCAGCCCCCAACCCCTGGGGATCCATTTCTTCTCATCCCTCACTCACCGGCTGGGGGCTGCGCGTCACCCCGGGGGCAGAAGGGCCGGTTCGGGCTGCCACAAGCGATCGCAGGTCCGGACGGCTCGGGAGGCCAGCGCTTTCATCTCGCCCTCCGGCGTCGGGATCAGGGATTCAAGTTATCACCGGTCGCTGCGAGCGCTGTCGCGACAAACGGGCGCGGGGTCGTGCAGGATGGCGCATGTGATCAACAACAGGACTAGGAACCGATCCAACTAGGGCTGACACCGCCCGCAAGGGTTTTATAATCTAACGCGGCCGGACGTGCTGACGTCACGAGGAGAGGCGGGTTTTCGAAACGAAGACGTGAGAAAACAGGAAGGGAAAATGAGGTGGGAATTCTCGCGGGGATTCCGGCTTTGTGGTGTCACCGCAGCCTTTCGAAGTTGGTCACGCCCCGAAACAAGCGAGCTGTCAATCAAACGTGGCTTAAGCACCGAGGGAGCTTTCTCAGCCCTTGTTTTGGACAAATGCCTTTCCCACCCCAATTTAAGCGGCAGGCCCCCGTCTAGAGTCTCGCACCTTCACATCTGGTCCGCTTCTCCGCCCCCCCTCCCCCTGCGGAAGAGTCTTGCTGTTTTCATTTCACAGATGAGGAAACTGAGGCTTGGGAATGAAGTCACCTGCTCAAGATGGTCACAGCTGAGTCCAGGTACATTACAAATGAGAACAATGTTAAGCATCTTGAAGGCAGGCCCTTTGATTTGCTCACTGCTTTCTTCTCAGTGCCAGACACATAGTGGATACTCAACAAATATTTGGTGAGTAGACAGGAAACCAAAAGCTCAGACCCCATCGGGGCTTCATGCACAAGGCTCCATGTCTGGATTTCACCTGCTTCAAACTCGGACTCGCCCAAAAGCTCTGCTTACACAAACTGAAATTCTGGGTGGGTGGCATCGACTGAACCTCAAGGGAGCAGGATGTCTGCCACAAGATCCAGACCCAAGGACATGGTCCCAATTCCCCAGCCCAATCCCCCTCCCTGGTCCATAATTTTGCTCCTCAAAATATGCCCAGTAACCATGTCTCCCTCCTGAGAGGGTCAGCCTCAGTCTAAAACAGAATTCTCACCTGCATCTGAGGTGGAGATCTGACCATGTCTACTGGACCCTGCTCCAGCCAGAATCCAGGAATCCAGGGCCACTCCTCCTCCCTGGAGGATCTGGACTCAGCGCCACACTTCCAGACCCCAGGCTCCATTCACAACTCGGGAGTCCTGAGTCCTCCTCACACCTTCCCAGGTACTCAGGAGTCTGAAACCCCACCCCTTCCAAGATCCAAGCAACCTCCATTCTAGGTCCCAATGACCCAGGAACCTGACCCCAATTAGCACACAGGGGCCCCGATCTGGAGGCCTAGCTCCTACTCTCCCAACATTTAAGATAATCAGCCTCATCCCTTATGGAATCCTGGTTCTCCCTGTCCCAGCCCAGAAGGGACCCAGGAGTTGGGGGAGCAGCCCCTCCCCTCTCCTGTGGGGGCAGCTGAGCCAGGGGTCAGGCCGTGGTGGGAAGGCCAAGAGGGGCGGGGTCAGCGGGGATTGGGAGGGGAGACAGCAGCGTGGGCGGCTGGCAGACCGAGGGAAAGACCAGCAGAAGGAAAGAGAAACTGGGAGAGGGAGGAAGGGAGAAAGTGAAGAGAACCTGGGAGAGGAGGAAACAGCAGATGTGGAGGGCCATAGAGAGAGAGAGAGAGAAGAAAAAGGAAGAGATTGAGTGAGGGAGGGAGAGAGAGAGAGATGGCAAGACAGAGAGAGAGAGAATGAGACAGAGACTTAAGGAAGAAACTGTGAGTTCGACAGAAAAAGATTTGGACAGAAACAGAAAGATTGGGAGAGAAAATGATATGGGTGTGTGTGTGTGTGAGAGAGACAGAAAGTGAGACTGGAGACAGAGACAGACTAAAAGAAAGGGAGAATGTGAGAGGAAGAGAGACCATAGAGACAAGAGACAAAGACAAAAAGAGTGAGTGAGCATATAAGTGAAACTGAGGCCTAGGAGAGGCAGCACCTAAGAGACAGAGGAGGGAGGCTGTGGCTGGTGCCCCAGCGCCCACACTGCCCTCTTGTCCCCTGTCTTTGGGACCCCAGAGCCGGTAAGTTCCCTGGCTGGGCTGGGAGGGGCTGTCTGGGTGTGCATTCCTGATGCCCCAGGGCTTGGCAGGGATGTCTCAGGGTTGCTTGTGGGAGGGCAAGAGACAGGTAGCTGGGGGCAGCCGGAAAGAGGCAGGGAATGGGGGGATCCCTAAGCACAGAGGGTCAAATTCCTTGCCAGAGCTCAGGGGGCAAGAATAAAGGAGCCCCTATTCTCTGTCTTGGGCTGCCGACAGCTGCCCCCACCCGCAGCTGCCAGTGCCGCCCACCTCTCTTGGCATCACTCTTGGTATGTGGCCCTGGGCCAGGGCCTCCCCAGCCCCCCAGTCCCCAAACAACAGGCTCTTTCTCCTCAGCCTCCTCCGACCTGGGACCCCCTGACCCCGTCTCTGTCCCCAGCCGGGTCAGCTGCAGAGACATGCACACAGCCCTTTTCTTTCTCTCCCCAAGCCCTTGATGGAGGAGGGCAGACCTCGGAGCAGCCTCAGCCTGGCCAGCAGCGCCTCTACCATCTCCTCACTCAGCAGCCTGAACACCAAGGTTGGAGCGTCTGGCTGGGGCTGGGGAGGAGGGCAGGGCTCTGGGCTGCCCCATCCTCCTGTTTTCTAGCTTTGGGTTCGGTGCCACCCCAGGGACTCTGGTTGTTAAGAGCAAGGATCCTTAGCAACGGGGCCTGCCAGACCTAGTTAGGTCCCAAATTGCCTACTAGCTGCAGCTAGGAATTCAGAGGCACTTCCAGCTGTTCCCACCCCTTGTATTTTCCTGATTTGAAGCCAGAGTAAAAAACCCTGCTTGACTCTGGTTGCTAACCTAAGGCCACTCCCCAGCCATGAGGCGCCCCCTAGGAACTCAGAAGCAGTGGCTACTCTGGATTAGGACTGAGAACTCCCTGTCTTATCTCTAGCCATCCAATCTACCCAATTCTGAAATTTGACAAGGAAAGAGCTTTTTGACAATAAGGCTCCATGAGGCCTGAAACACTTACATCCCAAATCATCACTCCAGCCCATAGTTCAGTGATGACACTCATTTTCTTGTCCTCCTGTCATTCCTGTCACTCATTTCCATTTCCCCAAGTTCAGAATCCATAGATTCAATCCTGACCTTGGTCACACCATCCCCAAGGGCATCCCGGGGGGTGAGTTGCAAAGAAGCGGGGATGCTGGCTATTGGGATGGAGGGATTTGGAGCCTCTCTCTACCGGGACATGGTTGCTAAAGGATATCACTCCTTGGCACTGAAGCGTCCTTTGATTCTGGCTGACCCATCACCAGAGACTCAGCTTGGAGGTCCCTCCTGATTATGGGGACCTCTCAGGCAGTATTTCCAGTTCAGATCCCAAAGGCTGTATCACATCTCTGGCTCTGGTGGCCAAGGGCGTCCTCTCTTTGGCAGTGGATGCTTGATTCCCAAATTCCTTCTCTGTCAGCCAGTAGCCTCTTCCTTGCCTCCAAACACCTCCCTCCACCCATAAAAAGTGTCTTTCAATGCTGCACTGTACATACCCAATTCTGATCTGAAAACTCAGCTCCCTCCTTGACCTGGTTTCTCTGGGCAGTCCAGCAAGGGGGTCCCCTGTACCACCTCCCCAAGTCCATCGGGTGTCCTGTTCACTTCTCTCTTCCTTCTCTCCTCAGAAGTCCACCCGGGCAGTAAGCAAGGTGCACACCTTCGGGAAGAGGGGCAATGCGCTCAGGAGGGACCCCAACCTCCCGGTGCACATCCGAGGCTGGCTGCATAAGCAGGTGGAGTGAGCAGGAGAAGGGAAAGGACACTCCAAGTGACGTTCGTTAGAGGCTGTGTCCCGGGCTGTCTGCTGTTTCTCTCCTTCCAAGTCTCCAAATTGGTCTTTTTTGCTATCACTGCTTCTCCCCTTATTCTGTCATTGTTTCATTCATTCATTCATTCATTGAGTGACCATTTCTTGAACATTTATTTACAATTACAATGTGCCAAGCCCTGGGACACACGTCACACAAATAGGGCAAGTATCTGTATTACATTCAAGATGGAGGTGGAGTGGGGATGGATAACAAATTAATAAACATAATTGGAATAAATGAAATAACATATAATATGTATATTACATAATATAAAATTAGAATATATGAAATAAAATAAGTGATTGCAGATTGTAGGAAGTGTTGAGAAGGGCTGTGAAGAAATCATATAGGGATGTGCTCGAAAGTGGCTGAGAGGATGAGAGCTGCCTTTGACTGTGGTCGGGGAAGGCATCTCTGAGGAGATAACATTTGAGCTGAGAACTAAGTGACAAGAAGGAGCTCATCATGCTAAGATCTGGGGCCAGAGGGACTGCAAAAGCAAAAGGCTCTGCAGCAGGCCATCGCTGGGTGTTTGGAGCAAGCCAAGGGAAGAGAGAGGACGGGCGTCTGAGCAGCGATTCTCAAAGTGCAGTCCGAGACCAGCAGTGTCAGAATCATCTGAAACTTGCTAGAAAGGAGAATTGTCAGGCCCCACCCCAGATCTACTGACTTCAGAACTCTGGGGATGAGACCCAGGAATCTGGTTTTAACAAGCCCTCCTGGTGAATTTTATGCACTCCCAAGTTTGAGATTCCATGTCAGCCAGTAAACGAGGGTAAGGAATTTGCAATTTATTCTAAGTTTGACGGTAAGCTCTGTTTTGAGCAGGGACTCACATGATCTGATTTATCATTTTAAAAGATCCTGTTGCTTCCAGGGGAAACCTATTGAAGAGAAGAGGGGCACAAGGTTGGGGATGGACTGGTTCTGGCAGCAGCTCAGTGCCCATTTCCTGGCCTCTCTGTGTCTCAGGCTCCAGAGTAATGGGACCAAGTCTTCATATATATAGCCCCTGCCCACGTGTGGTACAGTATTGTGTTCCAGCCTTCCCCGTAACTTCTCAACCTCCAGTTGACAGACGAGAAAACGTGAGGGTCCTAGTGAGAATTGACTTGTTTAGGGGAAGTTTGAAAGTGGTGGAGTCAAACACAGGTCCGACTGTGTCTGGGATCTATGTCCTCTCAACCACAGCACACTGTTTCAGTTCACCTGAATCTATTGTATCAAACACGTGTCTCTGCTCCTTCCATCTCTCTGGGTCTCTGTCTCCAAGCGTCACTGTCTCCATCTCCTTTTTTCCTCTCCCCTCTATTCAGGTCTCTCCTCCCACTCTGTCTCCCTAGGACAGCTCTGGGCTTCGGCTCTGGAAACGCCGCTGGTTCGTCCTCTCCGGCCATTGCCTCTTCTATTACAAGGGTCAGTGCTCCAGCTGGATGGGGCGGGCGCCCTTTCCTTTAGCCCTTCAGATCCCCTGTGATCCCTCACCCCAGCCCTTCTTTCGCAGACAGCCGCGAGGAGAGCGTCCTGGGCAGCGTTCTGCTCCCCAGCTATAGTATCAGGCCAGATGGACCAGGAGCCCCCCGAGGGCGGCGCTTCACCTTCACCGTGAGTCCGTCCAACCCCCATGGGCACTAAGGTACTGGGTGACGGGGACAGGCATCAGAGCATCCATTATTGAAGATAAAATATCTTGGCCAGGGTCGATGGCATCCTCCCTTTTGGAGGCGTCCAGGTCCCCAGCTCTGTCTTCCCTCAGGCGGAGCACCCGGGCATGAGGACCTACGTTTTGGCTGCTGACACGCTAGAGGACCTGCGGGGCTGGCTCCGCGCCCTGGGCCGGGCCTCCCGTGCGGAGGGGGATGATTGGTGAGTTATAGGCCACGCCTTTGACCCTGTACCTCCAACTTGGGTCAGTCTCATCATCCCCCCAACTCCGCCCCTCGAGGCCCTGCACCTCAACATCCAATCTTTAGTCTTCTAGCTACTAGGAAGACTCGGCTTTTCAGGCCCCAGCATTAGAAGAACTTCAGCTCTTCCAATCAACAAAAAGCCTTTCCTTCTAAGCACCGCCCATCTCTTTGTCTAGCCCCCCAATCAACATTTCACACTCTCTGATTGACTCCCTCGGAAGTCTACAGCCCCGCCAGGTTGCCACCAAAACAACGTCAGATGAAAAAAAAAAAAAGAAAAAAAAAAGGAAAGGCTTCAGACAGTTTTTGCCCCGGCCTGCTCCAGTTTTCAGGCTGGAGATTCATGGTTTGAGGCATTGGGTTCGGTGACCTTGACGGACCTTGTGACGCTGCATAAGGTCACTTCGGGCCTTAGTTTCCCCATCTGAAAAATGGGAACCACCTCCCCTTTTTGCTATATGGGTCCCTGTGTCCTTATTTGTGAAATTAGAATAAGAGCTGTTATGAAGTTCAGAGAAATGATGCCTTTTTCTGTGCCCACTTGCTAGTGGGCGACCCAAGTCACTTGCGCGTCCCCAGCCTGGGGAGGGCCCTGGCGGCCCCGGTGGCCCCCCGGAGGTGAGCAAAGGGGAAGAGGGGCGCAGCTTAGAATCACCGGAAGTGGCTCGGCTTTCCAGAGATCGTGGCCGACCTGGGGTGCGCACTCCCAGCCCCACAGCCGACTTCCAATCTGGACCCGGGATTCAGAGGACGAGGAGCCCGGAGTGAGTTGGACGAGGGAATCTGGGATGAGGCAGTTCTATTGAGCTTCAGGGGGAAAGATTTATTGGGGGCGTGGCCTAAGAGAAGGGCAAGGACTGAAACTTATTAGGGGCGGGTTTAGTGCTCTCTTGCTCGAGTGTGACTTGCTGGGGTTCTTGCGGGGTCAGAGCCGGTCTGGGAGAACGCCTCAGGGGATACCACAAAGGGGAAATTATTCAGGATCTGACCAAGAGAAGGGCTCTGCTCCTAGAGGGATAGTGAGACGCACGGAAGGGAGATTCGTCCTTGAGGCTGACTTGGTGGGTGGTGGGGTGAGGGGGCCCTAGTTGATCAGTTCCCCGTTTCTCTCCTCCCCACAGCCTTTTCACACCTCTCTCTCGCCCTTCTTCCCCTCTGAGCCTCCCCCGGCCTCGTTCTGCTCCTGCACGCAGACCTCCTCCCTCCTCAGGTGACACAGCAATCCCTGCCAGACCCCATACCCCCTTGAGTCGCATCGATGTGCGGCCTCCCCTGGATTGGGGCCCCCAGCGCCAGACACTCTCCCGGCCCCCCACTCCCCGCCCAGGACCTTCCTCTGAGGCTGAGGGAGGAAGGCCTCCCAGGAGTCCCCAGAACTGGAGTCAGGAGGCCAGAAAACAGGTGAGCAGAGAGGTGACAGGGTGGGGCACTCATCTCTCTTATGGCCATGGGGCTATCATTCTAGGCTGGTTTCTAGGCCATTACCCCCTGAGAATCATGGGGATTGTAGTTCAGCATGATCACAGCTGGGTTCAGATGTAAGAGGGAGAGTAGACTTTATCTGCCATTAGTCCACAGGGCTGTCTTTTCTGCCTGGTCTCAGGCCATTATGCCTTAAGCTTTATAGGGATTGTAGTCCAGAATACTCTCCTCCAAGACAATGCTGTGACAGTTTATCTTTCCAAGTTGGTCACCTGATGTTTTCTCTGAGTATCATGGAATTGTACCCCAGAATATCCATAGCTAACCACAAATGTGAGAGTGAGAATAGATTGCAACTTCCATCAGTCCCTAGGGCTGTTTTGCTAGGCTTGTCTATTTGTTATCATCCTCTGTTTTCCCACAGTGGCACATACCTGGAGAGCAGATAGTTGAGGAGGTTGTGGGGGCCCGGTTCTGAACCTCAAACAGTCTCCTATGGCATATCAATTCTGGACACATACACTTTCGTATTTGTTACTGAGACATACCAATTTCTGATCATCTCTATTTCAGTATTCCCCTCAGGTACCCTCTGGCTCCTCCACATATCTCCAGCTGCCTCCAAGACCTCCAGGGACTCGGGCTTCCATGGTTTTATTGGTAGGTATCCTCGAGTCTGCCAGAGCCCCTTTTCTTGCTTTCTTTGCTATGGTGAATGTCATCTCCTGGACTAGTGTGACTAGAGAAGACTGGATATTTCAAAGTCTTTGGGTAGGTGTTTCTATTAGTTTCCTAGGTCTGCTGCAACTAGGTAGTATATATATATATATATATATATATATATATATATATATATATATAATATCTCTTCATACATTCAGATAATCTTTTAGATATTTTATTTGTGGTTTAAAGTTTTTCCATAGAGTTCTTGTGAGTTCTTAGTTAAGGTAACTCCTAAATTCCAGGTCGTTCTTGATAGCTATTTGAATGGTATCTCCTTTTAAAATTATGTTTTCTACTTATCGATATTATAGGGATATACTATTAATGTTTGTAGCTTCATCTTGCCCTTGGCATCCTTGCTGAATTCTCTTATTTGTTCTAATCACTCTTGAGTTGCTGGTTTTTCTGGGTAGATAAGTGTGTCACCTGTAAATAATGATGGTTTCATTTTCCCCTCTTATCCTTACACCTCTTTTTGTTTCCTTTGTCTTACGTTATAAGACAGGTCAGGATCTCTAATACAGCCTTAAACAGTAACAGCAGTAGTGAGCATCTTTGTTTACTTCTCAGTTGTAAAGGAAATGTCTAAATTTTCTCCATTAATTATAATGTTTGCTATAGATATTTGGTAACACAGCCCATTGTATCTTCCTAAAGCCAAGAATCAGGCAATTGGTCTAGAGGTTTGCTAAAGCTTGTAAAGATGCTAATAAGGAGAGGGGTGTCTGTTAGTAGAAAAAGGGCTCAGCTTAGCATTGAGCTACAATAAGGATCTGTCTGTCCATGTGATCCCTGGCTTTTCGCCTTCTCCTCAGCCAGGTCCTCCCCTGGACTCATCTTTCCACCAAAGCTTGGAGACAGATGTAAGTTCTCCCTGACCCAACCCCAGCTGAGTTCTCAGAGTTGGGAAGAGAATATTCTAGATGGTCGTGGTGATGGGAGGGAAGAAAGGAGAAGAGCCAGATCTGGTCCATAAATAGCTCCCATTCTCCTTTCTCTAGACTCTGTTGACCAAGTTGTGTGGGCAGGACCGACTCCTGAAGAGGCTGCAGGAGGAGATAGACCAGAGACAGGAGGAGAAGGTACGGGGCTCTGGGATGGGAAGGGATGCCTAGCCTCTCTACATGCCCTTAGCCCTGCCTGATCCTCAGCATGCTGGATGGCAAGGGGCTGGGTGTGGCTTCAGGAGATTAACCTTTTTCCATCTGGGTGCAGGAGCAGCTAGAAGCAGCCCTGGAGTTGACCAGGCAGCAGCTAGGCCAAGCAGCCAGAGAGGCTTCAGCTCCCCGGAGGGCCTGGGGACGTCAGCGCCTCCTGCAGGACCGACTGGTCAGTGTGAGGGCCACTCTTTGTCACCTGACCCAGGTGAGCATCTGGAAAGGGGCATGCCCTCCCAAGAGGCCTCAGGACTCTGCATGTTGTTACTGAAGGGGACCTGACCCCAAGAGTTCAGGGGAAGGTAGTTCTTAAGAATTACCCCCTCCCCAAGTTTTAAACCAGTGATCTTGACTGTCCAAGAACGTGTGCAGCAGCAGAACTTAATTTAGCAGTTCAAGAGGGTGATTTTGATACAGGATTCCTGGCTTTGAAGCTCAGCTTCCATTCATAGTAGCTGTGTGACCTTAGAAAAGTTACTTAACCCCTCTGGGCCTTCGATGCATCTTATGTAAACTCAAGATGCTAAACATAGTATTTACTTCATAAGGTCATTGTGAAGACTTCATAAATATATATAAATGAATGAATGAATATTTAGTATCTATTATACGTTAAGCAATATTTAAGTGTTAGCTATAATTATTATTATCGTAAAATGGAGACATTAATAGCACCTATGTCACAAGAATTAAATGAATGCTAAGAACAATGCCTGACATGTTAAGTGTGTAATGAATGTTAGCTATTATAATTATTATTATTGGTATTGACAAGGAGGTTTCTTCTGCCCAGAGGTGCATAGAGGTTGTGGTCTTGACTGTCCCAAGAATTGATTAGATGTGCCTAAGGCAGTGCAAAAGGTAATCCAGAAGATTCAGAGAAGGATTTTATTTCTTTACACTAGCAGCTTATTGGAATGGTAGGTTCCATGTAGACTCTGGGGTTCCTAGTAGTTGGAGCAAAGAGGCCTTTGGGAATTGTAGTCAATGTACGCCAAGGGCACCATGGACCAGTTGGGAAAAGATGAAGTGGGGAAAGATCAGGTGGTGGGCTTGCTAACTCTGTGTCTCCCCCTTTCTGGGATCTGAGGAGCGAGAGCGGGTGTGGGACACATACAGCGGCCTGGAACAGGAGCTGGGCACCTTGAGAGAGACCCTTGAGTACCTGCTGCACCTTGGGTCCCCCCAGGTACATCTCTGCCCCAAACTTCCAAGCCCCATCTTCTATTCCAAGTTCACCTGGGATCCCTTTTGGCGTGTAAGCCCCTCCCACAGAATCAAAGCCCCTCCTACTTTATCACAAGCTCCTCCCCCTCTGTCCTTTAATTTAAAACCCCTTATTGTAAGACCTACCTTTAGATTCAGGACCACTCCCCCTCTGGTTTTAAATCTCGCCTCTTATTTTGAAGCCCTACTCTCTGTGTCAAAACTCAACTCCTCATCCCTGTTTCCATCCAGCAAGTTCATCCTGACTTCTGCTGTTACATTTATCCTCTGGAGTTTCCAATTCTAAATTGAAACCCTTAGTTCAAACCCCATTCCTGAAGTATAAGCCCCGTTGCTTAGCCTCAGACCCACTTCTTTATTCTAAGCCTAGCCATCGAATTTCTAAATCATGTATCTTTAGTTAAGGACATTGATTCTAGTATTAAATGCATACTCACAGATTTCAGCCTTGCTTTTTTTATGCTAAACTCTCCCACTTCTTCCTAAAATCCATTCCTCAACTCTAATCCCCCACCTATTGGCGTTAAATATCACTCAACATCAGCAGTGTATGAAGAGAACAACACATCACAACCAAACTGGGTTTATTATGGGAATGCAAGGTTAGTTTAGCACTTGAAAATCAGTCCATATATTTCACCACATTTACCAAAATAAAGGAGAAAAACCACCTGATCATCTCAATAAACGCAGGGAAAAAATGACAAAATTCAACATCCATTAATGATAAATGCTCTCAGCCAAGCAGGAATAGAAGGAACTTCCTTAATCTGATAAAAGGCATTTACAAGAAATCTACAGCAAACGTTATAGTGGTCAGTGAAATATTGAAAACTTTGCTCCTGATATCTGCAACAAGACAAGGATGTCTGCTATTACCAGTTCTAGTCAATATTGTACCAGAGGTCCTAGACAGCACAAGCCTGAGAAATAAATAAAAAGTATAGGGACCAGAAAGGAAGAAGTAAAGCTATTTTAATTTACAAATGATATGATTGTGTATATGTAGAATAGCCAAAATAATTTCCAGGTAAAACTATTAGGATAAGCATATTCAGCAGTCACTGAATGCAAGGTTAATATGCAAAAGTCAACTGTCTTTCTATATGTTAGTACCAAATAAATTAGAAAATAAATATTTATAAACAGTAGTGTTTATAATTAACATAAGCAAATTAAATATCTAGGAAGAAATCACATGAAAGATATGTAAGATACCTACTCTGAAAGCCACAAAATATCGTTAAGAGAAGGTGTGACGGGCCAGCCGCCACAAATCAAACAGTACCCGAATGGAGGAGTGGGAATGAAAAAAGACACTCACACAAATGATGATGCGGCCGGTCTTCAGTGATCCTGAAGCACCGAGTTTACTTTTCTTCACCAATTTATACCATCTGTGTACATGCAGCTTAACAATCATGAGTATGCATTAGCTCATTAAGAGTAAATTTATGACTTTTACATACAAACTACAAAATCCTTGAAACTTTCCCAAAGTCATTATCTCATGACAAAGCCCACCAATTATCCTGCTAATCTTCACTCCTCAGTGTCCGGGAACCGGTCACTCCCACCTCATTCCTCAGCAGCTTGTAAGCACCCTCCAGGTGCAGGCAGAGATAATGCCTTAGGAGCTGAAACAAGTTAATCATAAACTGAGCCAGTCTGCAAGGCTTTAGAATAACAAGAAATTATGGCTCCCCACAAGAAGGTAAAGACCTATATAAATGGGAAGATATACACAGATGGGAAAGATACACTAGTGCTAAGATGTAGTCTCCCCACATTGATTTCTCCAGTGGGGATCTGCAATCCCAATACAAATCCGGAAGGTTTTTATGTGGAGATTGACGAGCTGACTATAAATTGTATCTTGCAGTATATAAGGCCAAGAGTAGCCCAGGCAACCTCCAAGAAAAACCTGGAGGTCTAACATAACTGGATATCAAGTCTGACTGTAAAGCGACAGTTAATAAGACAGTGTAGTATTGACATAAGTTTAGACAAACGGACCAAAGGAATAGAATAGGGTATTCAGAAACAGACTCACATATATTTATATGGTCACCTGTGTAGGAGAGAAGTAACACTGCAGAACTGTACAGAAAAGACAGTCCTTGTGATAAATGGTAGTGGGTCAATGGGATATCCATATGGAAATGGACATCCATAAATATCGCCTCCAACATGTACACACAGCCCATTTATGACTCCATAAATACAGCCCAGCTGATTTCAGACCCTGTCCGTGGCCTATCAACTTGAACTGTCCTTGCGTTTTCCCACCTTTGAGTTACAAATTCCTTTCCTCTCTCCAGGACAGATCGTCTGCTCAGCAGCAGCTGTGGATGATGGAAGACACACTGGCAGGTCTGGGGGGCCCCCAGAAACCACCTCCTCATACTGAGCCTGACTCCCCATCCCCCGCACTCCAAGGGGAGGAGTCCTCAGAGAGAGAGGTGAGATCACAGCTCTCTCCCCACCCCCAGCTCCCTGTCTCATCTGCCCCTGGCTCAGCTTATCATTTACTCATGTCTTTCCCTATCCCTTGACCAGCTAACCAACCTCTGGCAAGTATCCTATGCTCCAGAAACCTTTGTTTCCTTATTCATTACACGTGCTCATAGTCCGGTGGTGTGCTAGAACCAGCTCCCACCACCTCCCAAGGGCCAACTGGCTGCATCTCTTCCCAACTCCACATTCTATGATGTCTTGTCAATAGCTTGAAATTGACCATGGTGGGAGTGATTGGCAAATGCTACAAACCAGCGCTCTTTTCTCCCAGAGAGGCATTGGTTAAATATTTACCAGACACTTCTGATCAAAACCCTCACCTTGCAGGGACCTGTATGAAGAAGAAAGGGTGACTAGGAAGAGCCTGACACAGAGTCAGTGTTCAGGAAGTACAAGCCACTATTGTCATAACTGGGTTAGAGCCACTGCTTGTTGTGACCTTCAGATCATGTATCCCGGAGATCTGGGTTCAGATCCCAGCTCTGCTCTCTTTGTGACATCCGTCATTGACCCCATTCTCTGAGCCTCAGTTTCCCCATATGTAAAATAGGGATAATAATAGGTGTCTTGTGTGTTTATTGAGGGGATTTAATGAAATAATGCAGGAAAAGTACTTAGCACCATGCCAGATGCATAATCATAAAATCTTGCACTTATAATGTCTCACCATATGCCAGGTACTGTTCTAAGGGCCTTACATGTACAGATTCAATTTTCATATCAGAAGTTTAAATATGGCCCAGAGAGGTAAAGTAACTTGCCCAAGGTCACACAGCTATTAGATGGCAGAGCTGAGATTGAAACCAGGTTGTCTGGCTCCTGGTTTTCCATCTTAATCCTACACATGCTGTGTCTCATTTGCTAAGTGCTTGAAAAATGGTGATGATAATGATAATCATGACGCCCCTTCCCCAACCCCTCCAGAGCCTGCCTGAGTCCTTGGAACTGAGCTCACCCCGGCCCCCTGAGGCTGACTGGGGGCGGCCTCCGGGGGGCGACAGAGACCTCGCTGGCCCTCACTCAGGTGAGCATCCTGGGTGAGGCGGGACTTGCCTGGCATTTTCTGTCCTCACCAAGTCCCCTTCTGCCCTTCTAGGTCTTGGATCTCCAAGGGTCTCCCGGGCTTCCAGTCCTGAGGGTCGCTGCCCCACTTCCCCACAGCCAGGAACCAAGGTAGGCAGTCCATTGACCCCCATGGTGCATCTCGTAATCGTTTGATCTGACCCCCACGAACTCCCCACTCTTCGAGAAACAGCTGGAAGAGCAGAGTTGTAAGGCCGCACCCCAGATCAGAGAGAATGTGATTTGTGAAGTGTTGGGATTGAATTTTGTCTCTGCCACTTCTAAGCTGTGTGACTTTGGGTCGGTTACTAAACCTCTCTCTGCCTCCATTCTCTCATCTGCAAAACGGAGCTAATAGCACTGCCTACCACTTAGAGCTGATGTGAGGATTCAAACTAGATGAATGCCCATAAAGGGTTGGAAGTAGTGTCTGGATATAGTAAGTACTCCATTCACTCATTCCTTTATCAATTCATTCATTCTACAAATATTGATTAAATATCGTCTTCACTATCCAATAAGGTAGCCAGTAGCCACATGTGGCTATTTAAATGAATTAAAATTAAATAAAATGAAAAATGTACTCACACTTGCCTCATTTTAAGTGCTCAGGAGCCACATGTGGCCAGTGGCTGGCCTGTAGGACAGTGCAGGTGTAGTCCATTTCCATCATCAGAGAGTTCTAATGCACAGAGATGTTTAGGCACTGAGGTCACAAATGTGAACAAGAAAAAAAAAATCCTCTCATCAGTCTGGTGTTCTAGTGCATATCAGACGCAGATAATAAACAGTTTAACGTACATAATTTTACTGGACATAATGTACAGTTTACTGAGTGCTAAATTAAAACAGAACACTGTGAGGGGGGTTGGAATTCTTGAGGAAGGACTGTAATTATAAATGGCTTGGTCTGGGGAGGTTTCATGGAGAGGTGATGTTTGTGCGGATACCTGAAGAAGGTGAGGAAGTGAGCCTTGGGGATATCTGGTGGAAGAGCATTATAGGCAAAGGGAACAGCCTTTGCAAAGGTTGCGAGGCAGGAGTGGGCCTGGTGTGTTGAAGTAGCAGCTAGAAAGCCAGGGTGGCTGGAACTGAGTAAGCAAGCAATGGAGAAAGAGGTGGATAATGAGAACGAATGGGTACTGGGTACTGGGAGCAGATCATGCTGGGCCTTGTGGTGCAGGGTGGGGACTTTGCTTTAACTGTGAGTGAGCGGGAAGGAAGCCAAGGAGAGTTCTGAGCAGAGAGAAACGGGAGCTGCCCTATGAGGGAACTGGCGCCCTCTGGTGGCCGAATGAAGAATAGATTGCGGGACAAGGGCTGGGCCAGGGAGCCGAATGAGGGGGCCGGGGACTGGGAGATGGGCCAGGCGGCAAGTAATAGTAATTGTCAGTAGGTCAGAAGAAGTGGAGTTGTTGAGAGGGACTTGGAGTCTAGATATACCGGTCTTCAAACCTTATCCCAAACCCTTGGGATCAGATGTAATTTAAGATGCAAAATTTTTCAGATTCTAGATGAGTAATAGAGTACATATATACTTGTACTGTGGATTATGTAAAGCGTCCAGTGGCGTCTGGCGCAGCACCCTTAATCAACACATTAATTAACATTTCTTCAAAAAATGTATGAATAGTCATACTAAATGGGATAAAGGCTATAAATAAATCTCAATTTAAATGTCAATCTTTTTTTTGTTGTTTTGTATTTTTTAAATAGCAATGAACTACTAAATGAGCAAATCAGAGTGGAATAAAAATAGATTAGAAATATCAGGCACTTTTTATTTCTAAGGAAAAAGGTTTAGTAAGACGCAATCCAGGTACAAATGAAGCCAAGTACCGAAATGTACATTTGCAGTAAATGCTCGTGACATTTGGTGGCTTGAGGACTCTGGAGATAGGGGTCACTGGTCAAAAGATCGACACTGTCATCGAGTTGGAGTTGGACATCTGAAGCAAGGCCAGGAGTTGGATTCCCGGGGATGGGGTAGGTGGCCTTCGTAGAGGTGGCCGTGTTATCTGCTCCTTAACAAGGGGTCTCGTCTGGGCAGTGTCCCTTTCATTGAGTAAACTGGTTAGAATCTCTTGGTCACTGAGAAATATTCACTGTTAAAAGTCAGCAAGGAACTGCTCCCCCATTTCACCATTTCTTCCATGGGGAGTTTTCCCCCTGTATCCCCAACAGTATCACCATCATTGCTGTAATGCTCTCAAATTGCTGATCTCATACTATTTTAGCAGTTCCTCTATCCCCCACTAAATGCCCGACAGGCAAGCTATTGCAGGTGGCCAGTAGGATCTTCTCCTTGAACCTGATCACCTTGGGCACAAAAAAACAAAATGGAGCCTCACCTTCTTATCAGTGATGCCATATCTGGTTGCTTGAGGACTTTGGGGAAAGGAGGCCCTTTAGTTGTCATCTGCAGAGTCATTTTCCAACGTAATCAGAGCCCTGCCTGTGCTTGTGTTTGCTTCTGCTGATTTATCAACCTCCTTCTGAGAACCAACTGCTGCAAATTGGCATCTCTAAAAATCTTGGGTCCTGGGTTTCCTGGTACCTGCAGCCACTATACAGTTAAAAAATAAAAAATAAAAAGTGGTGGTGGTGATTCTTGCTCTTCACGGAGTGTAAACTTCTATGGTTAGAAGCTGTATGTGGAGATGCCACACCAGGCAGAAAGCAAATACCCCCAAAATGCCATTCTTCACAAGACACTGAGGAAGGAGACTTCCAGAGCGTTTATTCAGGAACCAAACTCAACAGTTTTCTTCCAGTCTAGTTTGTCTGCAATGGTCTCATGCTGCTTATCACAAGGTGATTACTGAACTTGTCCAAAAAGATTTTTCTGGATCCCATGATTTCCTGTTTGCATAATAATGCTCAAGTTATGGAAAATTGTAGACGTGTTCCAAACTGTGTCTTGTGTATGCGTGTGGCCCTAGCATGCCCAGGAGCAGATCATCTGAGGCTGGCACCTTTCAAGCCTGTCATTGTCATTTCTCATTGCTGTTGGTGACGTTTTTGTAGGAGCACATCCGGTATTGTCTTAGCAAACTCACCAGTGTATTTATGATCTACAGACACTCTGGCCACTGTGAATCGTTAGACATCTTACATCATATGCGTCTTCAGTGTTGCCAGCCTATGGTAACAATCAATGTTCAGGTGTTCATGGAATGTTCTAGCTTGTTTCATGACCAAAAGCCAGTTGGGGATATCTGGCTACATCCTTGTGAATGCACGGTCCAGGTCTTCATATTTTGCCCTACGCAGAGTGATGACTGCTTGTCATCAGTTCCTGGTCATCACTGTCCCTGTAAAACTTCCGTGACATCTTTCTGTTCATGTCACATCACATCCAGGGGTACCTCATGGGTTCCTATTCACTGAGATGTTGCAGCAGATGCTCCACAATCCTGCTCCTGAAGTGATTCTTCTCTCCAAGCTCTTGGAAGTGACGGATGTTTCTGTTGCTTCTTTTCACTGTCTTCGGGGCTATCTTTGGCTCTTTTTGACATCTTCAGAGAGCAATTAAACCAGAAGTCACAAATAACCAAAAAAAGGCGAGAAAAAGAGCAGTAGATGCAGACGGTGTGCTGAGACTCAGGCTGTGCCAGGCCGGGATATTGGCACCAAATTTCAGAAAACAAAGGTCTGTTTTCAGATTTTTTTATTTTTATTTTTTGGAATTGCAAATAAGATATTTTGGGAGATTTTGGCAGATTTTGAAGGTGGAGCCAACAAACTTTCCTGGCAGATTAGAGATGGGGTGTGAGGAGTCAGAATGACCATGAGATCCTTGGCCTGGGCATCTGGAAGAATGCAGTTACCAGGCAGGAGATAGGGCAGGAAGGCAAGGTGAGGAGTGTGGGTTTGAATATGTTAATTAACTCTGAGCTTCATGCTTGTGGTGTTTCTCATTGGTGCTGTTGTGGTCTCTGGCCTCTTGTGTATAGGGTTTGGCCTGGGCCATGTGATTCCTGAGCTGAACTGGGTTGGACTGAGGAGCTTCAGATGTAAACGCGATCATAGCAGAGGGAGGTGTGTGCTGTGATGGTAAAAACACGATGCACTGGGGTCTCCCAGACAGCCTGGCATGTTGGGGATGGTTTCCTGGAGGAAGAGAGACCTGGAAGGATGAGTTAGAATTTACCAAGTGGGGAAGCAGGGAAACAGCTGGAACGAATATCCAGGTTATGGTGGGGATTTAGGAAGACATGGCATCTGCTAGCGTATAGGGCGTCTTTTTGTGAATGAGAGACAGGCGCCCCTTCTGCGTGGACAGAACACGTTTTGGTCAGTGGTGGGCTCAGCCCTTGGGCAGTGAGCACGCATACAACTGTACACAGTCTCTTGGGAGCACAGAGCTCTGGCTTCCACTACCCCATCCACCAACTGAAGGGTTGTTTAATTCAGGCACCCTTCTTGAGTGCCCTGCATGGCTGGGGCTCCAGACCAGTCCCTGCGTTCAAGGACCTACACTTGTGGACTGACTTTGGTGAACCTCTACATCAGAACCTATTTTTCAGTGGCCTTCCCCATCCCAAAGCTGTCAAAGGGTTCCTGCAGGAAAAGTATGGCTTATGGATTTGGCAGGACCATTCTGGTGCCCAGTAAGACATCAGCCGAGGACCAATCCAAGTAGGGTGTCAGGAGGGTGAGCGAGCTGTCATCTATTCCCTCTCCCCTAAGCCACTGCAGAAAGAACTCCCAAATTCTCTTATTTGCTCAACGTGTATCCCCTGAGGCCTTCTAGGGGCCAGGCCCTGTGGAAGGTGTTGGGGGCCTAGGAACAAACTAGACCTGATGCTCAAGTCTGATGGGGGAGAGGGAGACTCTGACCATTGGAAAGTCTTTTAAAAGATAGGTAAGCTGAATGAGAAAAAGGTTTGGTCCTGCAGAGCAGAGTACACCCAACAAAGGGAACAGATTTTGTGTGCAAAAGCATGGAGGTGATCGTGAAAGAGGCCGCTGCTCTGTATCAGAAACAAAACTAAATGTATTACTTCCTCGAGCAAGCTAGACCTATTCTTGTTAAGATACAGTCGCTCTGAGCAAAGCAGAGAGGTGGTCATACAGCATGGAGTTCAGAAACTGCTGTACTTTCGGAGCTAGCAGCGTTTAGGGATTGGTCGACCTCAGACTGGGAAGCTTTGTGTCTGTTGCTGATGGGCTGATTTTTGGCTGTTTTTTGGCCAGTCATCACCGATCAGCTGACTGGCTTTCGGAGAAGCGCGATTTGGGTGCCAGCTGCGAGAGCTTGATGAAACATTTCAAAGCATGCCTGGTGCTTCCTTATTATCGTGGATGCAAAACAAGCAATCAGTCCTTTTTTAGGAAGAGAGGAACTTTTGTATTCTCAGTGGTGTGTGTAAAGGGCACGGATTGTTGGGGCTCCTCCGGGAATTGTTCCTGCCTCACCCCAATCCCACGGTTCCCGGGCTGCCAAGGTCCAGAGCTCAGGGGTGGTGTAGTGAGTTTCAGGCATTTCAGAGCTGATCAAGGAAAGAGATATGATCACGAGGTAACAGTAGTACACACGAGCCTTATTTGTCCATACTTTGACAGGTTTGCCTGTGGGAGAAGTCCCTCCCAGTGAAACCCTTCAGAGGTTAACTGCGTGGGGGCCACTGCCCAGAGGAGGGGACGGCAGGAGAGATGGGAGAGGGGGCTTAAGAGTCTAAGCGATGTCATTGAGCAGCACAGTGGGGAGTCTCGGGGTTACAGAGCTCCTAAGGACAGCAGCTTCTTAGCGGCTCACAGCTACAGAGTCATCGTACCGATGGCTAGCAGATTTGAAGTACAGCTTGGTGGAGTATTCCTAGTAGGCAGTCTCTAAATGGCTAAGAATATCTGCCTATTTAGGCTATGTTTGAAATAAGTAGCTGTATACAAGTTTGAATTTGGCCCTGGCAGGCTTTTGGGCCAATGGTTTGGCTCACTGTGAAGAAATAAATGATAGGGGTGGCCGGTTAGCTCAGTTGGTTAGAGCGCGTTGCTCTTAACAGCAAGGTTGCCGGTTCGATCCCCGCATCGGCCACTGTGAGCTGCGTTCTCCACAACTAGATTGAAACAACTACTTGAGTTGGAGCTGATGGGTCCTGGAGAAACACACTTAAGAAAAGAAAAAAGAAAGAAATGTCCTAGGGCCAATATATAGGAGCCATCATATATTTAACAGGCGGGCATGTGACTCAGGGTTGGCCAGATCAGTAAAACACAGTGAACTACAGTGACTAGTCCTACAATAAGCAATGGATTCAAGCTGTCTCCCTAGAATTTTCTAGCTGTTGCAGACTGCAGTAAAGAGTTCTCTTCCCTCTCCCCTACCCTTAAACAACACATCTATTATCTTCCAGTTCTGTAGTCTAGAAGTCTGAAATCAGGGCCAGCCCCTTTCTGAAGACACTAGGGAAGGATCTGGTCCAGGCTTTATTCCTTGGCTTGTGGCAGTGTAACTCCAGTCATCACGTGGCTTTCTCCTGTGTGTATGGGCATGTCTGTGTCCAAATTACCTTCTTTCCTGATGGATAACACTTATTTTCAGCCAGATAGTTCTATCAGCCCATTTCCTGCCTGTAGCATCCCAGATGCCTGACAGCTTTTCTTCATTTAGCCCCTTCTCTGTCCCCTTCAGTTGAAGCTGACGGTGTCTCTGCTGAGATGATTTACTGGATCTGCACGTCACATGCCAAATATCTTAGCAAACGGCTCATCCAGCCGCACCCTTGGTGTTCTCTTCAGAACATGCTTTCTCATTTTTTGCAATACGGATAGGCTGAGAATTTTCCACATCTTCAAGTTCCAGTTTCTTTTTGCTGAACAATTTCTTCTTCGCTTTATCTCTGTCCTCTTGCATTTTAAGTTTATAAGTCTGAAGTCCATAATCAAGATGTCAGCAGGGCCATACTCCCTCTAAAGGCACTGTGGAAGGATCTGATCCGGGCCCCTCTCCTAGCTTCTGGTAGTTTCTTAACTTGTGGCCACATAACTCCAATTGGCATATGCTATTCTCCCTGTGTGCATCTTCCCTCTGGTTTTGAGGGCAAGACAGAAATCATACGGTCCTCTTTAAAGCCAACCCAGGCAGATCCTCTGAACAGTTTAGTTATTCAAATCCTATTCTTCCTGTTGTTTTCACAGCTGATACAGAATTGCTGTTTATTTTTTAATCATAAACACCCCAGAGTCCTGTCTACTAGTGTGAAGAAGCTTGATATGTCCAGGGAAGTGTGGGTGTTTGTCAGGCTGGGGCTTCAGGTTCAAACAGGGCAGCTGATGGGGTTGAGGCCACAGGGGTGTGTAGGGACCAGGCCTCACAGGGCCTCAAATGCCTTTGTCCCAAAGATGCTTAGAGACCATGGGAGGACGCAAGCAGTGGAGGGACAGCATCGGTTCCGGTGTAGAAAGAGGCCTCCGAGATCTGGTGGTGAACTTACTGGAAAGGGCAAGACTGGAGGCTAAGAGATTCGGGAAAGAGATAAAATTAAGGCCAAGGTTGGGGTCTTGAGGGGTTTCTCATCTCCCCAGGCCCCCCTGGCCCGGCCCCGGATGAGTGCTCAGGAACAGTTGGAAAGAATACGCAGAAACCAGGAGTGTGGACGGCCTCTCCCTCGCCCAGCTTCTCCCCGGCTCCTTACTCTGGGGAGGACACTGTCCCCAGCCAGACGCCAGCCTGACATAGAACAAAGGGTAAGGGAAACAGAAGTGGGCCAGTGGGATGGTAGTGCGTCCTTTGCTCCTAGTTTGAGCCTCAGTTTCCCTCTTTGTAAAATGGGGATGTTCCCAACCTCCTTACCCAGAACTGCGTTTCCAGATTTACCCCAACTTGTACTTGTGTTGAAGTCAGCATCCTGGCTCCCCTAGCAGTGGGGGACTGAGGTGGGTCAGAGACAACATCCCCACCTCACTAGGGTCACAGGTCTGGATCAGAAGCCCAGTTTTCCTTTTCAGTTACCATGTATTGTCAAAGGCAAAATAATAATGATAATAATAAACTGAGCACGCAGGGAAATCCATTTTATTTACTCTATTGCAATGGGGAGAGAGCTCCAGATCTGAAGATCAGAGTATCTCATCAAGATGGTTTCATCTTAGATTTTTCTAGGGAGGAATTAGACAAGTCATAGGTGGGGTGATTTTACGGTTAGGATTATTTTTGTAATTAGGGGGCATCTCAGTCAGCTGAACACAATATGTATCTCTGTGTCTAGCTAGTTTAAGGGGGACAGACAGTTAAGCTAATCATTTATGAGGTAAAGAGTGAATTTGGAGGGTCTGTTTCTGGCCTTGTCATAGGTAAACAAGGTGGGGTCTCCTCTGATCTAAGTCACATGGAGGATAGGGGTTCTTTGAATGTAAAGTTAAATATTGTCAGTGTCTCTGAGGGCAATTTCATCCCCTCTCTAAGCCCCCTTCATTTCACCCTCAACGTGGGGCTTCCAGGTGAGGAATACGAATGCCCCAATTCCTTTGCAGCCTGTCCTAGGACATTCAGGAACCCAGAAATGGCTCAGAAGCTCCGGTTCCTGGAGCAGGTAAGGAACTGGAGGGCGGGGCAAGTAGGGAAATCAATTTGCCAAAGGGGAGGGGAGTAGCATTGTTGTTGAGGTCTCCTAAGTACTGAAGTGCATGTAGATCGCAGAATCTTTTAGAGACACTTAAGTTCCTGGGGCATCAGAAAGCCCTAGATACCAAGTGAGAACCTCGGTTCCCCAAACTGCAAACCTGGGTGGATAGCCAAGTCGGCCGGAGCACCTGGAAGTCCGGTGAAATTTTCGGGAACCTGGACTACAAATCCCAAAATGCACGTGGGCTTTTTATGAGGACCGCGCCAGATTTAAAGTCCTTTAGAAACACGTGCTAGGGACTACAACTCTCAGAAGGACAGGCGTGGCCCTGCGGTCCCTCACTATACTGGCTAATTGTACATGTCCCCCAAATCTTATTTCAAGTCCGAAGAACACCACCCCTTATTTGCCATCAGAAGGTCACCGGGAGCGAGTTCTCAGCCTCTCTCAAGCTCTGGCCACTGAGGCGTCGCAGTGGCACAGAATGATGACAGGTGAGGAGGGGCTGGGGACCTTGAGTTTTAGGGAAGAGGGAGCCGGAGGCCAGGAATCCTAGGTCCTGGTGGGGAAGGATCTGAGGGCCACTGGGAATCCTCTGTCTTGATGAGGAAAGAACTGGACAGGGCTTAGGAATTCTAGATTCCAGGCAGGAAAGGACTAGAGCCCAGGACTCCTGGGTCTGGGGCAGTAGGCTATTGAGGGATCTGGACTCTTGGGACTGAGAGGAAAGGCGTGGAGGTACGGAATCCCGGTTCCCAAAGTTTGCCATTCTCATTACTCCCTCGTCCTCTCCAGGTGGAAATTTGGACATTGGAGAACCTCTTCCCCCTGCGCCGCCTCCTCCATCAGACCCCACGCCCCAGGTGACCTCGCCCCCAAGATCTCCTCCTGTGGCCAATTCCCCTTCCACCCTGTTCTCCCGCCGAGGTAGTGGGCGTGGCACAGGTCCCTCCTCCTGGGAGCCCACGTGGGATTCCGGGACCGCCCCTCCTGCCCTGACCCAAGATGAGGGGGCGTGGCCTCTGCGAGTCACTCTGCTGCAGTCCAGCTTCTGACCCACCCAAACGCGGCAGCAATCGGAGTGCGAGGGCGAGGGCGAGATCTGAAGGCACGGCCCGGAGATCTGGAGCCACTCTGGGCACCTGGGGGCGCGATCTAGTCCCCTCGTGGCCTACAAGGGGAGGGGTTATTATGGCCGAAGTTTGGTTTTCCCAGCACTTGTTCAAATTCGGATTAAAACTTTGAACTTTTAGTTAATAACTTTCTCCTTCTCTGTTTGGGGTTGTGACACTCTGGTCTCTGAAAGGCAGAGCTGGAGTCTGGATTCCTGGGTCCCCAGGGAAGAGGGGGTAGGGATGTCGAATTTGTAGTACTGAAGAAGGAGGGAGGGGGGCGCCTGGATTAATGGATTTGAGGAAGGAGGGGGCTGTGGCCAAACTTCCAAGCCTCTAGACTTCCTGGCAAAGCCGGGCTTCCAGGATCCAGCCCCTATTTAAGGTTTGATCCCACGGCCTCACCCGACTTTAGAGGTGGAAAGAGGCCTTGAGTGAGTGACAGAGGGAGAGACAGACTGACTTTCGAGGGGTGGCCACGGGATCACACTATGCGGGATCACACTATGCGGGGAAGATGGTCATTGTGACTGGGGGTGGGGGGTGGCGGGCGCGGCACCGGAGGCGGGATCGTGAGAGCCTTCGGTGAGAGGAGTCTTGGCTGGTTGGAATATTGGAGACTGGGAGAGGAGGGACCCCGGGGTCTAATGAGTGTGGGAAGAAGTTTAGATTCTTGTTTTATAAAATCCAACTTGCAGGGCTAATGAAGGCGTAGTGATATCCTGGAGCCTGACCTTTTGACAGGTCTCACACGCCCTTACGCCTTTTCTCTGGGTCTCAGGGATTATAGTTACAAAACGGGTGGTTTGGGGAATATGTCTCTTACGGGTTTAGAGTTTACTCTGGAACCCAGAGATGGGGTGTTCTCAGGAACCCCAGCAGATACCTGGAGTAGCCAAGGAGAATATGTGTCAAGGTCTCTGACCTTTGTTCTAGAAGATCATCAAGAGACTAGGATTACGAGGGGAACGAGGGGATAATAGGTCCCATTCTAGATGGCCACAAGAGGGCAGCAGAGGCCGTCAGCAAGGTCTGTGCTGGGGTAACCTGTTCTCTTCCTATTCTCAGTGGGTCCAAGTGGTTATCTGTGACAGAGACGTTGAGTGAGGGTCCCTCAGTCATTACCCCCAGCCCCTCATCTCTCAGACCGGAGAGTCCAGTCTTTCTCTCCCTGCAGAGTTCGGGGTGGGGGGGGCAGGATTTGGAGCAGGAACTTCCTGGAACTGTTTCTCCTCTGTGATGCAAGCGGATTTTCTGTCCCCACTCCCCATTTCCAAAATTCTCTCTCTCTCTCTCTCTCTGTCTCTCTCTCTCTCTCTGTCTCTCTCTTTCTCTCTCTCTCACATGCTTTGTTGTCTTCTAGACTTTTGTACAATGCTATCCCTCTACCTCTCTCTTCTGGCTAAATTGCTTGGGTCCCAGAGGTTTCAGCTCGGTGTCATTTTCCCTCTGCAGGGCTTTCCCTGATTCTGCTAGCCAAGTCCAGTGACTGGGTATGTCCTGTTTGATCTCCCACTTCGAGATTCTTATCACACCTGTCACGTGGATTGGAACAAATGAGTCCCTCACAGGGAGTGGGTGTTTTTCTGAAAAAGTTTTTTCCCCTCCTGTCTCAGGGTTTCTGTCCCTTCCTTTTAGTCAGTATCTCTCTGATATCTGCCCCCCAGGGTCTCTGTCCCCCCAATTTCAGGTCTCTGGAGTAATGACTATCGTGTGACTATAACCAGCCCTCTGGGCTGTGGTACCCCTGGTTTCCTGTTTCCTCTTCTCCTGCTATGCCTGGTGATTTGGGAGAGTCCCCAACTAGTTCCTCTAGCTCCTGTCCTCTCAGCTGTGACTCCGGCTTCCCCCTTCCTACCTTGCTCTTGGGAGCCCCAGCTCTACAAGGCAGGGTGACAACACTCCTGACTCATAAGACATCTTTCTCCTCAGGCTCTCATTTCTGAAACTGTCCACCATTTTGGCCGCCTGGATTGTGTGGTCAACTATGCTGACTACTGTGAGTTGTGAGGCCCAACGACCATCAGTGTCAAACCACTTGGCTTCCCAACCCTTCCTCCCAAACCTCAGTTTCCCCTTTCTCTTCCCCTAATTCCCCCATTTTCTCTGTCCACTTGCACAGGACAGGACAGTTGTGGAATCACCCACGCTTGGGCTTCCATCCTGGCTCTGTGCCATCCCCTCTGTGTGCCCTCACTTCTCCATGCCTCAGTTTCTATATTTCTAAAACGGGAATAACTATGATGATGATCCTTATTATAGGGTTGTGGTGAGTATTGAATAGGTGAACTATTTAGCCTCATAATTACCAGAACCGTCTCCGTCTATCTATGAAGTGAGGCCAATGGTTCTGCTCTTTGTGAAGATGTACTCAAGACAGGTAGTTTATAGGGCTTAATCTAGTGACTTCAAAAGGAAATTATGGGCCAGCCTGGTGGCTCAGGCGGTTGGAGCTCTGTGCTCCTAACACCGAAGGCTGCTGGTTCGATTCCCACATGGGCCAGTGGGCTCCCAACCACAAGGTTGCCAGTTCGATTCCTCGACTCCCGCAAGGGATGGTGGGCTGCGCCCCCTGCAACTAGCAACGGCAACTGGACCTGGAGCTGAGCTGCGCCCTCTACAACTAAGACTGAAAGGACAACAACTTGATTTGGGAAAAAAGTCCTGGAAGTACACACTGTTCCCCAATAAAGTCCTGTTCTCCTTCCCCAATAAAATCTTTAAAAAAAAAAGGAAATTGCCATCAGCTTAATGGCTGCCCTTTATAAGAATGCCTCATGTTGGTAAACCAGGGCTCCGAAAGGTGAATTGATTGCACTGAAGTCACACAGCAAGCCTGAAGTAGAGCGAAGCCTCCCTTGTTAGCTGGGCAACTTTGAGCAAGTGTCTCACCCTCTCTGGACTGCATTTTCCTCCTTATATTGTTGTAAGGATTAAACAGATGGTGGATACTAGTTCATTTTTTCTCTCTGGGTCCTTTGCATGTTCAACAGATTTTTTTTGTAAAGCATCCCGGGATTTATTTGTTTTTGTTTTGTTTTGTTTTGTTTTAAGGAAAGCACAGCTCACAGTGGCCCATGTGGGGATCGAACCTGCAACCTTGGTGTTATTAGCACCATGCTCTAACTAACTGGCCACCCCTCAACAGATATTTATTGAGTACCAACTATGTCCCAAGTTCTGTCCCAGGGACTGGGAATTAAGCCTTGAACAAAATAAACAAAACATTCCAGTCCTCATGGGATTCACATTCTAGAGTAAGGAAGTAGACAAGAAAAGACAGATACAGTTAATCCTCATTATTCGTGGATTCCACATTTGCGAATTCCTACTTTCAAAAAAAAAGTTTTTATAACCCCATAATTAATACTGGTTGTACTTTTCCGGTATTCACAGGCATGTGCAGAGTGGCTAAAATTTGAGCTGCCTGTAGCTCACGTTCCCAGCTATGGTCGTACAAGGTGATTCTCAGCTCTCAAACAGAGAGATGCCCAGAGGACAGAAGCAGGAGGGGGAGGTACAGGGCAAGGAGCTCCCATTCTGGGGCCAGCTGGATGAGTTTGAATCGCAAGGCGGGCACCTGTTAGTGGGGGCAGCCTCAAATAAGTCACTTTGTACTTTGAAATAGAACCCAAAGCATGAGTTGTGTTTAGCATTTAAGATTATAATCTGTGTTAGCTATTCGTGCATCTAGATACATATACACATGTACATATATATACACATATAGATACTGTTCTAGTTCATTTGGGCTGTTATAACAGAAATGCCATAGACTGGGCTGCTTAAACAACAAACATTTATCTCTCACAGTTCTGGAGGCTGGGAAGTGCAAAGGTGAAGGTGCTGGCGTATCCGGTGTCTGCTGAGGGCCTGCTTCTCACTGTGTCCTTACATGGTGGAAGGGGTGAGGGCACTTTCTGGGATCCTTTTCTAAGGGCACGTATGCCATTCTTGAGAGCTCTACCCTCCTGACCTAATCACCTCCCCTCATTTTCTAATACCACCTTGGAGCTTAGGATCTCAGCAAAGGAAGTTTGGTGGGGGTGGACACAAACATTCAGTCCAGAACAGGTCCATATCATTGTATATTATTCTATGTAGAGACTTCCCCTAGGGGTAATGGGTCACACTAATCACTAATTGAATGTTCACAGTGACTTTACAGATCATAACTGCTCGAATAAGGAGAATCGACTGCATATACTAGCACGTCCAGTGGTAATGAGGCTTTTTCCCCGTTCTTACTCTTTCCAGCTCCTTTTCTTCTGAATATTGATTTTTCTTTCCCTCTAACCTCCCCCCCCAACCATTCCTTCTATTTATAGTTGACCCCTGAACAATGTGGGGGTTAGGGGTGCCAACCCCACGCAGTTGAAAATCTGTGTATAACTGTTGACCCCCCAAAAAAACTTTACTACAGTCCCTTGGTGTCTGTGGGGGATTAGTTCCAGGACCAAAATTCTCGGATACTCAAGTCATTTACATAAAATGACGTAGAACAATGCATACAATCGGCTCTCTGCATTCATGGATTCTCAACTGTGAATCAAAAATACTATTTGAGATCCATGGTTGGTGGAATCCTCCGATACAAAACCCGGGTATATATGGAGGGCTGACTGTATACTTATTGAAAAAAAAATCTGTGTATAAGTGGACCCACGCTGTTCAAATCTTTGTTGTTCAAGGGTCAACTGTATTTAACAAACATATTGTGGTACTGTCAGGCACAAATATTTACTCATGAAATTTCTAAGCTCAAGAAGAAAATGTTGGGGCAGCCAGGTGGCTCAGTTGCTTAAAGTGCAAGCTCTGGGCAACGGGGCTGCCGGTTCAATTCCCACATGGGCCAGTGAGCTGCGCCCTCTGCAACTAGAATGAAGTCAATGAGCTGCCGCTCAGCTCCTGGGTGGTCACATGGCTCAGTTGGTTGGAGCGCGGGCTCTCAACCGCAAGGTTGCCAGTTGGACTCCTCGACTCCTGCAAGGGATGGTGGGTGGACTGCGTCCCCTCCAACTAACAACGGCAACTAGACCTGGAGCTGAGCTGCGCTCTCCATAACTAAGATTGAAAGGACAGCAACTTGACTTGGAAAAAGTCCCGAAGTACACACTGTCCCCCAATAAAGTCCTGTTCCCCTTCCCCAACAACAAAAAAAATCTTAAAAAAAAAAAAAAGAAGAAAATGTTATCCTCATTCTGCAGATGAGAAAACTGAGGCACAGAGAGGTAAAGTGAGTTGCCCACAGTCATGCAGCCAGGAAGTGGCAGGGCCAAGATTCGAACCCAGGACTTCTGAGCCCCGAGACTTTTTTATTAACTGCTGTGCAACCTCTCTTCCTTTTCAGGACCCCTGACCCTCTTGTCTGCCAGTCCACACCTTGGGTCCCCCGCTCCCCTACACTGTCCCTATTTGCCTTCCCCATTTTGTCTATGTCGCTCTCTCATTCTCTCCTCTCTCCCACCCCCACCCTTAGATCCGCCTCCGCAGTGGTCCCAGGAGACCTCTACCCAGGGCTTCCAGCAGCTACTGGAGCTGAACCTGCTGGGGACATACACCTTGACCAAGGTGAAGGCTGGGGCCCCAGCTGCCAGGCCCAGGTGGCCTCCTGACAATGGGATTGTCAGACCCATTTTGTCTGAGAACAAAATGTTTTCTCTGCTTTGGTTTGATCTTATCCCTAAAGGACTCTGTTATTTTGTAGAAAATAAATGGGTACAAGTTGCTATGTCCAGCACAAGCTACCTGGGTGACTACATAGCCCAGCCTTCTTAGAAACCTTCCAGAACCTTCCAAAGTGGTGTGGTGGTGGTAGTGGGGGATGTTAAGAACATGGAGGGAGAGGTTGAGACAGGGAGTCCGTAATAGGCAGTTACAGCTTTGCCACCCAATGAGTAGCTATTAGAAGCAGAGAGCGTCTCCTTCTTCTACCTCTGTGTTTTTCCTCTGAATCTTTCCATAATGTCCCCGCTTATCATCTTTGTTCAAATATCACATCCTCCAAAAGATCTTTCCAGAGCATCTTTGCTTCTGTAGCACTTACACATATTCATTCTCTGTGATAAAAGCATGTTTAGTTTCATCATAGCACTTTTTAATTAATTCAACAAATATTTATTTAGCACCAGCAATATGCTAAGTGCTGGGCATCCAGGAACAAAACAGGACAGACATCCCTGCCCTAGAGGAGCTGACATTTTGGTGTGGGAGACAGACAATAAGCAAATCAGCAAATCAATACAGAACATACTGTCAGGGAGTGACAAATGCTATGCAGAAAAGCAAAGGAAAGAAAAGGTACAAAGAGTGATAGGTGGTCCGGCCCGGTGGCTCAGGTAGTTGGAGCACCGTGCTCCTAACACCGAGGTGGCCGGTTTGATTCCCACATGCCACGTGGGCTAGTGAATAGGCTGCTATGCTGCGGCGGGGCTGCTGTGCTGCTGTGCTGCCATGGGCTACCGTGTACTGCCCGGAGTGGCCGGCAGCCAGCGTGAGCGACCGCGGGCTGTTGCGTGCTGCCATGAGTGGCCAGTGGCCAGCGTGAGTGGCCAGTGGCCAGCGTGAGTGGCCGGCAGTCAGCATGAGTGGCAACAGCCAGCGTGAGTGGCCAGCAGCGTCTGTGGGCTACTGTGTGCTGCCACGGGCTGCTGTGGGCTGCCGAGGGCTACCATGTGCTGCTGAGCGGCCGGTGGCCAGCGTGAGCGGCCGGCAGCCGGCAAGAGCTGCCCTGAGCTGCTGTGAGTGGCTGACCTGCGACTGGTGACCGACTGCCTCAGCCGGGGGAGCGCAAGGCTCATAATACCAGCATGGGCCAGGGAGCTGGGTCCTACACAGCTAGGCTGAGAAACAACAGCTTGTACTGGAGTTGGGGGGCGGGGCATGGAGGTGGAAGAATGAAAATAAAAAAGAATGATAGGTGAGTGCTAATGACAGTTTATAAGTTTTTATTATGGCTTTTTCCAAGCATACACGCAAGCAGAGAGAAGCATGTACTGAACCCCACTTGTTCGTCACCCACCGGCAACAATTGTTAACAATCTTCCATTCTTGCTTCTTGGAGAACCCTCTTTTTTTCTTTTTCTTTTTTTTCTTTTTTTTGGCTGGCGTATTGTTTTTTTTAATTGGGGAATATTGGGGTAAGTGTGTTTTCCCAGGACCCATCAGGTTCAAGTCAAGTCGTCGCTTTCAATCTAGTTGTGGAGGGCGCAGCTCACCAGCCCATGTGGGGATCCAACTGGCGACCTGGGTGTGATGAGCACTGGGCTGTAGCGAACTGAGCCAACCAGCCTCCCCGCTGGAGTATTTTAAAGTAAATTCCAGACACCATAGTTCACCTGTGAATAATTCAGCATGATCTTTACGAGATGAGGTGTTTTTTTAGTTTGTTTTTTTGGTGTGTGTGTGTTTTTTTGTGTTTTTTTTTTTAGTGTATTTGTGTGCTCTTTTAGACAGAAAGCTTCTCTGAAAGGTGACATTTGAGTCAGACCCCAAAGAAGTGTGTGGGGAACCGGGGTCCAGCAAAGGAACAGCCAGTACAAAGGCCTTGGGGTGGGACAGCTTGGAGTGTAGGAGGAACAGAGAGAAGAAGGGCAGTTGTGATTGAAGCAGGGTGAGCTGGGGGAGAGGGTGGGTGGAAGTTGAGGGCAGAAAGCAGGCAATGGGACCCAGATCGAATGGGGCCTTGTAAACCATGGAGAGGACGTTGCTTTGACATGGAGTGAGCAGGGAACATGGAGGGTTCTGAGCAGAGGCACAGTAAGTAGGAACCGGAGTCCTTTGGTGGCCATGTGGGGAACAGATTGGTGGGTGATGGCTGGAACGGGGGGCCCAGAGAGGAGGCGATGTGGACGGTCCTAGAGGGAGGTGATATTGGATCCAGCCAGGCTGGTGGCTGTGGATTTGGTGAGAAATGGTCTGATTCTGGATCCATTTTGAAGGTAGAATTGTCAGGAGTTCCTTATAAACTAGATATGACGGTGGACTTGGGAAAGAAAGTGTTTTTGTTTTTGTTTTTGTTTTCAGTTTGTTTCCCCCATCCCTATCCCCAGCAAGTGCAGAACGGGGCCTCCTGGGGAGGAGCAGGTGGGGTGGGGGACATGTTGAGTGGCCTTCATGGGTCTGCAGTGAGGGTGAAGGCCTGGAGACATCATTTTGGAGCTCACTGGCTTGAGGCTGGAAGAGCTCAGAAAAGTGAGTGTAGACAGAGAGGGCAGACGCCCAAGGAGTGGGCCAGGTGTCACCAGTGTGGAGAAAGTTCAGGTGCTATCTTCAAGGTTTCATCTGAGATCCAGGTGGAATGTCCCCAGTTGGGTAATCCCCCTCTCAACCAGTGAACCCTGGCTCCTGTCCCCAATTTCTGTTCACCTATGATTAACCCATATATCACAGCCCAGAAAAGGTTTATATATATGTGTGTGTGGGTGTGGAAAATATATATATGTATATGAATATATATGTGAATATATATATTTATATATAACATATATATATATATTATACACACACACACACACACACACACACACAGTCTCTCTCTCATTAGTTGCCATCATTTAAAAAGAGAGTGACTTCACATAAACAACTGGATTTCTGGTTTCTTTTGAAAAGTTGGTAAACTGGATCCATGGGGCAGGATGACAGTTTGATAAATGTAGCCTGGCTGTCATTGTACCCCAGTCCTTGCCTCCCCCTATTGGCTACCTGACTTTGTTACCTGTGAGTGGTCAGTAGAGAAACCTCACATGGGAGGAAAAGGTCTAGATCTGGGGCCCATCTGCCTAAATTCTCTGCTGCTTCCTACCTGCACGTGGAGCAAATTACTCAGTCTCTCTTTGCCTCTGTTTTCTTATCTGTAAAATGGGGCTAATCATGGTATCTAGTTCACAGGGTTGTTCTAATAATTGAATGAGATGCAAGTAAATACCCGCCAAGCCTTTAGAACATACCTGGCACAGAGTTTACTGTCTCTGAGCTCTTATTGTTTATCATGAACCTTGTCCCATTCTGTTTCTTGCATCTAATCCACCTCACTCAGTTTGAGGTCTCTGAGATACGTGTTGGGCAAATGAAGCCTGGGAGAAGTAGAAGGGAAAAGGTGAGACTTGAGCTGGATTTGGAGTGGGAGGGAAGGAAGTGGAGAAACACAGCACAGTGTTGCACTCACTACAAAAAGAATGTGCAAAGGCCCTGGGGCAGAACACCTGGGTGAATTTTAAGAATAAGAGAACCTCCATCACCTGTCAGTAATTTTGTGTGCGTTTCCTAAAAACAAGAACATTCTCTTACACAGTCACGACAAGATTTACATTGACACCAGGGTCTTAGCTAACCTGGAGACATTCTTATTCAGACTATTAGAATTCTTAACATCATCACAGTACCATGGTCACACCTGCTAGTTGGGGATCCCCCAGAAGCAGACCTAGATGAGGATGGAGCACAGGATGTGTGGGAGGCAATCCCAGGAAGTGCTGCCCTTGGGCTGGGGGCAGTGGTGGACATGCAAGGCAGTTGAAGGAAGGCGTCACTGAGCAAATTACCACTGGGGCAAGTGGGATGCCATCCCCTAGGGAACCCTGGGAGTCAGAGAGAAATGTGCACCTCAGAGTTAGCCCTCACCCAAGATGTGAGGGAGAGCCATACATTGTTTTAATTAAAAAATGCATTTAACTTTATGTTAAAAATTAAAATTAAGACTTTTAAAAAACATAGCCAAACTGCTATTAGGTCTCTTAAGAAAATTAACAGTAATTTCTTAATACCATCGAATACACAAGCCCTATTGAAATTCACTCTTTTGTTCCCAAATGTCTTACTACAGTTGGTTTGTTCACACCAGGCACCAGCTAAGGTCTGCCCATTGCATTTGGTTTTCCAGAGAGCAGAGAGTTCAGTCTCTTGTTCGTGCCTCTGTTCCAGCACCTAAAACTGGGCCTGTTGTAGGGAAATATGTCGACATGTGTAAGTTGCTGTCCTCATCACCCTCATCATCACCATCATCACCGTGATTATAACTGTCATCACCACCACCACTGCCATTGCTGTCGTCACCACCATCACCATCATCACCACCACCATCTCTCGGAAGCTCTTGAAATGTCAACTCTGGGGCCTCAGCCCAGACCTCTTGAATCAGAATTTCTGTATTTTTGACATAAGCCAAAGTTTGTGATTTCCTAGGCAAGAGAAAACAACGGAGGAATTAGGATATTTATATGGTCAAGGAAATGAGATCCTGTGGGCAATAAGGAACCACGGAAGATGTGTGAGCACAGGAGTGTCAATTGTAGACTCTCAGAGCTGGATTGTTCTTAGAGACCTATCCATTCATTCATCTATTTATCCATCAGAGACTGACTGGGCACTGGGTAGGTGTCCGGCAACATTCTAGGTGCTAGGGCGACACCACGTGGTCTTTGCCCTTGAGGAGTTCCTAGTCATGGGGCAGCCAGGCATTACTAAATAAATGCAGACAAGAGTTTGTGGGGGGTGAGTGTTTTGAGCTAGGAGGGAGACAGGTATAGTTCTGGGAGATGTGTGACAGGGAGAATGGCTTGTTCTGGGGATCAGGGTGGGCTTCCCGGAGGAAGTGAGACCGGAGCAACATTAACTAGGGGAGGGTAGAAAGTGGCTCTCCAGGTCCTGAATCCAAATGGAGGGAGTGGGGAAGGAAATTCAGACCAATAAGAGTCCAGGGTCCTTGATGTGGCTGTACAGAGATGCGAGTGTTCCTGGCAGAGGCAACAGCCTGTGCAAAGACCTGGCAGTGAGAGAGACTTTGGTGGTAGCGAGGGGCTGAATAGAGGGAGGAAGGGCGTGGTCCAGGAAGGAATAGTGGGGGCAGATCACATGGGGCCTTGAGGGCCAAGGCAGGTGTCTGGTCTTTATCTCAAGAGCAATAGGGAACCATGGAAGGTATTTGAGCAAAGAAGTGATGGATCAGATGAGGAATTGAGGGAGAGGGAGACTCTGGAAGATTCCCAGGTCTTCCAATCTGTGGCTTGAAAAGCTGGGTGGGAGTAGGCCCCACCTTTGAGGCTGAAACTAGGAAGAGAGGCAGGTTTTAGGAGGAGACAATGGGGTGAGTTCTGCACTCGAGACATTGAGATGGAGAGAAGCCCAAGGGTGGCGGGTCAGGAGCTCCAGAAGGGAGCTCTGAAGGAGATTTAGGAGATGCTGATGGGAAACCAACAAAGTAGAGGCTCCCCAGGTTGAGCTTAGAGACAGAGAAGGACTCTGGAACCCCAACATTTAGGCAAAATGGAGTCAGGCCAGAGGGAGGCTGCAGGACATCCAGGAGAACCAGGCTCTCCAGATTGGGTGTTGGAAAGGAGGGAGGGGAAAGTCAAGTCAATAAGTGTTCAGCAGGTACTTGATGTAGCTACTAGGTGACCTTGAGGGTGGGGGAGGGAGGACTCTGGCCAAGGAATGTGTGGGAGGGTTGGGAAGGGGCCATAGGGAGTGGGACAAATATTTATTAAGTGGCAGCTGTGTGCCCAGTGCCGGGATAAGGATGGCAAATGAACCGTGTCTCAGCCCTCATGGATCTCACGTTTTGCAGGGTGGGGGGGAGGGAGTTAGGTGGCTGGACAGGAAGTAATAAAGATTAAGGCGATGAACATGGCTGGGGTTGGGGCTGGGCAAGCCCCAGGGCTGAGGGAGGGAGGGTTTCAAGGCTGACAAGAGTGACAGGGAGAAGGAGAGGATGAAGGTGGGGGAGTCCCTGAAGAACCGGCTGGAGGATTAGAATTTCACCCTACCCTGAATACCCACATAACTCATGTCACTTATGGTCACGTACCTTCAAGTTTTTAACACCTAGAGCTGTCAGAAATTCTAGTTTGGTGATGGATTTTGGTCTTAGACGGCCTGGGCTGCAAATACTGGTTCTGTTAGGTGTCACATGACCCTCTGTTTGCGTTAGTCACCCATCTGTTCCTATCTCCTCGCCTGTAAAAAGGGGCTGTTGACTATACTTCCTTTCAGGGTTATGAGGATTAAATGAGCTAATCTGTGTAAATTGCTGAGAACAGGACCAGGTATGTAATAGATCCTTAATCAATCCATTCATTTATTCAGAAGATATTTATTGAGCACCTACTATATGCCAAATACCTTAGTACTGGGGATGAAACAGTGAGAACGTCAGTTGTCCCCTTGTGGATTTTTGCATTCTGATGGGAGAGACAGAGAATAAGCAAATAAGTATGTAAAGTCTATATGGCATGTCAAAGGGAGGTGTGTGCCATAGAGAAAAGGAATCAGGAAGTGGGTTGGGAACCCAGGGGGAGGCAGGTTGCAGTTTTAAATAGGATGGTCAGGGAAGGCCATCTGAGAAGGTGACATTTGAATAAGATTTGAAGTTGCTGAGGGAGTAGGTTTACCTAGGACTGTCCCAGTCCTGAAACTGTGGACTGAATGTCCCATGTCCCCAGAAACGCTTCAGTCCTGGCCAAACCAGGATGGTTCGTCACCATAGGAGTGAGTCACATGACTATTTCAGGAAAAGCATTTCACGCAGAGGGAACAGCAAGTGCAAAGTCCCTGAGGTTGGAACACAGGTGAATTTAAAGATACAGCACTGAGAATAGGGTGGGGACTGTTCTTGTGTTTGTGGAGGTTTGAAAGAGCTGGTGGGTGAGCCAGAGAGGGAGCCAGTTTAGATTCCCACTCGGTGAACCCTTGGGGAAGCCAGCTTGTTCTCATTAATCTCTAGTGACAAGAAAAGACCTTGCCTGGCCAGCTCAGCTGCCCAAGGCAAGTGGGGGGGGGGAGGGAAAGAGGGAGGGAGATAGAATTTTATTTTCTTCAAGGTCATGTGTTGTGAAAGACCTGGTAGATAGACAGGGAGGGAGTGAGGAGATGGAGAGGGAGAGAGAGTTAGTTTAGGGACCTCCAGGTAACTAGGGGAGGAGTTGGCAGAATATGGGGTGCATTTCATGAAGGCCTCCCACATCACTTTCTGACCACAGAGCTCTCCCTAAAACTCATCTTACCGGAGAGGGGACCCTTCTTGGGGGGAGGGGGGCGGATTTTAGCTGCTTTGGCGACCCAGCAGCAGAAATTGAACCCTGGCCTCCTGGGTGAGAGGCGGGAATCCTAGCTACTATGTTACCAGAGGTTGGGCCCTTCTTGGTGCAGTGTCCAGGTTCTTGGTGTCTCGAGCAAAGAACTGAATGAGACACAGAGGTAAAGTGGTGAAAAAGTTTATTGGAAGAGACAGCACACTCCAAAGAATTAGGAGCAGTCAGAGCACAAAGAAAAGCAGCTCAAGGCTATTATTAGAAGGGAAAGTACACTCCAAAGGGTTAGGAGCGGCCGAGCAAAACCAAGGCTCAAAAGGCCCAAAGGGCTCAAGGGCTCGGGGCTCAAGGTGGTATTATTAGGAGAAAAAGTACACTCCAAAGAGTTTGGAGCAGACCAAGCAAAAGAAGGGGCTCAAATGGCAGCGGCTCTCGGGAACCTAGGGGTTTTATCTTTTTTTTTTTCTGGGATGGGCTGTTCCCCTCTGGGAGCAGAACCGCTTGATTGACACCTGTGATTGATAAGGGGCCATTACCTCACCCTCTTAGACTGCGCATGTCCCTTCCCAGAGTTCAGTCTGTTATAATGATATTAATGAACTTCTGGGCATATATATGATATTATAATGAAGGTATAATGAGGCTAGGGTGAGATGGAGGTCTTGGTTACCTCCCGTGGTTAATGCTTACGGCAGATAAGGAAGATTTGGGAGGTCTCCAGGTGGTGCTCCCTGTAGATTGTGTTGGCCGTGCAGGAATGCACAGACCCCATTACCTGTTTCTAACTGCCTGCCTTATTTCTCCTGAGAGACGTGATCCCCATAAAGCTCTGTGGGAAGTTGAGGGACAGGAATTCTTTTTTTTCTGTATCTGCTTCAGGGTGAGGAGGGTAGAGCTGTCCCTACCTACTGGGGAATTCATGAAACTTTCGCCCTATCTGTTCTTTTTCTTTTTTTTCCCTAAGTGTTTTTATACTCATTGACATGCTTTAAATTAGGTTTCTTTTGGTGTCTTTGTATTTTTTTGTCAAAGATTTTATTGGGGAAGGGGAACAGTGCTTTATTGGGGAACAGTGTGTACTTCCAGAACTTGTTTCCAAGTCAAGTTGTTGTCCTTTCAGTCTTTGTCGTGGAGGGTGCAGCTCAGCTCCAGGTCCAGTTGCCGTTTCTAGTTGCAGAGGGCACAGCCCACTATCCCTTGCGGGAGTCGAACCAGCAACCTTGTGGTTGAGAGGACATGCTCCAACCAATTGAGCCATCCGGGAGCTCAGCGGCAGCTCAAGGTGCCGTGTTCAATGTTAGCTGCAGGGGGTGGAGCCCACCATCCCTTGGGGGACTTGAGGAGTTGAACCGGCAACCTTGTGGTTGAGAGCCCACTGGCCCATGTGGGAATCGACCTTGTGGTTGAGAGCCCACTGGCCCATGTGGGAATCGAACCGGCAGCCTTCGGAGTTAGGAGCACGGAGCTCCAACCACTTGAGCCACCGGGCCGGCCCCCTATCTGTTCTTAAATAAAGAAGAGAGGGTCTCACATCTGCCTTGGTTGGGGTGCACTGGAAGCCTCGCTGGAACATAATTCGTATCCCAACAGCCCCTAGATGAGGAAAAACAGACATTAGTTAATAAATTAAAAGCGCCACCTCCAGAGATGGGACTCAAAGCCTATTTATCTTAATTTCACGTGATGTTTTTTCACCCAGTGGTTAGGTCTAGACTGGCCTGGAGGAGAGTTAAAACCTATTTGGTCTCTGGGATGGCGTTTATTTATCCAAGAGTTAGGTCTGGAATGGCTTGGGGGAGTGTTGGGCTATAATGATTATATCTCACAGACTTTTAAATAGTTATTAAGCAGGGGTGAGAGACATTCTGTGATTTAGGCTAGGAGCAATCTTTAGTTTAGGATTTAGAAACTGATTTGAAGAGTGATTAAGACCAGGGGCTAAGGAGCTAAGAAACTAGGGAAAAGCTGACTTAAAATTTTTATAGTGAGGGGGTTGTCTCGTATCACTCAGAGAAACCATCTTCCCCTTCATGGATAAAAGAGCTTCCTCTCATTGTTGCAAAAAATGCAGCCATGTTGCATTTTTCTGTTTTGATAGGGACAGGAGTTTGAGTAACATACAAAGACCCAGAGAGAGGGGAGTAGGGACAGAGAAAGGGGGGGGTGGTGGGGGAGAGAAAGAGACAATAGAAGAGACATAGGCAAAAATCCCTTTCAGACTGAGAGTCTCCTTAAGCACTGAGACCCAGAGATCCTGGGGCGACTCAGCGAAGGTACACTCTAGACTTCCGGATGCTGACTGTACAAAGCAGCAACTAGTGAACATACCGGGGTGATGGTCATTGCTCCAGACATCAGGATGTGTTTCAGCAGGCTGGGGGAGATCCAGGGGCATTAGCAGCTTGTTCTGCCTGCTGTCTCCCCAGCTCTCCCTCCCCCACCTACGGAGGAGCCATGGGAATGTCATCAACATCTCCAGCCTGGTTGGGGGGATTGGCCAGTCCCATGCAATTCCTTATGTGGCCACTAAGGTATCCCCACCATTTTCTTCCCAGCCTATCTGACCCCCCAGAGGCCTCAGCCCTGAGGTATAACACTTGTGACATGTTGTTATGTGCCAAGTGTCTCCCAAGAAATAGACCCTGATGCAACCTAAAGTAAGCCTGCAAGGAGGACATGACTTCCCCATTATGATGTCCCTGCTTGAACCCCGAGGTTGGGAGAAGAGGACACAGGAGGAGCCTCATCTTCCCTGGACTGAACTTTCTCCCCGGCCCCATCTACTGTAGGGGGCAGTAAGAACCATGACCAAAGCCTTGGTCCTGGACAAGAGTCAATATGGTGTCTGTGCCAAGTGGTAAGCAGGACCAAATGGGCTGAGAGCTTCCTGGGGGAACTGGGAAGACTGGGAGGAAGTGTTTGCAGTAAACTTCCCTGATCCTTTCTCCCTTATCCCAGCATCTCCCCAGGAAACATCTGGACCCCACTGTGGGAGGAGCCAGCAGCTTCAACCCCGGACCCCAAGGCTACAGTCCGAGCAGGCACAATGGCGCAGGTAGGAGTGGGGGCCAGATCCGGTGGTGGGTGTGGCAGTCAAGTGGGGACTCCTCTGGACTTCCTTTATCCCTGTCTCTTCCCAGGCCCTGGGCCGCATGGGCCAGCCAGCTGAGGTGGGGGCTGCAGCAGTGTGCCTAGCCTCCGAAACCAGCTTCTGCACAGGCGTTGAGTTGCTAGTGACCAGGGGTGTGGAGCTGGGGTATTGGTGCAAGGCCAGGTGGACTGTCCCGGTGGAGGCCCCTGCCACCCCTTCCTGATTTTCCACATTTCCACCTGGGCTTTCCTGACTAGGAGTCTCCCACTTCAAACTCAGTCTCCCAAATTCCAACTTCTGTCCTCTGCCTCTCAGGTGTAGCCTCCCACTCTAGACATTAAGCCCACTAACCAATGTGCCAAACCACCCCACAGGATCCCAAAAAAGCAATCTGCAGCCAAAAGGAGGAGGACATCATTACATTTATTTTCTGTCCTTTATGAGCCCTGTCACACCACCCTTCCCACCCACCCTAGGCCCACGCGTGGCCTCGACCCGAGGCACTACAACTCCCAGCAGGCCCTGCAGCAGAAGCCTCTCACCGGGGGCTCCTGGGAAAAGTATTGCAGATTGGCTTCACCAGTGCCCTAGTTAAAAGGTTGGCAGGGGAGAGCAAATTAAGCTCTAACTAGGAGCTAATGAGGAAGATAATGAGGAAGTGAAGCAAATGGGCCTCTTTTTTACTCTTGGCCCTTAAAGGAAAGGAGTTTTGACCTCACTGCCTGCGGAGCAGGAGGGTGGACAGCGCCAAAATTCTGAGGGAAGAGGGAACTGGGGGTTGAGACTCCTGAGACGGAGGGAGGAGGAGCTGGGTTCCGGACTCCTGGGGGAGGAGGAACGGGGTGGGGAGTTGGAAAGTGGGGGACGCGGACACCCTGGCTGGGTGGGCTGACCCAGATTTCCCCCTCGTGGGGCGCGGGGCCCATTTCGGGATGTGTCCCCCAGGTGAGGGTGTGGAGTTGCACAGCTGCTGCGGATTGGCCGCGGCTGGGGGTGTGGCAATCGCTGATTGGCCTAGGTCGTTTTGCGGGTGCCGCACCCCTACAAGCCCCAGGTTAGGTAGTGGGGGAGGAGGGGAAACCGGGAGACTTCCTGCGGGTGGAGGGTTTGGAATTTAACTGCCTGGGCCTGGGCCTGTTCGGGCTAGCGGACAGAATTTGGGGTCAAAATGTGCCAGGGTCGAATTACAGAGACACAGTGGCTTAAGGACCGAAGTTTGAGGCTACAGCAGGAACAATAGTTTAGTGTCACACTAATCTAGATGCAGGAGTTGCGGGAACTCTGACCACGGAAGGTTTGGGCGGCACAGTGACCGAGGAACAATTGGCTAACTGCCTCTGGAGGTCCTAAAGTTAGGGAGACACTCGTGAAGGGGCATAACCAGGAAATCCTGTTCTAGGAGCTGTTCTTAGAGCCTCATTGATGAATTCGGGGATTGAAAATTTTCGAGCCTCAATGATGAAAGGGACTGGAAGGAGAGACATGGTGAACTGTAGGTGTTTTTATTTCTTAAAAAGTTACAAAGAATACACATATGTTCTCGTTGGAAAGAAAAACTATATTCAAACAGGGTTTGACGGCAAGCCCTTCATCCCTACCTGCTATCCTCTTCAGAGGCCTTTTTTTCTTAAAAAGTCTTTTCCCTTTTCATTTACATGCTATGCACCCACCGACATGTATAGTGTGCTTTTTCCTTTTCACCAAGGAATCGAGATCTGCGGAGGTGCTGTTCCTTGCCTTTCATCTCTTACCCAGGGCTGCTTTTCCTCACTAGCGCTCCGTAGCAGAACCTATTAAAAGGCATTTTTGAAAACCAACTGCATGCATGTTCTTGAACAGCATGAGTACGGCTGGAAAGACCCTGGATGGCGCCTGGGAGGAGGGTGTATTTCGGTTTACTCCCCTTGGTCCCCGCGCGTTCCAGAGCATGTTCTCTGCAGCAGGGCCGGTCTCCCCGAGGGCGCCCTGTAACTAGGGAGGCCTGGGGCGGGGGTGGGAGGGGGCGTGGACAGGGCGGGGTCGGAACGTCTTTCTCCCGGGCGGCGGCCCAGGCGGGAACAGTTACCCCCCGCACCAACCATGGCCGCAGCTGCAGTGGGACAGGTGGGTTTGCGGCCCGGAGTTGGGGGGCTGGAGAACACCGAGGGGAGGCGCACTTCCGGGGGGACCACTCGCCCGCAGCCCGTCCGGCCTGGCGCTATTCCTCTGGCGCTCGGGTTCCGCTGCGAGGCGCCGAAGAAGACGGGGGGAGGGCCCCCTCGGAAAGGAGCACGAAGCTTTAGTGGGGGGTGGGAGGGAGGTAATTAGTGGGAAGGAGACCGGGGCGGGAGGTCTGAGGAGGGAAACTTGGAGGAGGGGACAGTAATGGGAGACGCCCGGCACTGGGTGGGGGATTAAGGAGGGAATAGTCAGTTGGTACTAGGGGTGCGCCGGAATAAGCCTCCCAGGACCTCTAGGGAAGCGGGTGAGATGAAGAAGGCGCAGAGTTCATCCTTAGGTCTGGACTGGGAATTGGATTCAAAGCCCTATTTTCTTGGAACTATATTTTCTTGGAACTAAAGGTTAAGATAGATGTGGACTGTTGGGTCCCCAGAGCTCTTGTCTGAAGCCCGCACCCGGTGTAGGCACCGGTGTAGGGACGGAGTCCCAAAGAGCCGTTTCCAGGCTCTCGACCTCTGGTGGAAAGGTGCTGGCTGGGTAGTAGATGGCCATCAGCGGTAACTAGTTGGCCATCAGCTATAACCAGTTGGCCATTAGCCACTAATATAACTGCCATGGCTATGCTAGCAAGCGCAGATGGTGGCTAGCAAGTGCAGTTAGCGAGCGGATTGTGGATCATTTTGATCCTACTTCCTGTATTTCACCCAGCCGCTAGCGAGACTGGCGTACAGGAAGACCCCTTGTTGGGGTACTGGCGGATGTTTGCTTTTGTGTCTCCACCGGCAGCCATCGAGAGTGGGGTGGTGTGGCTCCCCTGTCTATGGCTCCATTGTTATTCCTTTTTGGCCTCACCATATCCTGCATTCTTGTGCGGGGAGTGGGAGCTGAATCCCTGCATTACACCTGGGTTTGAAATTGAGGCAGTTTCTCATTGTCAAAGTGACAGAGATACTCCAGGCAAGAGCAAGACAGTCCATTCTTACTGTAACATCAATCAGGAGACAGTCCATTCTTACTGATACGTCAATCAGCAGAGCTTCGGAAAGTCCATGATTAGAGAACAAAGTTTCTCAGTGAGGAAGGAAACAATAACAGCTCCAAGAAGTGCGTCATTACAACCCTTGACAGCTACAGCATAACCTTGGAAGAGGTGCTTCCTGTTAGCTTTGAACCTTATTTCTCATCCAAGCTTGATGAATAAATAGCAGGGAAGATTTTTATTTTTTTGGAGTCTCAGTGACTGATGGAGACAGGCCTGGGCTATGACCCGGGCAATCTGGACTTTGATTGTCACACTCCTGGGAATTGTGGTGGGACAGTTGTGGACAGTAACAGAGACAGTTTGGGATGTGGAGAGTCTTGGACTGTCGTAGGACGGTTCTGGTCTGTGATGGGGGAGTCCTGGGCTATAATGGGACAATTTTACATGTGAAGGTATCAGTCCTGGGCTGTGACAAGGACAGTTTTGGGCTTTAACTGGGACAGTTTTGGGCTGTGATAGGGACCATCCCAGGCTGAGACATGGACAGCACTGCATTATGATGGGGACTCTTCCTGGGCTGTGATGTGGGGGCAGTCCTGAAGTGTGAAGGAACAGTGCTCAACTATGACAGAGACAATCCTGGGCTTTGATTGTGACACTCCTGGACAGTGTCACCATCAGGAGAGGACAGTCCTGGACTGTGGTGGAGACAGTCCTGAGCTGTAATGAGACACTGTGAACTCTCCATAGTATTACAGAGCCCTGCCCTATGCACTCCCAAAACCTTCCTCATTTCTTAATTCAGCCCCAATTCTTTTACTCTCTGTTCCAAAAGCTCATCTACCATCTGAGAGTCTCCTTTGGACTCAATCCCTGTGGTGAGACTCCCTACCCCTAGGGAAATGTCCTGGGAGGATGAAGGCAGCTTCTCTCAGTGTGACAGAGACTCTATGGCCAGGGCAGATCTCCTGGACACTGCCCGCACCTTTGCCTTGTGGGTGTGTTTTTCTGCCTCTTCTTTCTCTCTCTCCTGGATATCTGTCTCTAAGCTTCACTGAAACAGTTTCTCTCCGGGTCTTGGCATCAGTCTGTCTCTTGCAGTCCTTCCTCATTTCTCTGGCTCTCCCATTCATTGTGTGCTCTGTTGCCTGAAGTTTGGTCTTCATCTATTTCCCTTTTCCTTGTCCTCTCTCTTTCTCTCTCTCTCCTTTTTATTCTACCTTCGGTATTTTTTCTTGATTTCTCCCAGCTTTACTTTCCCTGAGTTTCTTTGTCTCTTGTCTCAGTCTCTCTTTATCCTTATGATCATATCTATTTTGGCAACTCTTGAGCTTGTTTACTATTCTTTAAAGTAGGTGTTTTTATATCTGTATCTCTATCTTTTTCTCATTCTTTCTCTTCCCTCTCTTGCTCCCTTTTATTTTTTTTCCGTTCTGGCTCCCTCTGAGGGCTGCTCTCTTGCCCAGATACTGGCTGTCTCCGCCGTGTGTGTCCGTATTCTCCATATGGTTGGTGTCCTGTTGCCTCCTGGACGGAAGCATGGCTGCAGGCTTGTGCAGGCTACACATCGCCACCTAGTGGCCATGTTTCGGAAGCACACTCTATTCGTACCAGAAGCCCTTTGGGCCCTGCACTATCCAGGGCTACTCCTCAGACTTCATGGCCCAGACTTTAAGACATTGTAGCCCACAGTCCCACTCTCCCCATGACTCACCTATTGACCAGTGACCGCTGCCATTCACATCCATTCTCACTGATTAGTGTCAGCTTGCAGGGCAGGAGCAGGCTAGGCTGTTCAGTCTCCCCCAGCCTCATGACCCAGCTGCATTCCTGCCAGGCTGGGGAAAGAAGCATTGTGAAGTCCAAGAACACTGGGGAGAGGTCATCCTGTTGGACACAGCTAGACCTGCTCTCCCCGGCTGGCCTTGAGTAGGGCTACAAGGGGAGTGTTCATCTGGATAATGTCCGTTGATGACTGGTGTCCAAGAGGTGGGGTTAGGGGCTTCAGGGAATCTGAGTTCAGTAGATCTAATACCGTGAAAGAATATGAACTTGGACTCCTAGGGCCTGAGGGAGGAGGGACTGCAGGCCTTGACTTCTGGGTCTTAATGAGGAGGGGGCTGAGGGTCTGGACTTGTGAGTCTGAGGGAGGAGGGGCTTAGGGCCTAGATCCTGGGTCCTGGGGGAACCTATAGGTCCCCCACTTTTCTAGCTCTTATCAGGATTTGGGTCCCCCAGGGAGGCCTTCCCTTACCTGCATACCTTCCCTCGCCGTCTTCTGTCTGAGCTGGTCTCAGGACTGGGGCCAAAGTTCCCTTTGGTGGGAGGTGCCTGTATTTGACTCTGCCCCAGCATGGAGGAGGGGATGGGAGCTGATTCAGCTCTTTCTAGGGATGGCCCTCATAGGAGCAGGGAGGTGACTTGGCCTCCTTCAGGATCCCCTCCTGCTACATGCTGATCAGGACAGGGGAAGGGGCTTGGCCAGACCACAGGCCCTGTCTGTAATGCTTTGGGTCTGGGACAGAGCAGGCCAGAGGGACATCTCAAGTGCAGCAGGCGGCAAAGGAGGTGCCAGGGCCTTCTGATCTCTCTCTCTCCTGGCTTCACCACCTTTCTTAATTCTGTCTCCACCCCCAGATTTGGGCCCGAAAACTTCTTCCTGTCCCTTGGCTTCTGTGTGGTCCCAGAAGATATGCCTCGTCCAACTTCAAGGTGAAAGGAGGGGACTATACTTTTAGATCTCAAGGAAGATGGGCTGGGGGCCTGAACTACTGGGCCTGAAGAAGTTGGGGGCTGGGGGCTGGATTTGGGTATTTCCAAGAGGTCCAGGGTTCAGAGGTGAAGGTGGATAGCAATGGGATAGCCAAATTACCTGCCATCAGGCTGTGGGAAAGAGTTGAAACTGCATGTCCCAAAAGCCTCTGGGAGCACAGGTCCCTCCTCTCTGGGTCTTAGCCCCAGAGATGCATGGGAGTTGTAGTTTTTCAGTTTGGAGGTTGTGGCCAGATTCCAGGACACCGGGGTCCCCTGTCTTTTTTCAGGCTGCAGACCTACAGTTGGAAATGACACAGGAGCCTCGTAAGAAGCCTGACCCCAGCGAGCCCCTGGTGTTTGGGAAGACATTTACTGACCACATGCTGATGGTGGAATGGAACGAGAAGAAGGGCTGGGGCCAGCCCCGAATCCAGCCCTTTCAGAACCTCATACTGCACCCGGCCTGCTCTGCTCTCCACTACTCGCTACAGGTTGTATGGCAGCCGGTCTCTGTCCCCGTCTGTGTATCACTTCCCTCTTGCTATATTTCTTGCCCGGTCCACCTCCCTGGGTCTGCTTTTTGTGTATTTCTTTTTTCCGTGTACTCATCATCCATTTTCTGAGGCTTTTCATGTTCTGTGCCCTGTGCTGGTGATGCTGGGGTTCCTGAGATGAGCAGGCTCAGTTCCTTCACTTGAAAACCCCACGTTTTGGTTACAGCCCAGTGTGATCTGAACTCTGATGGAGGCAGCCGAGGCACTGTGGGAGGCTGGAAGAGGAACCCAGTTCTATCTCTAACTTGGAAGAAAGTGGGGTTTGTCCTGGCAAAGAGGAGAGCTTGGGGTATTAGAGGGAGAGGGGACAGCCAGTACAGAGACATAGTACAAAGAAGAGCCCAGCGTATTTGGGGGGAATTGTGGGGTTGGAACATGGCAGAGGAGGCCGAGGATGTCATCAGAGCCACAGAGGAATTGAGGGGCTGGGACCTTGTCAAGGGCGGTGAGAGCCATTGTGGCTCTGAGCAGGTGCGAAGCAGGGCCAGCTGTAGTACAGTGAGACCCCTCTCAGGACATGAAAGATGAGCTGGAGGCGGGGAGACTGGAGGCCAGGATGCCAGGCTGGGGCAAAGGTCCAGGCAGGAGAGAACAGTAGATGTGGAGGCCTGAGCTCGGGTGGGACAGGAGGGGACAGGGCAAAGAGATTCGGGGACAGGAGAGATTGGCAGGCTGGGCGAGAGAAATGAAGGGAGGGCCCAGGATGGTGCCCAGAGGTTTGCCCAGGTAACCAGGTAGACCATGAGATTGTCCCCATATGGGGACTCAGGAGGCGGATTGGTTTTGCGGGGCTTGGTGAAGGGCCTGTAAGGAGAGATACCCAGGCGGTATTTTGTTTACGACTTAAAGCTATGGTTGAAAGCAAAGTCTTCCTGAATAGCTGGTTTGTAGTTTGAATAGTTTTTGTCCCTTAGGATATGGTTCTATGACATTAGGCATGTTTTTCTTTTTTTTTTCTTTTCAGAATTTTAAGGGCTTTTTTTTCCCCACCTACGCTGGACATTTGACTAGGACCAATCAGTTCTGTGCAGGAGAAATACACCTTCGGTAGCAGCTAGATACTAAGGATGGACAGTCAGGACTATGTCCCCAGGAAGGTGGTTTTTGGAAACCACCATTATTTACTTCTCTGTCCTCCAGCTGGGGACTCAGTACTTTTCCTTCAGTGCAGATGAAGGGGTGTAGAGGCCCTGGCATACAAAACCTATATTTTTGCCATCCTTCTCATTTAGGGCACATTTGGAACTAAGGCCAGCTGAGGGAATGGGAAGATCACGTTACCATATCATCCACGCTCTGGAGCATGTGTGGAATAACAAGCTGACCACATGTGTGGTTATTTTTTTATTATCGTGGTAATAATACATATACATAATAATGCACCTAACATAAAACTGTGGCCAGTTGAAAAATAGCTGCATGTAAGTGGGCCCGTGCAAGTTCAAACCTGCATTGTTCAAGAGTCAACTGTATACCGTTTTAACCATTTTAAAGTCTGCAATTCAGTGACATTTAGTACACTCACAGTGTTATGCACCCATCACCTCGATCTAATTCCAGAACTTTTTCATCGCCCTGAACAGAAACCCCACACCCATTGAGGAGTCACTCCCCATTCCCTTTGCCCCAGCTCCTGACAACCATTAATCTGCTTTCTGTCCTTATCTCCCAGTATTTTTAAATTTTTAATTAAAAAAAAATTATCAGTTATAGTTGGCATACAATATTATGAGGGTATTATCATAGTTTCAGGTGTACAACATAGTTATTTTTATTTGGAGTTGTTTTTTTTTGTTTCTTTTTAAGAAAAACATTGGAGCTTTAATGAACTTCCCGTGTGGCTTCAAGCTACCAGAACACAGGCCCCTCCAACACCCTTAATCTTCTCTTCAGCTCTTCTGGCTGAAGAATTTGGCCTTCACGATGACAGGCTGCTTTGGGAGCTTTCCCTTCCCCAGACTTTGTAGTAGTCCGATCGCACCACATCAATGATAGGAGCAGCTCCAGTCTTGTTTTGGGCAGCATTTACCTGCTCACTGACCAAGGTCCACAGTTTATCAAGGTTGACAGTTGGACAGAAGCTCTGGTTCCTCTTTAAGTGGTAATGCCTCATACCAACTTTCCCAAAGTAACCTGGGTGATATTTGTCAAAGTTGATCCTTTCACTAACAATTGTCACCCCAATAAATTAAAAAAAAAAAAAAAAGTTGATCCTGTGGTGATGCAAGCCACCGGCATTACCGCGGCCTCCTGGGTGCTTCCGGTGCTTGACGATGGGGCCGTGGCCGTGGCTCACGTGGCCCCTAAGTTTCCGGGTCTTCCTCAGTCTGGATGGCATGTCGATAGCCGAGACGAAAGAATGGAGTGTTTTTTAAATTAACATCTTTTATAAAAATGGGTCATATGTTCACAGTTCAAAATTCTAACTGAAAGAGGGAATATACGTCCCCAGTTCCCCAGCCTCCTTGCTGCCTACCCCCGAGGCAGCCCCCATTACCAGTTCCCACGCCCTTCCAGAGAGTTCTGCTTTTTGGATATCAACACTGATGTAACTGTTTCACCCCATTCTTTACACACAAGAGGTAGCAGACTGTACACTCACTGTCTGGCATCTTGCTTTCTTCTTTTGATGCTTGTTGGAGGTGGAGCAGCCCCTGAGGAGCTTTTTCCTTCTTTTTGCTGAGCATGGTAATCCATCTTAACAATGCCTCATGTAGGCAGTCCCCTATTGTTGGACACCTAGGTTGTTTTCAGTCTTGTGCTACGTAAACAACGTTGCAATAAGCAATCTAGTAAATTCACCTCACTTCCTTTAAGTGCAGGTGTATCTCTCCAGTTTCTAGAACTGTTGGGTTAAGGAGTATGTGTCATTGTGATAAATATTGCCCCATCTACCTCTGTGGACGTTGTATCAATTTCTATACCCACCAGCAGAACCCATTTCCCCCATACCCTGGACGACCCTTGTCATACTCATAAATCTCCAGTCTCCTAAGTGGTTTGGAAGTTATCTCAAAGTAATTTTAATTTGCACATTCCCCCTAATTATGAAATTGGCCATATTTTTACAAGCAACTTTCACAAGCATAAGAGCCATTATTATTTCCTTTCTGTGAGCTGTCTATTTTCTAGGCTGATTTTTCTATCAGAGTGGGTTTTAAATAAATTTAAAAATTTATTTGTAGGAGTATTTAGTATATTAGATAAATTATTTGTGATATGAGTTGAAACTCTCTCACCATTTTATTTTTATGCAGTCAAATGTATCAGTTTTTTCTTTTTTGGTCTGAGATTTGTCATAATAGAGTACCATCCCCAGTTCAAGACATAAAATGATTCATTATCTTGTGTTTTCTTCTATAGATTTTATGGTTTAATTTGTTTCATTTCAATCTTTAATGTACCTGGAATTTTTCCTGATGTAAGGTGTGAGATAGGGATCCAATTTATTTTTTTTCTGAGGTGGATATTTGATTGTCCCAACACCATTTAATTGAATTAACCATGTTTTCCTCCATTGCTTTATAATCCACTTTTTAGTTTCTTCCATTGTTCAATCTGTTTACTCATATGTTCATGTCACTCATTTTATAATATTGTAGATTTAGAATGTGTTTTAATATCTGGTAAGTCTTCTCACTCCCACTTCTTGTTCCTATTCTTTTATTTTCCCCAAAATATCCTGGCTATTTTTGCTTGTTACATATTCTTCACTCATGCATTTAGTTATTTATTCATTCATCAAAAACCTACTATGTGCTAAGCCCTGTCCTGGGCACAGGGGTCTGGGGAGTTCCCTGCTCTATGTCATTTAGTTTGTATGGAAGCAGATGTTAAAGAAGCAAACATGGAACCATGGGGCAAGAATCAGGGTATCCTGACCTGTCTGGGAATGAGGCTACACCAGGAAGGATGTGACATTTAAGCTGAGGCCTAAGAGGTGAGTTGAAAGACACGAGGAGGAGAGTTTCCTAGCAGAGGATCCAACAAGTACAGAATCTGGGAGCAGGAGGTGGCCATGGTGGCAGCAGGGGGTCCCAGTGGGCAGTGTGAGTATAGGAGGTTGAGGTGAAAACAGATCTTGTGGGACCTGGAAGGTCGGGGTTGAGGGTAGGAGTGGGGAGGTGGGGGGAACATCAGGGTGCCGGGGATCAGAATTTTTTTGTATTGAAAAAAAAAGTTTTTATTGTGGGGAAACCTCAAACTTAAAAGTAGAGTGATTAGGGCCCGCGCCCCCTGCCCCCCGTCACCTTGCTTCACCAGTTAACTTGGTTGGTCACCATCTCATTGCATCTGGACTTCCCCCTTTCTGTAGGATTTTGAAGCAAATCCTGGACATTATATATTATTTCATCCATAGCTATTTCAGTGTTTCTGTAAAAATACAAGGACTCTACAAACATAACTTCCAGGCCGTCATCCAGTCCCAAGAAATAGTACCAGTAACATGGCTTAAACATTGCGTTCTCTCTGCACCTCTGTCCCTGGGTCTCTGTTGTCTTTTCTCTGGTCTCTGTCCTTTGCTTTCTCAAGTGCCTCCCTCTCTTGGTCTCTGTATCTGTTTCTCTCTTCTCTCTTTCTCTTCCTCTGTGCTCAGCGGGTTCGTCTCTGCCCAGCTCTCTGTCTCTGCTTCCTTCTGCGTCTCTATGCTTGTGTATCAGTCTGTCTTGGTGTCTCTGTCTCTTCCTGACTGTCTGAGGTGGTCTCTGAGCCACCCACCCATCTGTTCCCTGCAGCTCTTTGAGGGTATGAAGGCGTTCAAAGGCAGCGACCACCGGGTGCGGCTCTTCCGACCCTGGCTCAACATGGACCGGATGCTGCGCTCGGCCCTGCGCCTCTGCCTGCCGGTGAGGGGTCCTTCACGTCTGGGCCGAGGAGGGCGCGGGGTGCAGCGAGGGTGAGGCCATGAGGGAACCCTGACTTGCCGGTACCCTGTGCAGAGTTTCGACAAGGTCGAGTTGCTCGAGTGCATCCGCCGGCTTGTGGAAGTGGACAAAGACTGGGTTCCTGACAGCGTGGGTGCCAGCCTCTACGTGCGGCCTGTGTTCCTCGGGAACGAGGTGGGCACGATCCTCAGGGCTGGGGTGGGGCGGGGCTGGAAACCAGACTGGGGTGGGGGGGTCCTCAAAGGAAGGGCTGGGGACCGGACTCCCGGGTCAGGGGAGAGGCTGGGGATCTGGGCTCCTGGGTCCCTGAAATGCCCTCCTGCCCATCTCAGCCTTCGCTAGGTGTCGCCCGTTCCACACAAGCCCTCCTGTTCGTCATTCTCTGCCCAGTGGACTCATACTTCCCTGGAGACGCCATGAGCCCTGTCTCCCTCCTGGCTGACCCAACATTCATCCGGGCCTGGGTGGGTGGGGTCGGCGACTGCAAGCTGGGTGGGTAAGTAGTGCTGCCTCCACCCCATGTCTGGTACACTGGATGTCGGAGACGCAGGGCCAGTACCCACGCTTTGGGCTATGTCTTTGGATGTCCATTATCCTCCCCATCCTGTTTCACATGGCTGGGGACAACTCTGCCCGCAAATTGGCACCGTGGTGGCCCAGGATGGTGTGTGCGCGCAGGCCTCGCTAAGCACTATGCACAAACCAGCTCAGAGACAGGAAAGTGTTGGGTGGAAGTCGGGGGGGAAACCGGGATTGGTCCCCAGGAAGCCTCTAGAAATTAATTTTTTTGTTTTTCCCCTTCTTCTGCCTCTCCCCCCCCACTCCGGTTCCAGCCGTTGTTTCTCAGCCTAGTTGTGTAGGACCCAGCTCCCTGGCCCACGCTGGTGTTATGAGCCTCGCGCTCCCCCGGCTGAGGCAGTCGGTCGCTGGTTGGCTGCTCACAGCAGCTCAGGGCAGCTCTTGCCGGCTGCCGGCTGCTCACAATGGCTGCTGGCCACTCACGCTGACCACTAGCCGCTCCTGCACAGCACACAGTAGCCCTCAGCAGCTCATGCCAACCTCTGGCTGCTCATGGCAGCCCAGCTCCAGGGAGCGCCATTGTTCACAATCTTAACTGTAGAGGGTGCAGGTCACTGGCCCATGTGGGAATCGAACTGGCCACTTCGGCATTAGGAACATGGCGCTCCAACCACCTGAGCCACCGGGCCGGCCCCTAGAAATTAATTTTATATTTAGTTCATTGCTCTCACCTCCAGATAGCGTCCTCTGAACACCCAGGCTCGCCGCCCCTCCCTTCCCCACCTAGCTCCCACATAGTCCCTTGGGACTCCAGCACACATCACCCTGTGTGTGAACTTTCTGTGTAAGTCTATCTCACCAGGGGCCTTGGTTCAGGACAGCAGGGAAGGTCTCCTGGTTGGTGATCAAGGCAGAGAGGGGGTAAGGGCGTATTGGGGTAGCAAGTGTTGCAGTTGGGAGTTCTTTCAGGTCCTTTCAGAGACATCCTGTGAGCTCTCCTGAGGGCCAGGCCCTGTGCTAAGTGAAGCTGGGGACACAGATGAGTCAGATCCTGGCCATGCCTTCCAGGGGCTCCCACCAGCTTGGAAGCCCCAATGTCCAGGGCAGCATGTGATCTGATGGAGGTGACTGGGGCATTTTCAAAGTCTTCACTGAAGAGGTGGTGACACATCAACTGAGTCTGATGGGTAGGAAGGAGACGGTTTCCTAGGTACAAAAGGTGGTAAATAATCCTGGGGACCACATGTGTGGGGGCAGGGAGGAGGGGCAGAGGCACAGAAATGGTCAGGGAGGGAAAATAAGTCTCGTACAGAGCAGGCCAGGCCCTGAACACCAGACTGAGGGGCCGTGATCTTGTCCCAGAGTGATGAGGAGCTGTGGGAGGCTTGTGAGCAGGTGAGGGGAGAGGTCAGCTTTGGGTGAGAGACAATGTTATAACAAGGTGACTTGGGAAATCATCGAGGTAGCCCAATTTATTCGAGCCCAGGGGAGGCCTGGAGGTTCAGAAATGCCTCCAAGAGTAGGTACCATCACTGGTGGTTTTGAAAGACAGTTGGGGAGTTGGATGAAGAAGGTGATCCCAGCAAAGGACACAGCGATACATTTGTGATCTGGAGAGTGGGAAGAGGGGGCCACGGGAGGACGGACCACTTAGGTCTTTGACCCCAAGCTACTGGCCAGGGATTCTGTCCTGGGGGCACTGGGGCGCCATGGGAGGACTGTGAATTGGGGAGGAGTGGGGTCAGCCCTGGTGTGGAAAGATTCATCTAGGGCTATGCTGGAGAATGACGGGGTTCACTTCCCTGGTTGTCCATATTGTTCTGTACCAGGAATTATGGGCCTACGGTGTTTGTGCAGCAGGAGGCGAAAAAGCAGGGCTGTGAGCAGGTCCTCTGGCTGTATGGGTCTGACCACCAGCTCACCGAAGTGGGCACCATGAACATCTTCATCTACTGGACCTACGAGGATGGCGGTGAGCCCACCCAGGACCCACCCGGACCCTGGTGGAAGTGGGTGGTGCCATAATTCCTAGTAGATTGCAGGTCTCAAGGATGGGGGTGGGGGGGCCCCTAAGAGGATGGTAGGGTATGAGGTAACACCCCCATGCCTTCCACCTGACTCAGTGCTGGAACTGGTGACTCCACCGCTGGACGGTGTCATCCTGCCTGGAGTCGTCAGACAGAGTCTGCTGGACCTGGCTCAGACCTGGGTGAGGGCGTGGGGTCTTCCGGTGGCGGGAGTGGGGGGGCCAGTGCAGCAGGGGGTGTGGCGGGGGCGCACTGGCGTGTCTCTCGGTGTGACTCCCCCTTTGGGTCTCTGTCTTTTCCGGTTCTCAGGGTGGGAGAGGTCCGCTGGGCTCATAGCTGTTTCTTGCCCTGCAGGGAGAGTTCCGGGTAGTAGAGCGTAAGATCACCATGAAGGAGGTTGTGCGAGCACTGGAGGAGGGACGGGTTCGGGAAGTCTTTGGCTCAGGCACCGCTTGCCAGGTCTGCCCTGTGCACCAAATCCTGTATGAAGGCAAGGTGAGGTGGGGCTGCCGCTGGGGGTGGGGGAAATGAGGGGAGCAGGGCACTGTCCTCATGGCACTTTCTTCCCCAGCACCTCCACATTCCCACCATGGAAAATGGGCCTGAGCTTATCCTCCGCTTCCAGAAGGAGCTAAAGGCAATCCAGGTGAGGTGCACTCACTGGGAGATGGGCTGGATGCTTGTTCCCCAGAGGAGTTCATGTCCCATGAGCCTGGGGACTGACAGAAGATCCCCCCTTCAGTAGTCCCAGGACATGGTAATGGCCCCTCCCTTTGGCTTCTGGGCCCTGGGTCTGAGTCGGCTTTCCTCTTTGGCCTAGAACACCTCTTGGGGCCCAATGACCATTTCCCACCAGCTTCTGAAGTCCTGGCTTGAGAAACCCACTTCCCTGAATCTCTGTACCCCCTGAGTGTCCTTCCAGTGGCAGAAGTCCCCTTCCCATGAGCCTCTAGGACTGTAAGCCAGCTTTCTGGCCACAGAAGAGTGCTCCCCATGGATTCCCCTGGAACCCTGGGCTATCCTTTTGACCCAAGAATTCTCTCCTACAAGCCTCTGGACACTGGGCCCCCTTGTGGCCCAAGACTGTTTCCTCTCATAAGCCTCTGGAGGTATTTCCACTGGTCTGAGCTGAGATCTCTTTCCTGAGAACCTCTGGGCTCCAGCCCTGGGACTCATCTAGAGCTACCTTTCCTGTGAGCTTCTGTAAACTGTTCATCAGGACCTAGAACTACACTTCTCTGGACTATCTGGGCTTTCTCAGCTGAAAGCAACTTTTTCCAGGAGCCCTCAGGGCCTTACAGTAACTCCTCTTTGCAGAACTACATCTCCCTTAAGCCTCTGAGCCATCTTTGCAACGATTCTTCTTCCCCATGATTGTTGGCAGCCTTCGGGGAAGTAGACAACATTTCCTATGAGGGACTGGGGCGCAACTCTGCAAGCACTCATTGTGGGATGCCCCAGGGCTTGCTGGGAGTTGCAGTGTAGCTTCCCTGTCATGATCTGCCTCTGTTGTCCCACAGTACGGAACAGGAGCCCACGAGTGGATACTCCCGGTGTGATGCTGTGGGCTGTACCTGGCCACCCCTCGGATCCAGCGAACTGTTGCATCTAGTCCCCGCTGGACCCTCCCCTCCCTACCTGTGACTCACCTGAAGTGCAATATTACATAAAAAGCCCGGGTCGGGAAGCCTGGGTCTCTGGCGCCCCCACGTGGTTGCTACACTCCCAAAGCCCTAAGGGCCGGACCCAGCCGGTCGTGGCCCCTCCCTCCGCCTCTCAGGCCTGGGGGGATTTGAACTCCCCGCTGCTCTGTCTTGTGGTGTCAAAGATACGCCTTGGCCCGGATTCTGCACCTCTCCGTTCTCAGGCCGGATCTCCCAAGTGCTGTCGATTTTTTTTTTTCTCGCTGAAATTTTGAAATAAAATGCCAAATAGGACATTCGATGTCATCTCCAATGATGCAACTCAGGGACTCTAGGGTTTTAACCAGGAGTCCCGGTCCTTAGCCTGTTTCATTGTCACTGACCCAGCAATCTGAGCCCCCAGTGTCCTGGTGGTTTCTCTGACGTGGAAGATTCTTCCACTTCATCACAAACTGAGCTTAGTATCTTTCCCCACTAACCTGCGCCTACCCTACTTCTCCATCTTGGGGACCGTACATGCAATCACGAGGCTACACTTAGGGTAAAGAAGAGAATTTTGGGGTACACACATTCACATTTTAGGTAACCTTCTTACATTGACTAATTAGAGATCAACTTTTTTTTTTTTTTTTTTTAAGTGCTAACAGCTATATGACCTTGGGGAAGTGAGTTCACCTCTTTGAGCCTCAGTTTTCTCATTTTTAAAATGAGGATAATAGTACCCACCCATTAAGGCTATGCTGAGGATTAAATGAGCTGTTACATGTAAAGTGCTCAGAACGGGCTGGCATGTAGAAAGCACTATAAAATTGCTCTTATTATATTTGACAACTGAATTTGTCTTGTGATTTTCTAGCTTTATTCAAAAAGTCCAGTTTTGTGGAAAAATGAACATCTGTAAGGTTGAATGTGTTTAATAATACAATACTTAGGGGGGACTTAATGACTTCAGAAATTTTTTTTCCAAAATATTTTCTTTATGCTTAAGGACATTCTTCATTTGAAAATAATGAATATACACTAAGTAGAAAGAACCAAAATATGAATTTCCATTTAATTTAGTAATCAGAATTCTGAAAATTTCACAAAACTATCTTTGGATTCATATACTAAAACCACTTTGCAAATTTGATTCTCTGAATCTGTAAGTGAACTAATGTTCTACAATTATGCATTTGGATATGAACATTTTTATTGGTTTCTGAAAAACAATAATTTATGAATTCAAAAAATCAGATTTAGTCTGTGATGCTAAGTACCAATTATAAGTTAATGAGCCAGTCAAAAATATTAATAAAATTAATTATGTTCTATGCAGGAACACCCAGTATCACATAGAAATAATGGTGATAATAAAAATATTTATATATGTACATATCTTCCTGTTATATGAAGAAATAATGAACAATAAGATTAAATTGAGAGGAAGAAAACATTTAAAATACAGGATGGTAAATGAATCACTCAACCACAGCGAGCTCTGGATTTCAGGCACTGCTGTGAGGTGCCTGTGGCGCCATTTGGCAGCCAGTATTGGGATAAAGTCTCAAAGGCAGAGAATGAAAGAGGTGATTTATAATAGAAACAACCCAACACAATTTGAACTTGTGATTAATTAAAAACATTTTTATGGCACTACAAAAATTTGTAAACATCTACAGGGACATCTATGTGGGAAGTCTCCCTTGAAAAACCCTCTGCAAACATCATATTCAATTGTGAAAGACTGAAAGCTTTCCCCCCAGATCAGGAGCAGGGAAATCATGCCTGCCTTTGCCTCTTCCAGCCAACACTGGAAGTCCTATCCAGAGCAATTAGCTACCAAAGAAATAAACAGCACCCAAGTTATAAAGGCAGGAGTAAAACTATATTTACAGATAACATGATCTTATATAGAGAAAATGGTAAAGAATCCCAACAAAAAACCTATTAGACCAAATAAATCAGCAAAGTTGCAAGATACGAGATCAACACACAAAACCCAGTTGTATTTCTTTACATTAGCAACGAGCAATCTGAAAAGAAAACTTAGAAAACAATTCCTTTTACAATAGCATCAAAAATAATAAAATACTTAGAAATGAACTTGACCAATGAGAAGAAAGACTTGTCGACTGAAACCTACCAAACGTGGCTGAAAGAAATTAAAAATGACAAATAAATGGAAAGACATCCTGTATTCATGGATTGGAAGACAATATTATTAAGATGGCAACACTCTCCAAAGCAATCCAGAGATTAAATGCAATCTCTATCAAAGTGTCAAAAAACAAAAACAAAAAAAAACACCTTATTTTTTTGCAGAATTGGAAAAGATGATCCTAAAAATTATATGGAATTGCAAGGACCCCAAATGCCAAAAGAATATTGGGAAAAAAGAACAAAGTTGGAGGACTCACACTTTTCCATTTCAAACCTTACTACAAAGCTACAGTAATCCAAACAGCGTGGTACTGACATAAAGGCAGCGTGGTACTGACATAAATCAACGGAATAGATTGAAAATCCAGAAGTAAACCCATACATCGATGGCCAATTGATTTTGACAAGGAAGCTAAGTCCATTCAATGGGAAAAGAAGGGTTTCCTCAACAAATGGTGCTGGGACAACTGGATTTCCACACTCAAATGAAGTTGGACCCCTACCGCACAATAAAATTTAACTCAAATGATCAAAACCTAATGTAAGAGCTAAAATTATAAAACTCTTAGGAGAAAACATAGGGATAAATCGTCATGACCTTTAATTTGGTGATGGCTTCTTAGGACACCAAAAGCGCAAGCAATAGAAGAAAAAAAAATATAGGACTTCCTCAAAATTAAAAATTTTTTTGTGCACCATGACGCTATCAAGAGAATGAAAGACAACCCACAGAATAGGAAAAATATTTGCAAATCACATATTTGCTATGGACCACACTCCTCCATTGTCTAACTGAATTTGGGCAAAGTGACACTATATAGACATAGATGTGAACAAAACTGACTCCATCTCTGTGTCCCAGATTTCATTTTTTGTTTTATGCTGTAGTTAGCCAACGTCACTGTCCTTAGTAAACATATCAAAGCTTTCTAGTTGATGATTATCTTAAAATATAGCCATAAACACTTTCATTAGTAATACCTGGAATGGCATGACAACTGACAAATATCAAACTAGTGATGGTATGGATTATAAACAATCATGTATCGCAAGACCACCAGGAGGTATGGCCCTGGTACTACTGCATTCTTTGTCCCTTTGTCTTGTCAATCATTAGTGCTGCTCTGACCCAGTCTTCCTCTAAGTAAATTACTCTGTAATCAATTCTGTCATAATCTATGGATTTGCCTGTTTCATTTGTCGGTCTTAAGATACCTTTTCTTTGGCCATTACACCTTTGCCCCACCATCAGACAGACCCCACCCCACGCCCCCATCCTCACTTTCTGTATCTATTCTATATCTATAGCCATTCATAGGCTTGTTGGAAGGATCAAATAGGACAGTTGCACGTGGCTCACTGTCGGGGACCGAGAAGGGCCTGGGGGCTCTGGAGCACGAGCAGGTGGCACAACTCCAGGCACTGAAAGTGTGTGTGTGCGCGCGCGGGGGGGTCGGGGGGGGGGGCGACTGAGACACACACAGAGCAGAGGAAACCAGCCTTGCTTTAGGGCACCACATCCCAGGTGAGCCAACTACCTGTCCCAGCAACCATTGGGTCTACTTCAGACCCCAGAAAGGGAATTGAATCACTCTTACCACTTAGGAAATACCAAGGGTTTTAGGAGCTCTGTGCCAGAAACAGGGACGAAGACTAACTATATTTCTTATTATAAATCACAATATCACAGGGTCGGTTCCAATGAAGGCTTTGATGAACAAAGCTATCTATACATCCAGCTCTAGCGTATATTGATCAGCAGTTCTACAGTTGATGTATTAATTAATTCACACCCCCAGCTGTGTATGAGAGTTTTGGTTGCTGGCCAACCCTTGGTGTTTCCAGTTTGGTTTTTATTTTTAGTTAGGTTTGTATGTGTGTGTGTTTGGTTTTTCATTTGTGTCTTTCCATTCTGGTGGGGTGCTGATGTTTTAAAAATACAGGGGGTGCAAAAAAATGTATACACATTTTAAGAAAGGAAAAAACTACTAAAATTGTAATACTATATACCGATAATAAAAGATGAATATAAGTCACGTTTGACTTTTGTAATTACAAGAGGTGCTCAATGTGGTTACCATCAGTGTCCAGACACTTCTGATTACGGCAAACTACTGCTTGAGCGACATTGACCAAAGTGTCCCCTTGTATACATTTTTTGGCACCCCAATATATATTTAGATTTGGAATAATTTTAGATTTACAGAAAAATTGCAGACAGTGCAGAGAGTTCCTATACCCTTCACCCAGCTTCCCCTAATGTAAACATTTTAACAACCATGGTGAGTTTGTCAAAACAAAGAAAGTAACAGTACTATTAACTAAACTACAGGCTTTATTTGACTTCCATCAATTTTTTTCACTGATGTCCCTTTTCATTCTGAGATCCATCCAGGATGCCACATTGCAGTTAGTTGTCATGTGTCCTTAGTTTTTCCCCATCTGTGAGTTTTGCAATCTTTCCTCATCTTTCATGACCTTGACAGTTTTGAAGAATATTGGTTATTTTGCAGAATGCCAGTAGCCATTAGAAGCTAGAGGAGGTAAGGAACAGATTCTCCCCGGAAGCTTCTGGAGGGAGTGTGGCCCTGCCAACAGCTTGATTTTGACCTAGTGATTCTGATTTTGGACTTCAGGTCTCCAGAACTGTGATTGAATAAATGTTTGTTATTTTAAGGCATCAGTGTACGAGTAATTTGGTATGGCAAAATAGGAAACTAATGTACCATACATTTACGATTTATTTAAGTATGCTGTGTTTATATTTCATATATTTCAGTAAAATGTTCAGAAATTAATCTAACACCTTTTCTTTTATTGACAAAAGTAATGTTGCAAATTCTTGTGATCAGGGAAATGGATTTCAAACCCAGGTGAACTTTTTCATGCTGACTATTTCAAAATAATACAGTTGTAATTTGTAGCCCTGTCTCGCCTAGTTAAAGCAGCCACCCGCTATGCGTAAAAGGGCAAAACGAATCAGACAGGCAGAATATCAGACATACACTGCTTCATTGATCAAAGGGACTCATTTTAACATCTCTGAAGTCAGATGCACCTTCTAATCTATGGGGTCTTATAAGTTTTCGTTGCCTGCATGTGTGTGGACATCAAAAGTACCAGCTTCGCAGCGTGCTGAGCAGAGATCAGTAGCTTGGAAGAAAATCCCAGAAACAATACTGAAACACACTTTTAATCCCCCAGGAAGCAGGGTTCTGGGGAGGATGTAGGTAGATGGTGAAGCAGACATGTATAGCAGCAAATGCAACCCTAACCCTAGTTTTACACATTTCAATGACAAACTAGTAGAGAGAGAGTTGGCACTGAGCGGTGGAGTGGGTTATTGGGTTGATAAAGTTTTCCTTAAAGATGTGACATTGGAACAGGGTCATGATTGAGAGGAGTTCCCCAGGCAGAGGACGGTCAGTGGATCACCAAAAATTTGTATTCTCCTTCCATAGTACCCATAGAGAAACTACATTTCCCAGCCTCCCATTCATGGAGGCCATACTCGTATGACTGGTCCTGGCCAATGGAGTATAGGAGGCAAGAGAGCTCTGCTCCACTTCCAGGTCTGATCCATAAAAATTTCCCGTTGTGTCCATCTCTCTCTTCTCCACCTGGTGATTGCACGTGGATGCCAGTGTATTAGTTATCTATTGCTGTGCAAAAAATGACCCCCAATTCTCACAGCTTAAAATAACAAACATTTATTATCTCACATGGTTTCTGAGGGTCTGGAATTCAGAGTAGCTTAATTGGGTGGTTCTACCACAGGCTTTCTCTTGAGGTTTCAGTCAAGCTGTTAACCAGGACTGTGGTCATCTGAAGGCTCAATTGGGGCTGGAGGATTCATTCCAAAGCTCCAAAGATTTTTCATTCCAAAGCTTCAAAGCTCCAAAAATCCAAAGATTTTTTCACTGCCAGAGAAAGGGGGTATAAATATAGAAAGGGAGCAAACTAGAGGTGTTGGACTTGAATTGGATATATCATTGTGAATTCATAGTTTTCAATATACCTAAATAGATATGGAAATATATAAATGTACATATACCTAATATAAATAATATAATGTATAGATGTGTGTATATATACACCAAATCCTAATAGGATGGCTGGGCCAAAGGATACATTTACAATATTACAGATTTTCACATGGCCGTTGGTTGGAGGCCTTAGTTCCTCCTGGCAGTTGGCCTGTCCAGGCTGTTTTGTCATCCTCATAGCACAGAAGCTAGCCTCCCCCAGAGCAAGTGATGTGATGAGAGAGAGAGAGAAAAAAAGAGAGAGGAGACACACAGCCACAGTCTTTATAACTCTATCTCAAAAGTGATATCCCATCACTTGCCATGTGCTATTGGTCACACAGACCTACCCTAGTACACCGTGAGAGAGGACTACACAGCACACGGCTTTCAGGAGGTGGGGATTATTGGGGTTCAACTTGGAGCCTGGATACAGCACCCATGGGGACCTTGGGAGCCAAATGTTAAGACAACACAGCTGCCATCAGCCTGGATTTCTGAACCTCTGCCTCTCTGCTGATTCGACTTTACAAGAAGGAGAAATAAAAATCAGTTGTTTAAACCACTGATGTTTCAAAGTTTATCTGCTTCTGTGGTTAACAGTGCTTTAACTAAAACAGGAATCAATAGTTAATGGGACAGGATGTGGAGGTTTAAACTGAACACATAGCACTTTGTGACTTTACTGTGTGCATACATAACTTTGATACAAAATAAACATGAAAAAGGGTAATAAAGAAAACCCAATAGAAGGAAGGAATGGAAAAAATAATACGCTGAATGAACTCCAAATTGATCAAAGATATCAATGTAAAATATGAAACCATGAATGAATGAGAAGTAAACACTGGAAAGTTCCTTTGCAACCTGGGTGTGGAAAAAAGCTTTGAACTGTAACACAGAATCCAGAAGTCATAAAAGAAAACACTGACATATTTAAATGCATGAAATAGGATCAAACACTTTTCCTGACACTGTTCCCTTTCCTTTTCTTCCTGAGGCCCTCAGATGGAGCAGGCAAGGCCAGTTTGGGGTGGGGGTGGGGACAGTGGCCCAGAATAGGGTGTCAGGGCATTAGTGGGGAGGAGGGTACCTAGTCATACAGCAGCTCAGCACAGTGGGCCACCCCCAAATGGAATATGTAAGGCCTTTCTGCTGGGAGAGGGAGCCATTGGCTTGGGAAGTGAAAACCCAAGCTGGGTGAGGAGGGTTTGGGTGGGAGCGGTGGAAGGGGATGGGGAACACACGGGAATTGATCAAAGAAGTAAATTAAGGAAAATGGAAGTCAGATTTTTCACTGCCAGAAAAAGGGGGTATAAATACGGAAAAGGAGCAAACTAGAAGTGTTGGACTTGAATTGGATATATCATTGTGAATTCATAGTTTTCAATATACCTAAATCGATATGGAAATATATAAATGTACATATACCTAATATATATAATGTAATATATAGATATGTGTATATATACACCAAATCCCGATAGGATGGCTGAGCCAAAGGATACATTTGCAATACTACAGATGTTGCCAAATTGCCCTCTATAAAAGGTATTCATAAGGTTATTCATTGTAGCATTCTCTGATGTGGAAGGAGACTGGAAACAACTCAAGTATCCATTAAAAGGAAACGGGCTCATAAATGATGGTCCATTCAACCAATGGAATACTATACTGCTGTATAAAAAAATGAAATGCTCTCTAGCTATTCATAAAGAAAGAGCTCCAAGATAAAGCACCAGGTGAAAAACACTGGGGCAAATGGTATTCTTTTTGATTTGGGGTGTTTTATGAGAGGAAGAGAGCAAAAATGGCTGTTTTTTTCCCCTACCATCACTTTCAAGTCAGAAGTCTCCTCTATTTTTATAGACAATCTCTCTTAATTCCTCTATTCTTTTGATGTAATATTTCCATTCCATTCATCTCTTGTAAAACCTTTAGGGAGGGCTCATGGCAGCTCTGTTACCCACATGAAAAATATACATATGTGTTCTACCATTTTGTTTTGTAATCTCTATTTGTCCTTGTTTTATTTATGCTTTCCTTCCTTCTTTTGGGATGACTGAGTATTATTTATCCCCTATTCTTTCCTTTACTGGTTTGGAAATTATACTTTCAGTTTCAATTCTCTTAGAGGCCACCCTTCAAATTTAAACGTGTGTCTTTTAGGTGGCAAAGTCTAAGCATAAATAATATCTTTACCGTATTCCTGAACAATAAAAGGATTTCAGAGCATTTTAATTTTGATCACCTGCCACCTGACTTACATGTTATTATTGACCACTATTTAGGGAAAAAAAACTTTTTTATTTTGGAAACATTTCAACATATACAAACCAAACACAATAATAACATGAACTACCATGGACCCATCACTCAGTTCAACAATTACCAACAAACTACCATTCTTGTTTCACCTATACCCCCATCCATTTCTTCACTTATTTATATATTGCTCACAATGTTCTAAAGGTAAAATTTTACATACATTAAAAGCACACAGGTCCTGGCTGTACAATTTGGGAAAATGGATACACCCCTTTCATGATATAGAATATTTTCATCAGCCTAGAAAATTCTGTCAGGTCCTTCCCAAGTCAGTCACCTACTCCTGGGCAGCTGATATTCTGATTCACCTACAGATTCATTGTGCCTCTTTTTATAACTTTGTATAAAGGGAATCATACAGTATCTCCTCTTCTATGTAAGGCTTAGTTACTCAGCATATTGTTCTGAGATTCATCTGAACTGTTGCATATATCAACCATTTGTTCTTTTTTGTTGGTGAGCTGTATTCCATTGTCTATCACATTGTACACAGTTTGCTCATCCAGTCTCTTTTGGATGGATATTAGGTCATTTCCGTTTTTGACTATGATGAATAAAGCTGCTGTGAGTATTCTTGTGCAAGACATTTTGTGGATATAAGTTTTCATTTATCTTCAGTAAACACCTAGGAGTGAAATTTCAGGGTAGGTGTATGTTTGGCTTTATGAAAAATTGCCAAATTATTTTTTAAAGTGGCTGCACCGTTGGATATTCCTACCAGTGGTGTGTAAGAGTTCCAGTTGCTCCACACTGTCACCAATACTTGGTGTTGTGCTTCTACCTATTTTTTCCTCTAGTTTTACTGAAGTACAATTGACATATAATTTTCAATTAGTTCACGGTGGACGACATCATGATTTGATATATGTATATACTGTGAAATAATTACCACAATGTTTAGTTAACATCATCACTTCAGATAGTTACAATTTTTTTCTTGTGATGAGAACTTTTAAGATCTGTTTTCTTCATTACTTTCAAATATGCAATCCAGTTTAACTATAGTCACTATGCTGTACATTACATCTTCAGGTTTCTGGGTTTGCTGAAGAGAACAGAAACCAATCCAGGTATTTCAAATACAGGGAATTTATTACAGGGAATTGGTTCCACAGGTGCCAGGAGGCTGGGAGAGCAAAACATGATCCCTGAGGTCGTAGAGGTAATAGTTACCAGAAGCAGCTCAAAGCCCAGATTTCCGCAGGAACTTGGAGGAATGGCCCCTTCAGGGTAGGATTCAGATCTCAAGGGAGGGGGCTCCAGGCAGCTCGTGTTCTGACTTCCAAGAGAGTATGGCTAATGGGGGAATCATAGTTCAGTCCATGGAGGCTGGAAATGTCCCTGGAAAGGCCATGCAGCTGGCTAATGCTGAAAGTACTAAAAATAACTGGAAGCTGGCCATCACTGCTTGTGGCTATTGGCAAGATGCAGACTGGAGCTGGAGGTGGGAAAGAAGTCCCTTGTGCCACTGCCTGTCTCCCAGGCTCCTGCCAAGGCCTCCTTCCCCCTCTCATCAGTTGGCAAAGGGGGGTCACAGAGTTGGAAGGTGAGTTTTGTGCTGAAGAGGCAGCAGCACAGCCTCATCAGGACAAGCAGAGCAAATCCGGGCTCACTCTGGGTGTATAATAAAGAGTAAACATTTCACGTGTTTTACGGAGAAGGCCCCAGAACAAACAGCTGATAAACAATCTCTCCTCCCACTCTATTAAAAAATGATACGACTCTTTGAACACCTTTTCCAGGCTATACTATAAAGATATGACACTCGGCAAACAGCCGTGGGAGATAACTCAGGTTCATGAAAATCAACTTCCTAAGTCATATGCTCATGGCTCTGTCTAATAAACTAAGGGTCTCGTTCTGGGACTCTGGCTTGGTGCGGATCAACTTGGAATGGACCCCAGGGCCAAATCTTGAACCATCAAACTGCTAACTCAACTTCACTGGTGGATGAGTGAAGCCTAACTCTCTTCTAGGTAAGAAAAATCACAGGGAAGAGGAAGTATTAGGATTGTTGAATCAAAATCTCAATCAGAATAGAGGTATTGAAGAAACAATTTATATCCATGACATCGACACTTTTATAAGCAGTTTAAGGAAACTAATCAATGTGATAATCACTGTACCCCTATTTGTCCTTGACAATATTTAGAGCATTTGTGAGAATCTGTTATTTAGACTTGTGAAAAGTATTATGAAGATTGTAGTACTGGTTTACTTCCATTCAAGGCACTTTTTACTCAAGGCACTTTTTCCCTCCAGGTACTGGTATTTTTTTTTCAATTGCAGTTGACATACAGTATCATATTTGTTTCAGGTGTACAACATAATGGTTAGACATTCATATGACTTAAAAAGTGATTACCATGGTCAGTCTAGTACCCACCTGACACCATACATATTTATTACAATGTTACTGACGATATTCCCTTTGCTATACTTTCCATTCCTGTGACTGTTTTTACAACTGGCAATTTGTACTTCTTAATCCTTTCACTCAAGGCACATTTAAAGCAATCTGAAATACCAGACTTTGTGAAAAGTTTATTGATTAAATTTGCAAACCGTGTTCAAATGTTTGGGGAAATCTAAAATTGTGAAATTCACAGCTTGCTATTTTTAGCTGTGGAAGTAGTCAGTGAATGTTTAGAGAGAAGTTGATTGTTTAAAAATTAATTAATCATTACCAAAAAACCAAATTGTTGTGAATAGTTCTGTTCATACACAAAAGCTCTTCTGACAGGAAAAGATTTCACCACGATTTTTTCAACGAATGGTGCTGGAAAAACTGGATATCCACACGCAAAAGAATGAATTTGGACCCTTACATTACATGTTATGCAAAAATTAACTTAAATCAGGGACCTAAATATAAGACTTAAAACTGGGGCGGACAGGTAGCTCAGTTGGTTAGAGCACGAGCTCTGGGCAATGGGGCTGCCAGTTCCATTCCCACATGGGCCAGCGAGCTGCACCCTCCGCAACTAGAATGAAGTCAATGAGCCGCCACTCAGCTCCCGGGTGGCCAGATGGCTCAGTTGGTTGGAGCGCGTCCTCTCAACCACAAGGTTGCCGGTTCCACTCCTTGACTCCCGCAAGGGATGGTGGGCTGCGCCCCCTGCAACTAGCAACAGCAACTGGACCTGGAGCTGAGCTGCGCCCTCCACAACTAAGACTGAAAGGACAACAACTTGACTTGGAAAAGTCCCGGATGGACACACTGTTCCCCCTCCCCAATAAAAAAAAAGAAAAAGAAAGTGTGCCATGAGTCATCCTCCATGATGACAACACTCCGAATCACACTTCGCTTCTGGTATACTGTATGATTCCACTTCTATGAGGTATCTAAAGTAGTAAAATTCATAGAAACAGGAAGTAGAATCATGGTGGCCAGGGGCTGGGAGGAGGGGGCAATGGGCAGTTGTCATTTAACAGGTACAAAAGTTTAGTTTTGCAAGATGAAAAAGTTCTGCGGATTGATTGCACAATAATGTGAATATACTCAATACTACTGAACTGTACACTTAAAAAATGGTTAAGATGGTACAGTTTATGCTGTATGTATTTGGTCATAATTTTTAAAAAAGCTCTTGAACGATCATTTTTCTCTGACAGTTCTACACTAAAGTTAGCGTGGGGCGGGCAGAGCCATCCAGTCTTGGGCAGTGTATCTGCTGGCATATGCCACGTGCCTAGTTCCCTCATAAATTTTGTGACTTTGGATTATGAGCTCATTCAAGATTTCCTCTGTGATATCTGAGTTGAGTGGTGTCTCTCCAGAGAGAGAGAAGTTTGCTTTGGCCAGAAGCCCTACCACTAGTCCAACTGCTATTCCATCACGTTCTCAGATTGAGCATGCCTCAGGCCTCCAGTTTGATTTCATACCCACTCCACGTGAGACTGGTTACACAATTTTCAGTAGAGAATCATTTTTTTTCTCATCTAGAGCCCAGACAGAAACAGGAAGATCTCCCTGAAGTTTTCTTAGTGCAGTTTGGTGAAGTTTTGTTTTGTTATTGTGGTAAGATACACATAACATAACGTTTACCATTTTAACCATTTTTGGGTCTACGTTTCAGTGGCATTACAAATGCATTCACGTTGTTGTGCAACCAGCACCATCATCCATCTCCAGAATTTTTCATCATCCCAAATTGAAACTCTGTACACATTAAACAACTTCCCATCTCCCTCTTCCCCCAGCCTCTGGCACCCACCATTGCACTTTCTGTCTCTATTAATTTGCCTATTCTAAGTACTTCTTATAAGTGGAATCATCCAGTCTCTGTCCTTGTGTGTCTGCCTTCTTTCACTTAGCAAAATGTTTTTAAGTTTCATCCATGTTGTAACGTGTCAGAACTTCCCTCCTTTTTAAGGTTGAATAGTATTCATGGTATTTTAAACACGGGGTGGGTTTGGGGGTAGGAGGGATGGGGGGTGATGGCTGGTTAGCTCAGTTGGTTAGAGCGTGGTGCTGATAACAAACACCAAGGTTGCCAGTTAGATCCCCACGTGGGCCACTCTGAGCTGCGCCCTCCTTAAAAAAATAAAAATAAACATCAGGCTTTCACTGAAAGCCCTTTGAGCTTCACCTTGAAACACATTTCCAGACAGCCTCTTCAATAAATGGTGCTGGGAGAATTGGAAAGCCACCTGCAAAAGAATGAAACCAGGGCCGCCTGGATGACTCTGGAGTTCTGTGCTCCTAACGCGGAGGTCGCCGGTTCGATTCCCACATGGGCCAGTGAGCTGCGCCCTCTACAGCTAAGATTGTGAACAAAGGCTCTCCCTGGAGCTGGGCTGCCGTGGGCTGCTGTGTACTGCCGTGGGCTACCGTGAATGGCCGGCAACCATCGTGAGCGGCCCACCGACGACTGGCGACCAACTGCCTTAGCCAGGGGGGAGCGCAAGGCTCATAACACCAGCATGGGCCAGGGAGCTGGGTCCTACACAACTAGGCTGAGAAACAACGGCTTGAACCGGAGTTGGGGGGAGGCAGAAAAAAAGGGGGGACAAAGAATGAAACTAGACTAAAATGGATCAAAGACCTAAACATAAGACCTGAAACAATAAACTGCATAGAAGAAAACATACTAAACTTATGGACCTTGGGTTCAAAGAGGATTTTATGAATTTGACCTCAAAGGAAAGGGAAGTAAAAGCTAAAATAAATGAATGGGACTATGTCAAACTAAAAAGCTTCTGCACAGCAAAAGAAACCATCAACAAAATAAAGAGGCAACCAACCAAATGGGAGAAGATATTTGCAAACAATGCCTATAAGGGGCTAGTATTTAAAATAATATAAGACACTCATACAACTCAACAACAAAAGAACAAATAATCCAATCAAAAATGGCCAGAGGACCTGAAGAGACATTTCTCCAAAGAGAACATACAAATGGCCAATAGACATATGAAAAGATGCTCAACATCAATAATCATCAGAGAAAGGCAAATAAAAACCACAATGAGATATCACCTTACACCGGATAGAATGGCTATCATCAACAAGACTAATAATAACAAGTATTGGAGAGGATGTGGAGAAAAAGGAACCCTCATACACTGTTGGTGGGAATGCAGACTGGTGCAGCCACTATGGAAGGCAGTGTGGAGGTTCCTCAAAAAATTAAGACTAGAATTACCATATGACTCAGCAATCCCTCTCCTGGGTATTTACCCAAAAAATCTGAAAACATTTATCCATAAAGATACATGTGCTCAGATGTTCATTGCAGCTTTATTTACGGTGGCCAAGACATGAAAACAACCAAAGTATCCTTTGATAGATGATTGGACAAAGAAAATGTGATATATATATATATATATATATATATATATATATATATATATATATATATATATACAATGGAATTCTATTCTGCCATAAGAAAAGATGAAATAGTGCCATTTGCAACAACATGGATGGATCTTGAGAGTATAATGCTAAGTGAAATAAGTCAGACAGAAAAAGTTGAGAACCATATGATTTCACTGATATGTGGGATATAAAACTGAAAGCAACACAGGAACAAGACAAACAAATAAAGAAAGAAAAACTCATAGACACAGACAATAGTTTAGTGGTTACCAGAGGGTACGGGGGTAGGGGGGTGGTAGATGAGGGTAAACAGGATCAAATATATGGTGATGGAAGGAGAACTGACTCTGGGTGGTGAACACACAACATGATACATAGATGATGTATTACAGAATTGTACACTTGAAACCTATGTAACTTTACTAACGACTGTCATCCCCAATAAACTTTAATTTTAAAAAAAAGTTTTAAAAGTTCCCTCTCACAGGAAACTGCAGTCAGTTCACACTTTCCACTCTGAGTTTCACTTTCTTATATTTTCTTCCTTCCTCCCGCACCCCCTCCTTTTGTGACCTTTCCTTTTTCTTCTTTTTTCCTTCTTTCTTTCCTTCTTTCTTTCCTTCCTTCCTTCCTTCCTTCCTTCCTTCCTTCCTTCCTTCCTTCCTTCTTTCTTTCTTTCTTTCTTTCCTTTCTCTCTCTCTCTCTCTCTCTCTCTCTCTCTCTCTCTCTCTCTCTCTCTCTCTCCCCCCCCTTCCTTCCTACCTTCTTTCTTTCTTTCTTTCTTTCTTTCTTTCTTTCTTTCTTTCTTTCTTTCTTTCTTTCTTTCTTTCTTTCTTTCTTTCTTTCTTTCTTTCTTCTATTTATACTTTTTGGGGGACGAGGAGGTCTGGAGATTTCTCTTTCTTCTTGAAAGCTCATCAATGCATTTAGAAGGGGCTACAGCATGGAATTTTTTTTTTTTTTGGAGGAGTAACTTTAACTTGTAATTTAGAACTTGTAGAAAAGTTTCAAGCCTTGTACAAATAACTCCATATATATCCTTTACCTAGGTTCCCCAAATATTGCTATTCCTGACCCCATTTTCTCTATCGTTCACTCTCTATGTCTATATATTATTATATATGTACATTTCCAGAAATATTTGAGAAAACATTGCTGATACCATGCCCTTTTGTTCCTAAATATTTCAGTATGTATTTGCTAAGAACAAGGACATTTTTTTAAAAAAATCACAATACAATGATCACGATCAGAAAATTTAACATGGATAAATTACTACTATCTAATGTACAGAATGCATTCAGATGTCATCAAGAGTCTTACAAATGTCCAGGATAGAAAATGATTTGCCCAACAAACTATTTTCTTTTCTTTTTTTTTTTTAAGAGTAAGAAAAGATTTATTGAAAGTCAGAGAGAGAGAGAGAGTTCTGTTTGGAACTGGCAGAAGTTTTGCCAGGGCGGTCTGATGGAGACAGCTGCGCCAATGAGGAGTTCTGGGGAACAAACTGCATTTCGTTGTGCCCTCTCTCTGGTCTCCATTCATGTAAACAATTCCTTTGTCTTTCTCTTTTTTATCTTGACATTTTCAAAGAGTCAAGGCTAGTTGCTTTGCAGCAGTTCCCTTGGCTGGAATTTGTTTGATGTTACCTCTCAATTAGATTTAGGCTAGGCAGCACAGTTTCTTTTTTTTAAAAAGATTTTATTGGGGAAGGGGAACAGGACTTTAATTGGGGAACAGTGCGTACTTCCAGGCCTTTTTTCCAAGTTAAGTTGTCCCTTCAATCTTAGTTGTAGAGGGTGCAGCTCCCCTCCAGGTCCAGTTGCCGTTTTCTAGTTGCAGGGGGCACAGCCCACCATCCCTTGCGGGAGTCAAACCAGCAACCTTGTGATTGAGAGGACGCGCTCCAACCAACTGAGCCATCCGGGAGCTCAGCGGCAACTCAGCTCAAGGTGCTGTGTTCAATTTTAGTTGCAGGGGGCACTTAGGCAGCACAGTTTCTTAATCTTCCTAAATCCCTCCCACCAAAAAAAAAACACACACACAAAAAAACACCCTACTTGTGTAGAACAAGTAGGACAGAAAAAGTTCACAAAGAACATCTTCCACAAAACCAGCTGAACGTGGAGCCCTAGGAACCCTGAAATTTAAGTGGGTGGGGCCAAACCAATACCAGCACAGGAAGAAAAGGAAACTGGCAAGAATACTGTGAAGGTTGGAAAGCCCAACCAGTTCTTGCCCCTGGAGGAGTGGTTGCCCTCACAGCTGAGGACTTGGTAAGAGAATCTGAGAACAACAGCAGTCAAATCATGTGTGTATGTGTGACATCAGAGGCTCCAGTTAGCAGGTAACTGTAGGAGGCTACAGGAAATTAGAAGATACTGGGTGACCTGAGTCCTCAGAGAGCTCAGAATTATTCAATAGGATCTCTTTTGGAAGGACAAAACTCCATACTTGAAAAAAAATTATTATTAAAATATATTTGATATATAACTTGTGCAAACTTAAGATGTATATCATGTTAATTTGATACATTTATATATTGTAGTATGATTGTCATTATAGCGATGATTAATTAGCATCTCTATCATGTAACATAATTGTCCTTTCTTTTTAGTGGTTGGACAAAGCTCCCCTCTTGTGAAAGAATGTCCTTGACAGTCGTTACACTCCAAAGTCCATGAGTACCTGGATAGAAGTATTACGATCTTCCAGTCATCATCCTGAGACCCAGGCCTTTCAATCTCCAGCCCCTCCACCCTCAGACCAGACTTCTGAGCCCCCAGCACTTCCTCTCTCACACGAGGGTGTCCAGGTTACTATTCCCCTGTTCTTCTGGGACCCACGTGTCCAGATGTGCAGCCCTCTGATCCTTCAGTATTCAAGAGTGCCATTCTAGCAACAGAAACATTCTCAGGATCCAAGAGTCCTTGCCCCAGCCCTGAGGACTAAAATGTTTTCCCATTCCTAATGCTAAATGAACTCAGAAAACTACATCTCCCAGGAGGCTGTGGGCCTGCAGTCATTAAAAACAGTCCCTTGTTATTGAGGTACCTCTGAGAAATAGTTCCACAACACTAACACGAGAGTGGGGGTGGAGTGGGTAGGGATAAGAACTGTCGAGTCAGAGGGCAGGTATAATCACAGTCCCTGGGGACACATTATTGGAGCAGAAAACTGAGGCCCAGGGGAAAGCTGGGATCTCTCTAGAGACTTATGGCAATGGGGGGGTCATGGGGATTTTGGAGGGTCAATGGGAGACAGGGAAGCAGATCCCATTACTTCCCTCAAACACACACATGCTCACTCTGATCATCCTCTCAGATTCTTTATTATTCCAAGTAAGAAAAATAAATAAGATAAATAACCCAATAAATAAAGAGGAGACCCAATAATAAAGTCTGTGGCTTCAGGAAGTGTAGCTGGGGCTTCGGCCCTGCAAAGGCCACACCATGCTCAAGGGATCTGAGGAGCCCACATCGGGAGGTTCTGGGGCCAGGACCCTTGGAGGCTCTGGGGGCTCTGGGGGCTGGCCTGGCAGTGGCAGGAATCGGGTGGGTCTCCAGGGGTCCAGGTCCCAAGATGGGGAGTTGTGGGGCATCAGGCGGAGTGGGAAGCCTCGGGCCTCAGACTGGTAAATGTTGTACCCATCCTCAAGAAGCAGCTCCCGGAAGCTGCAGGCCACGAGGTCAAAGTAGAGCTGAGGGGACGAGAACAGAGATCAGAGACACCTCCACACCTTCCCACAGCAGGACCCAGGGGTCCAGGCCCTCGACCCCATCCTCTAGGACACAAAATAATAAAAGCTGACTCCTCCTTTACCCCTGGGAAGTCCTGCAAGGTCCACCTTCCTGTCCCCACTTCACAAAGAGGAACATTCCAGCCCAAGGACCAGTCAAGGCTCGCCGAGGCCAAGCAGGGGAGTCTGGCTACCAAAGGTCATGTTCACTGTACAGGCCATGATACATTATCATGGGTTCCCAGAGCATTAGCCAGACATGTAGAAACCCTTGGGGTCAGCAAGAGTTACGAGACACAGGACTCTGTCTCTGAGGCCATTCTGCCATTCACGGGCCTTGTGAATTGGAGCCAGTGGTGTCCCTGCCTGAGCCTCAGTTTCCCCTTTTTGCAAACATTAGAATCAACAGGCCCCAGCTCCACAGGTTGTGAAGAGGTTGGGCCATGCAGAAAACCCAGAACCAAGCCTGACCTGGGCCACGGGTGCCAGGCATGGTACTCGAGATGATGAAGATGCTGGGAGGAAGGATAGAGGGGGACGAGGGGTGTCCTGGAAACTCACCGATCCATACAGTGTCCCATCTGGCCCCTGGCACAGGAACCTGGATGTCTTGACTCCCAAGATTTGAATTACACCTGGCTTCAGGGCTTTAAGCTCCAAGAGACCTGAAGGGAGAAAGTGATCAGGGACTCAGAGGACCTTTTCCCAGTCCCTCCTCTCTCAGGACCAGATCTTGCCTTGTACTCACTTTCGGGGCTCTGAAGGGCAGCCCCCACCACTGTGCCATCAGCCCTGATCTCCAGGTGGGCCTCTGTCTCCTGGGCGTCATCTGTGTAGAGGTACCGTTGCCGGACTTGGCCCCCAAATTGGAGGACAGGGCTGGAGTCTGGGATGGGGTGTGCCTGGCAGGCTCCCAGCAAGAGAACAAGCACAAGCACCCACCATCCCAGGTGCTGGAAACTGGCCTTGTCTGAGCCCATCAATGGCTAATGTCAACCGAGGTCTGAGGTCTGGAGTCTGAAGAGCTGAATGGTCTAGATTCTGTTTCAGAGCCTGCTTGTCCAGGAGAGCAGACTTATAGATGACTGCTCAGGTAGCCCGAATGCATGTGGATTCCCAGCCGACAGGACACCCAAGTCTCTTGGGAGAGATGCAGAAGCTTCAGAATTTATATCCAGACAAAACCGCCCAATCATTTTCCCCATGCCTGACCCATGATATTTGACCCACTTGGCAGGAACAAGGATTCCACCGTGGCCAGGTCAGCCTGAACAGATGATGCAATCAGGGGGTCCTTCCAGCCGTGGGCCTGGACTCCTGGGTCTGAGGGAGGAGGGGGTTGGGGGCCTGGACTCCTGGGTCTGAGGGAGGAGGGGCTGGGGGCCTGGACTCCTGGGTCTGAGGGAGGAGGGGCCTGGGGGCCTGGACTCCTGGGTCTGAGGGAGGAGGGGACTGGGGGCCTGGACTCCTGGGTCTGAGGGAGGAGGCACTGGGGGCCTATAAAACCACCCACCTCCCCCGATGACTGATGCAGATTTTGTCCCATAACTGGAATTTCTGCATCCCACCTGAATTGCTAGGTTTCTGGGAGTCAGACACTGAAGTTCTTGGATCATCAGGAAAGCAGCAATTGCCACATGACCAAAGTGTCCTTCACAGGGACACAGGTGTCCTGATCTGGAAGCCTCTCACCTGGCTGGGAGCCACCTCCAATCTCAACCTCACCAAACCCTGCCCAGACGCCGCTAATACATCAAATGTCCTGACCACCTCCTCTTCCCTGATGCAATCTTGTGTCTTTCACAAGAGAAGCTACACCCCAATCCCAGACAAAAGCTCTCAGAACAGCCTGGGGGTGGGGGCTGGGAGAGTCTCTGACTCAGAGTTGGCAGGTGAGGCAGGTGAGCTAGGCTCAGGAAGGGAAAGTCAAATCTAAGACCCAAAGGGAATGAGGGGTGGGCAATTTCCTAGAACCTAAGGGTGCAGAGATGGGACACTGGTTCTGAAGGAGGAAGGCGCTGGAGGCCTGGATTTCTCAATCTGAGGACTCCCAAACCCCAGCCCTGGGCCTGAAAGAATTAGAGTCAAATGGAAGTCAAGTCAAATTCCAGAGTCTTTGAGTCATTGAATGACAATGGTCAGACTGCTCAGGCCAGGGTGGGTGAGGAGGGAAGGAGCCTTCAAAAACACAAACAGCTTCAGCTCTGCGGGGCGGAAGCCTTCCCGCGCGGGGCTCTGGCCTCTGCGACAGGCAAAGATGAGGAACTCTTCCCGTTCCCTTCCTCGGGAGATGCTGCCTCCGGGACGTGCCCTTCTAGAAAGCAGTAGTTAGGCGCCAGAGCTAGAATCTCCCCCAAAGGAGTCTGGGGGCCTCGACTCTCGAATTTGCGGGTGAACAGGGTCGGGGGGGGGGGTCAGCGGCCCCTGATGGGCGGCCCTGAGAACTGGAGGAGGCTTGCCATCCCCTCGTGGAGCAGCCTGGCAAACAGGTTTTCCAGTCCCACCCGGAGGACGTAATCCGGGACGCCTTCCCCGCCGGGGCCGGGTTTCAGGCCCCACTCCAGCAGTTGGGGCGTGGAGGGGCTCGACGCATCCAAGTACACCCGGCAGGTGGTAAACCAGGCACCGGCGGGGAAGAGGGAGAGGTTGACGGACCGGAACGCCAGGATCCAGCAGTGCAGCTGGGAGCTAGATCTCCACATCCACAGATGGACGACGCGGCTCCTAGGTGGCCAGGTAGGATGCCGGGGGCGGAGCCCTCTCGCTGGCCGGTGCCTGGGAGGAGGAGGGAGAGGGGGGAGCGCCTCCGGGTCTGGAGAGGGTTGGGCGCGAGGGCTACCACCCTAGCCCGGGGCGCCTGGTCGGGTCCCCAGGGAAGGGGCGGGGCTCCGCTTCCGAGGTGTCTGCCTGGCTGCGGAGGTGCAGAGGCTGTGAACCTGCGACCGCGCCCACTCTCCTTCGTCGCGGAGCCCTCGCTGCCAGTCCCTGGAGGCGGCGTGGAGGGAAGGGCTGCGGGTTTTGGGAACTCGGAGTCCACGGTTCCGTGGCGACCGGATGTGAACTGATCTTGGGGACGGCGCTCTCTGTCATACTGTGTATTGCCACCCGCCAGAAGCTCAGGTTAGTGGCAACTGCGGATACCCCAAATCCAGCAATCGCGTCTTCAGTCCCAGGAGTCTCCTCCACCCCCACCCCACCCCACTCCCAACTCCTGCTCCTCCAGGAATCAAGGTCTGTTATCAGTCCTGGCCCTCCAGCTTCTCATGTTCTACTTGACCTGTTGCTTGTCACCTCTGTGGTCGACTGCCCCTTACACAAAAATACACCTGAGAAAGGAGTTGGTGGGACACAGCCCAACTTCAGTAAGCCTTATAGGCGGGAAGCGTGAGATTGAAAGATAGGGGGACAAGATTATGGACCCTGGACCATTGCTATCTTGGAATTCAGCAATTTTCACCGTCTCCCATCCCTGCCCACCCCACCCCCCCAAATTCCAAGTCTCTAGCTGCTCTTCCCTCAGACCCGGAGTCCAAACCCTCAGTTCCTTCGTTCCATCAGGCCCCTGCTCCCTGGACTCCTGGGTCTGAGGGAAGAGAGGCTGGGGGCCCTCCAGCTCTGAGTTTCTGCTAATTCACTTTTTATCCCCTGCAGCCATGTGGGCCCTCAGCCGGCGGCGGCATCTCTGTCTGACCTTCCTCCTAGTGTGTGTTCTTTCATCAGTCTTATTTTTCCACATCTCTCAAGACCTCTTTCACAACGGCCTGGACCTATCTGCCCTATTTGCAGACCGACACCTGCTGACAAATCCTGTGGCCATCTTCTGCCTGTCAGGCACGCCAATGAGCACCAACACCTCCTCTTCCTGTGCCAAGAACCCTGCCTCCCTCTCAGGCACCTGGACTATCTCCCCAGCGGGCCGCTTGGGTAATCAGATGGGGCAGTACGCCACTCTGCTTGCCCTGGCTCAGCTCAATGGCCGCCGGGCCTTTATCCTGCCGGACATGCACGCTGCCTTGGCTCCCGTGTTCCGCATCACCCTGCCTGTGCTGGCGCCTGAGGTGGACAGCCACACGCCTTGGCGGAAGTTGCAGCTGCACGACTGGATGTCAGAGGAGTACGCCCACTTGAAGGACCCTTTGCTGAAGCTCACTGGCTTCCCCTGCTCCTGGACCTTCTTCCACCATCTCCGGGAACAGATCCGGAGTGAGTTCACCCTGCATGACCACCTTCGGGAAAAGGCCCAAGGTTTCCTGAGACAGCTCCGCCTGCCGGCTACTGGGGTCCTCCCGCGCACTTTCGTGGGTGTCCACGTGCGCCGTGGGGACTACCTGGAGGTTATGCCTCAACGCTGGAAGGGTGTGGTGGGCGATGGCGTCTACCTCCAGCAGGCCATGGACTGGTTTCGGGCGCGGCATGAAGCCCCCATCTTTGTGGTCACCAGCAACGGCATGGGGTGGTGCCGGGAAAACATCAACCCCTCCCAGGGGGATGTGATCTTTGCTGGTGATGGGCAGGAGGAGTCACCCGAGAAGGACTTTGCGTTGCTCACACAGTGCAACCACACCATTATGACTATTGGCACTTTTGGCTTCTGGGCCGCCTACCTGGCCGGTGGAGACACTGTCTACCTGGCCAACTTCACCCTGCCTGACTCCAGCTTTCTCAGGATCTTTAAGCCGGAGGCTGCCTTCCTGCCTGAGTGGGTGGGCATTAATGCAGACTTGTCTCCACTCCAGAAACTGCGGAGGAGTCTTTCTGGAATAGCCTGATCGATCTAGGGCCAGCATTGTGCGTCTCCAGAATCCTAGCAGCTTCTGGAGAAGCTTGTGGTGGTCCGGCAGCAGATGGGCACCCATTTCTAGAGTGATTCTAATTGGCTCAGAGCTACCTGCAACTGCCTGAACATTCTAGAACCAGCAGAAGACATTTTCTTGATGATTGGCAATGTCTGGGGAGACTCATGACAGTTCTGCAAGGCACAGTGCCCACCTGTAGTTCCAAGCCTATATCCAGAGTACTTTTAGATGGCTGCCCACCCAGGAACCAGGAACTCCCCTCTTTAGTGTTGATCATTCTGGTCTTTTCTAGAAGAGATGTTTCTCCATTCCTCAGTCATCAGGACTGAAGAAACTCATGGAAATTCTAGAGCAAGCACTCACCAACTCTCCTTCTGTTTCTGGATTGGTTCTAGATGGGAATTTGTTCTAGAGGGGACCAGTTCTAATGCCTGTGAAGAACCCTGCAGGGCCCTTGCAGAGGGGAGAGGGTTCTGGAATTCCAGATAACTTTGGTGAAAAATCGAATGAAGGTACAACCAGAAGCTCAATACCTCACCACTGCCAGGAAGATTGATGGAAGATAAACTATGTATAGCTGTGACAGTTTGTGAGAAGAGTGGAATTCTATCCATCCTCTCAGCCCCTGAAAAAAACACACAAAGACTTTGGGCTGCTGGGGTTGATGGGATGGATTTTTCTGGAGGTCAATCAACATAAACATGACCTTTGGGCTTGTAGAAAGCCACCGGTATCACGCCCCTTGCCAACCATGGTCTGTCTGCTAAATCTGGCTTTGGGCAAATGAGGGATGGAAAGATCCCAAGGTATGCAGACAGGCCTCAAACCCAAGCAGGAGCACTCTTGGCCAGGGTCTGGCCAAGGAGGATGGGATTCTTGACTCAGATTTCAGGAACCCCTTGATGCTTTTTGAAGGGGGTGAAGGTAGATCTTTTATTGCAGAATTGTCTAAGAATCTAAGCCTCTTTTTTAGTCTTTTCAGGGAGTTTTGGGAGACTTTTCCTACTCAGCTGCCATAGTGAGAGAGGGAGGTATGGATTAAAAGTCTACGTCACCAACTCCTGTCTCTGTAGGCTTTTTTCCTTTTTCTTTTTCTTTTTTTTTTTTGAGTCTTGTGTGCATGAGTGTGTGAGTGAGTGAATGAGTAGGGGGAAAAGTTCAGAACTTCCAAGGACTCTCATGACTCATATCTTAGGGTATTGTTCCTGCTCAGATTTGGCCGCCTCTTGTGGGATTTGTGGTCTCTGAGCCGCAGTTCCTTTCTCCGGACTCTCAGTATCGGCCCCCAGACCGATTTCCTTTGGAACCTTGACGTGCAGCCCCAAAGGCTGGAAGAGAAAGTGGGGGAGGAAGTGTGCACAGAGTGTAACTGTTGAACTACACTTCCCATAAAGGTATGGGGTTGGTTGCGGTAATCAGCTATGGAGACCCCGGGGTCTTCTGGGAATCGTAGTCCTAGGGCTGGGAAGGGCCACTTCGCGCGTCTTCATGGCTCAATCACTGGCTTCCCAAAGGGTCCTGGGCTTCCAACCGGAAGCCTGGGTCCTGGGGCCCAGGGAGAGGAGGAAGCTGAAGCGCAGAATTTCGTTCCTCGTTTCTGGAAAGCTAGAGAAGACAGGATACTTCCACCTCAGTAGATGCTGCGAAACTTCCGGTCTGAAAAGGCGGCTGCTTCTGTGACATCAAGGAGGAGTGGGCGGGGCCTCCCTTTGTTGCGGTCCAATCGGACTCAGAACTGGGCTTCCGGGCGGGGCCAGGGAAGCCCCCAGGGACTATCTTTTGCGAATTAGGGGTTTTACGTGGGAAGCTATATGGTGGAGGCTGTGGGAGTTCCTTGTAGATAGGGGCGAACCGTGACTCTAACCGCAGTCAAATGCTCTCTATTACAAACCGTATCCCCAACAAAACCCTTAATTTTAGTAGTGGGAAAATATCAGTGTGGAGGGACGTGGCTCGGTCCTCCTCTCTTAAAGCCCTCAGAAGCCGGACTCGGCTCTTCAGCGAGCCCTAGTGTTCGAGGATACATCACCCTGGAGAGACGGTCGGGCAGCAGTTGTCGAGGGTGCAATGGGATTCCTCGGTTTCCTAACAAGAAGTGTGCGCCCTGTAAATTTAGGGTCCATTAGTCTCGGGAAGGGCATCTCTCCGTTTAGCCCTCACTTCCTCTCGGTTTGGGGTGAGAGGACTCTTCCAGGGGTTCTGGCGGCAATGGGGCCGCGGCTTCCCCTCCTGGTGGCGGCGCTGGCCAGCTGCCTGCTTCCTGCCCGGACTTGTGTCCTGTGTGATACAAAAGTCGTGGAAGCGCTAAACAACTTGGAGATGGATTACCTGCCTGGCCACCTGGGGGCCGAGCACCACAAAAACTTGATGAAAAGGGTAAAGCAGGCCTTGCAGGATTTCAAGGAACTGCCGTTTGACGAGGATTCCTATCTGGGGGTCGTCGGTGAGGGCAAGGTGGAGCCCGGACCCCCGGTCCTGGGAAAAGAGGGTTCTGGGGCTAGGACTGCTGGGGGTAGGGAGAAGAAGGCTGCAAGCAGAGTCTCCTGTGTTCGGGAATGGAACAGGTTGTGGTACAGATTTCGGGGTTCCCGGGGCTAGGAAATACTGTGTTCCCATAGCCCTAGCCTGCAATTGTAATAAAACTACAACTCCCAGAAAGCAACGGGAGGGTAATCCCTTAACCAGACCTATCCGTACCCATGGGTATTGTAGTTTCTAAGACTAGGTGAGGCAATGAGACAATACTGGAACCTGGCGTTCTATCTCTCCCCATAGATGAGCCCACACTGGAGAAGGCATCCTGGAGTTTGCTGAAGGATCTGAAACGCATCACGGATAGTGAAGTAAAAGGTAAATGCACGGAGGGGACATGGGAGGGGCTCCAGAATCCCAGGGAAGTGATTGCTGCTGGTGATGCTTGGTCTGGGGGTCATATACTGAGTTTTGGAGCCAGACTGCTTAGGTTAAAATTCTGGCATTGCCACTTCCTAGCTGTGTGGCCTTGAGCAAGGGATTTTGCAGCTTCCTCACCTCTAAAATGGAGACCATATCAGTGACCTCACCCCATTTGTTGCTTAGCCATTATGTTAGGTGGTCATTTCAGTTTCACTGTCCTTCCCTGAGAAGGCCCAAAAGCGGAATACCGGAGCAGCAGACTGAGGCAAACTTCCTGTACCTCGCACTTGGAAGTGGGGGAGGGGACCACTTTGTTTCATCCTGCTTCTTCCTAGGTGAGCTCTTCGTGAAAGAGCTATTCTGGATGTTGCACCTGCAAAAGGATACCTTTGCCAGATATGCTGCTCACTTCCAAAAAGAGGGTGAGGGAAGATGGGAGTCCTGGACCCCAGCCCCCCTCCTTCCACAGGCCGAGAGTCCCTGTCCCCAGCCCCTTTCTTCTGAAGTCCAGTCCCTCAGCTCTCCCAACCCTCTCCCCACTCAGACCCAGGGGTCCAGGCCCCCAGGTCCTTCTTCCCTCAAAGCCAGGAGTTCCAGCCCCAGCCTCTTCCTTTGCTCACTTCCAAAAAGAGGGTGAGGGAAGATGGGAGTCCCGGACCCCAGCCCCCCTCCTTCCACAGGCCGAGAGTCCCTGTCCCCAGCCCCTTAGCTCTCCCAACCTTCTCCCCACTCAGACCCAGGGATCCAGGCCCCCAGGTCCTTCTTCCCTCAAAGCCAGGAGTTCCAGCCTCAGCCTCTTCCTTTGCCCCGTCCCTCATCCTTTTTAACTTAAAAATCTGATCCTCATTTTTTTCTTTCTGCGGAGGCAGATTTTTGTCCCAACGAATGTGGTGAGTTCGGATCATGGGAGCCGGTTCTCTCTCCCTCATCCTTGCCCCGTGAATACCCAGCCTTTCTCCTCCCCCTTTTGGGTCTTGGTGTTTCTTCATTCTCCGCGTCTGGGAGGTTCCTAGGTCTCCAGTATTCCTCCCGCACCCAAAGCCTTCTTGGCGAGCGCAGCTCATTCTTTCGCACTGGTTAGATTCCGCTTCCCACAGGCCTGCGCTCTAGTCCCGCCCCGCCCTTGGCCCTGCCCTCTCCTTTTAGCCCCGCCTGCTAGTCGGGAAAAACACCCCCTTGACCCTGCCCCTTCAGGTATGATGTTGCAGACGCTGATCTGGTGCAGTAACTGCAAGAAACAGGTTCACGCTTGTCGGAAGTCCTTGGATTGCGGGGGTGAGAGAGCTGGGTCCAGCAGGAGGGGTTGGTGCAAGAGGGGCGGAGCCAGAGGAGTGACTGAGTCTAGAGAGGGCGGAGACTAGAGCCAGCAGAGGAGAAAGAGAGGGGCCAACCTAGTGGATGGAGGTTGGGGGAAGGCCGAGAACCCAACGGGCTTCCTACAGTAACCCCCTATCCCCAGAGCGCAAAGTCAAGGTCCATGAAATGGAAGACATGATCCTGGACTGTGAGCTCAACTGGCATCATGCCTCTCAAGGCCTGACCGATTACAGCTTTTACAGGGTGGGGCCCTCCAACTCCTGTAACCCTTGAAATCCAAGTCCATCAGGCCTGTGTGAACCCTGTATCCACAGGCCTGCACCCACAATCCCCATGACCCGTGACCTACCAGATTTGGCTCCCACTCACCCCGGTGACACCATGCCCTGACCAGTACACTCAGGACTCCCATCTCCCCTTGAGGCCCCGTGATCTTCTTACCCCTGTACTCCCCCAACCCCTGAACTCCCCAGGCCTCTGTGACCCCTTGAGCTTGGGTCTAGGTTTGGAGGAACAAGTCTGAGACCTTGGTGTCCAAGGGGAAAGAGCCTACCCTGACCAAGATCATGGTAGACCCACTGGATGCAGGCACCTATCGCTGCCAGCTGGACACCGTGCAATCTAGCCCGGCCACGGTCATCCGTTTTCATGTCACAGGTCAGTGCTGGGGAGTTGAAAGAAGTATGGGTTTCAGGGTCCTGGGGTTGGGGGTGGTCCGCTTCAGGGGTGTGGCCTATGGGGGCATAACTCCCCATCGGGTTTTCAGGCTTCCTGACCTGGGTGTGGCCTCTGGCCACAGCTGCAGGGTTCCCCTCTGGGTTTGTTCCCGCTACACACAATTGGAGGCTGGAGGCGCGTGATTATCTCCTGCAGGGTTTGGGGCAAGTTGCTGAGGGGAGGGTTTGCCTTGGCGGGACCTTCATGCCTTCCCAGGACTGTTCTTCCCTCCTCCTCTATCAGTGTTGCCCAAAAGAATCGAGGAGGAGATACCGTCATCAAACATCCCAAGCCAGGATGAGGTGGCCCCGAGTGAGGTGACTTGGGGTGTCACCAAATCGTCTACAACCCTCCAGTCTCCGTCATCACAGTGTCCAACGGCAGAGAATATACTGAGAGGCCGCCTGGTCGGGCTGCTGATCTGGATCTCTGTGGTGCTGATAGCCGGCATTGCCACCGCGTGAGCGGCCCACTGAAGAAGGCAGGGCTTGGAATGAGGGGCGGGGCTTCCAACAGAGGGGTGTCTGGGAGCTTCAGAACTCTGAGAGCTGGACTTCTATTGGGGATGGGGCTTAAAAAACAGGGTAGGGATTACCTAGGAGGATAAAGCTTGGATAATTGCTAGAATAAGATCAAATATAGGGAGTCTGGGACCTGATCTGGTTTTGCTATTTGCACCCCACCCTCCCACAGGATATTTTGCTATCGGTCTGAGAAGGTCATGGACTCCATAAAATCCTGGTTGGGCACTGGCAGCGAAGCTGCTCAGAGCTCCCAGGTTCCAGAGGAAAAGGATACAGAATCAAGGAGCCAATAAAGATTTATTTGGTTGTCTAAGTATCTGACTCATTCCTCCAGACTGATCCTAACTTTTGGTTCCCCCAAGAGCAGAGGTCTGGGGATGGTCTCTTGTCTAAGGGAGGAGGGACTGGGAACTGGGCCCCCTGGGTCCTGGCAGGGAACAACTACTGAAATATAATTCCAGAATCAAGGAGTGGGGCAGGGCCAGCCCTACCCAGATCTCCTCCCCCAGGCCCAGCTCCCCTCACAGGACGCCCCCTCCCCGCTCTTCCTGCCGGGTTTCCTCTTGCCTTTTCCTGTCCCCCACCCAGTGCTGGGAGCTGGGGCAGAGGAAAGGCTGAACAGGAGCAGTGGGGTCAGGAACCAACCCAGGCCAACGGAGCCACGGCCCCCAGGTGCTGCTGGGACCCAAAGCAGGGTAAGAGCCGGGAACCCAGGAGTCCACACCCCTTCTCCCTCAGACCCAGGAATCAGTCCCCAGCCACTTCCCATCCCAGTACCCAGGAGTCCAGGCTTTCATCCCTCCCTTCTACCCAGACTCAGGAGTCTGAGCCCCAGCTACCTCCTTCCTCTGACTCGAGTCCAGACCCCCTCCAGCCCATTCCCACCACTCAGAGCCTCAGGAGTTGGGGCTTTACCCACCATTCCTTAGGGCCATGCTATCTGGTGAACGGAAGGAGGGCGGAAGCCCCCGCTTTGGGAAGCTCCATCTCCCGGTGGGCCTGTGGATCAATTCTCCCAGGAAGCAGCTGGCCAAGCTGGGACGGCGGTGGCCCAGCGCCGCCTCTGTGAAGTGAGTACCCACCTCCTCGCGACTCTGCTGTCCCTGCCCCACCTGCTTCCCTTCTGTTCCTGTTTATGACCCAATTACTGCACTAGGTAATGCCAGGGACCCCTGAATGGGCAAGTGAGCTGGCAGCTGGGAGGACGCAGTGGGCCACACAGATATTGAGCCAGGCGGGGGGGAAGTGCTGGGCCTGGAGATGAGCTTCGGCCCATAGAAACGGAAATGGGGACCCAGAAGTAGCAGGAGTTTGATTCACCTTCCTTCCTCCCCTCCCTGCTCATTTCTTGGAATTTCCTTCTGTGGGATTTGCCTTTATTTCTTCAATTAATTAATTAATTAATTAATTAATTAATTAATCTCTCCTTGCCTCTGGCCTCTGCCCACCCCCCCTTCTCCGTACACCCTGCGTTTCTCATCCTCCTGTGGGTTTCTATCTCCCCCTCTCAATGGGTGTCTATCCCTCGTCTCCCGGTCTCTGTTTCCCACCTACCCATGTGGGTCTTTGCCCACCTCCCTTCTTCCCTCCCCCGCCTCTGCATCTCTTTCTGGGTCTCTCCCACGTCTCCGCTCTCCGGCGGGCTCCCAGGTCTTCGTCTTCAGACACGGGGAGCCGCAGCAGCGAGCCGTTGCCCCCGCCTCCGCCGCACGTGGAGCTGCGACGAGTGGGCGCAGTCAAGGCGGCCGGCGGAGCCTCAGGGAGCCGCGCCAAGCGCATCTCCCAGCTCTTTCGGGGCTCGGGAACGGGGGCCACAGGAGCTGGTGGCCCTGGAGGCCCCGGGACTCCGGGGGCCGCGCAGCGCTGGGCCAGCGAGAAGAAGCTGCCTGACCTGGCGGCGGGCGTGGCCCCCGAACCCCCACTAGCCTCCCGCGCCACGGCGCCCCCGGGGGTCCTCAAGATCTTTGGTGCGGGGCTGGCGTCGGGCGCCAACTACAAGAGCGTGCTGGCCACGGCGCGCTCCACTGCACGCGAGCTGGTGGCCGAGGCGCTGGAGCGCTATGGGCTAGCGGGGAGTCCCGGCAGCGGCCCGGGCGAGAGCAGTTGCGTGGACGCCTTTGCGCTGTGCGACGCGCTGGGCCGGCCAGCGGCAGGAGGCGCAGGCAACAGCGAGTGGCGGGCGGAGCACCTGCGTGTGCTGGGCGACTCTGAGCGCCCGCTGCTGGTGCAAGAGCTGTGGCGGGCGCGGCCTGGCTGGGCGCGGCGTTTCGAGTTGCGCGGCCGCGAGGAAGCGCGCCGCCTGGAGCAGGAGGCCTTCGGGGCTTCAGACAGCGAAGGTGAGCCCGCGGGCGCGACTCTGCAGACGTAACCTGAGGGACCGGGGCGGGGCCTGCCCCGGGGCGGGGCCAGCGGGAGGGCTGAGCTGAGCTTGGGGGCGGGGCCAGGGCGAGGTGGGGCCTGAGGGGCTGAAGGAGATCGCAGGGTCCCAGGCGGAGGCCGCTGGGAGGGACTGGGCGGGACCTATAGCACTGGGTCAAGTCGGGGGCGGAGCTAGGGCCGGACCAAGGTCTACCAGGTGGGCTAGGCCAGAGGACCACGCCTTTGGGTTACGTGCAGAGCCGATGGGCAGGTCCTACCAGGCTGGGACCAGGCCTGCAGAATAGAGTAGCCTGGAGTAAGAAGTGTTTGGCGGGGAGGCTGTCTGGTGGCGCGAGTCCCTGTGGCAGAAGCCCTCTCAGAGCAGTACGTTGAAGTGGTTCGTGAGGTTCAGTGGATGAAGACTAGAAGGGGGAGGGACCTGGAGAGTGAAGAAACTGGCTGCTAGATCAAAGCCTAAGAATGGGCAGAGCCTCCGAGGGGCGGGCCTTGGAGCGGGTGGCTCAAAGATGAGCTGGCTTCGAAGTTTAATTAGGGTTGCTTGAGGGTGGCACCTGGGAAATGAAGAAGTATTTGTAGAGGCCAGAGAAAGTTACGTTTATCTGTTGGCCTGGTCTTTGAGAAGACCCGACCTGGAACAGGAGGTGGCGCCACTGGTGAAATAGCAAGCCTGGCAGGAATGGTGCCTGGCTTACTGGGCCAGGGGCTGCTCAGGGAGACCTGTAACCGCTTTTCTGTTTCTGAATCTCCTTTTGGGAGATAGAGTTGTGTGGCTTGGAACTCAGGCTGGGATTCCAATCCGTTCTTAGCCAGTTAAACTCAGCAAAATTCTAGGTTAAGATTCAATGAGATAATGTTTTAAAGAGTTTTAGCGCAGTGCTTGGCACATAGCTGTTGCTTAATAAAGAATGGTAATTATAACCATTATTGTCTTTTTTTTTCTTCAGAAATCATTTATTGGCCATACATTATTTAAGGTTCTAGGGGGAATACAGTGGGGACACTGACAGGTGAAGTTCCCTCTCTCCTAGATTTCACAGCCTAGTGAGAAACACATCAGTTCACTCCTGCTTATTTCCACTAGGCACCTACCATGTGCCAGGTCTGTGCTGGGCCCAGACAAAGCCCAGAGTGCCCAGGAGTGCCTTTGTCTGCTTCAACTTGGACTATCAGGGAAGTAGGAGATGGTTTGTTTCCCTGTGGGCAGGGTCTTCTCTGTTCACTGCGAATACACTAGTGACTAGAACATTGCCCAGCATTAGTAGGTGCTCAAAAAATACTAAATGGAAAGAATGAATGAATTTTTGAGCCGAAAACTGCAAGATGGGTAGGAGTCAGGTGGAAAGTGTGTTCTAGACATAGAAAACAGAATATGCTAGAACCTAAATGTGAGAAGCAGCCCACCACTCTGTAGCAAATTCTTTGTCTCTTGAAAATCTCCAGCTCTGAGTCTGTCTCTCCCTATGTCTCTTTCCAGTCTCAACCTCATTGCTTTCCATCTCTCTCTGTAGGCACGGGCCCTGCCTTGTGGCGGCCACAGAAGAACCGTTCCCGGGCAGCATCCGGTGGGGCGGCGTTGGCCAGCCCTGGCCCAGGGTCTGGGGCAGGGACCCCGGCTGGGTCGGCAGGCAAGGAGCGCTCGGAAAACCTGTCCCTGCGTCGCAGTGTGTCAGAGCTCAGCCTGCAGGGTCGGCGGCGGAGGCAGCAGGAACGCAGGCAGCAGGCACTTAGCATGGCCCCAGGGGCAGCGGACGCCCAAATTGGACCTGCAGACCCTGGTGACTTTGATCAGTTGACCCAGTGCCTCATCCAGGCCCCCAGCAACCGTCCCTACTTTCTGCTGCTCCAGGGCTACCAGGATGCCCAGGTAAGCGCAGCCTTTCCTACGGAGAGAATCCTATGCCCCATCCTTCAGTTAAAGGGCGACAAAACTACAATTCCCAGAATTCCTTGGGTACCGTAGTCTCAGGTACGATGGAAGGTGTGGTCCCAGCAAGTTAGGAGATTGTCAGAGAGGAGAGTAGGGGTGGTGGAGTATAGATGACTGAAAAAGATTCCACTGGCGGGACAAGTAGGGGATGGTTCTTTTCATTCAAAGTTGGAGGAACGGATTTCCTCAAGGGAGAATGGGACAGCCTATTGTATAAAGGAGATCTCCTTAAAAGCATCTATTAATATTTCTTGAGTGGGCATCTATCTTCTAGGAGAGGGAGATAATTTGATGCCTAGGATCTTCTGGGTAAGCCTATATTTTCTGCAGAGGAGTGGACTAATTCATTTTTTAAAGGTGATGGTTTACATTGGAACTATTTGACCATTGTTGATGGGGGTAGGTGGTACTGGTACTTCTATTTCACGTATTGGGTGGCAATAGAACTTGTTTGAGTGTTAGGCAGCAGAGAAGGAGAAAGGATTAACAGCTGGGGGTCAGTGGGAAATTATTTCAAACATAGAAATGTGTGGTGATTATTAGAACCATCTTTATGATGTTGTCCACCTTTGCGGTATAGCCAAACTCAACAAGTACTGTTGGGATCAATGGGAAAGCCCACTCTAAAAGGTGGTGGAGCTTACTGAACAGTCCCATTTTTACTATCAGAGAGGGATCCAATTGGGGTAGGTGGCTTGGCTGTGTATATGGGTGAGAGGTTAAGACTGTTCAGTGAAGAGCTTTCATGGAAAAATTCGTTCCTTTGTTGGGGCAACAGGATGAACAAGTTCACTGTAGGAAGTGATTTGCATATATTTTAACAGCCCACCCCTCCAGACAAGGTTGGAGAAAGGAGGGTCTATTTTGGGATGGTGATCAAGTTAGAAGGATCTACTTGGGGACTATAGGACAGTCTGTTATGGGAAGAGGGAGAAACATTACAAACATCCATTCTTTTGCGTGAAGTTTAGAAGTTCCTTTGTAAGAAAGTGGCTTTATTGGAAGTGTCCATTCTTGGGAACAGGAGTAAGAGATGAAACTATTACAGAGAGGAATTTATTTGCACTCCTCTATTCATAGGTGGCAATCACCTGTGAGTTCATTGTATGTGCTATGGAAGCATCCCTTCTCGGGTTAAGGAACAGGAAAGCCCATTTTAGAAAGGGGGTTCATATATTTTTGGATCATTCCATTTCTTCAGACAGGGATAGAAAATGGGAGATTCTGCCTTCAGAAGGTAGTCAGACTGGAAAGGTCTGTTTTTTAGAGGCAGATGAGTGATTCCATTGTAGGAAGGGGTCTCTTTGGAAACATCCATCTGTGAAGGACAGGTAATGGGAGAGTCAGTGGAAGAGGAGGATTTATGAATATCAGGATGACTCAAACATGGATCATCAACATGGATCATGGATTCTCAAACATGGATCGAGAACAGAAGGTTCTAGTTTAAGAAGGGGGTGAGGCTGAGCTCTTCCATTTTTATAGGATGGACATGGAAGTCATTTTTAGGAAGGGGTCTTCTGGAATGCACCTCTTCATTTAGTGGGTAAAATGGGACACTCCATTATAAGAAGAGGGTCTCCTTGAAAACATCTGTTTATAAGGTGGGGTTACTAGAAGTGCCACTGTATGGAGATCTCCTGGGAGATGTCCTTTTTGGGGATAGAAATATTGAGAGCAAGCATTGATGAAAGGGCAAGTATCTATGGATTCCTCCATCATGGGAGAGGGGGTAATAGGTGAATCCATTGTAGGATTATGTCTCCTTGGATGTGAGTCCATCATGGAGTGGGGAAAAATGAGCGTCCATTTTAGAAAGGGGGTCTCCTTCAAAGTGTACATTCATAAGGTGGAGAAAATGAAAGAAATCTTTGTTCAAAGGAGGAGTCTCTTTAAAGGTATCTATTCCTTGCTTTGAGAATATTGAAAAAAACTATTTTTGTAAGGGGAAAAGTCTTTGGAAGCCTCCAACATGGGGGTGAAATTATGGGCAAGCAGGGCCAGGGGTAGGGAAATGGGAGTGTTGCTTGGAGAATGGTTTCCTTGGAAAAGTCCATTCTTTGAGGGGGAGGGCAAAGGGACAGTCCATTTTAGTAACGGGGGTGTGGTGTCATCAGAAGCACCAATTCTCTGGACTGGATGTTGTGGCAGAGTCCACTGTAGGAAAGGATTACCTTGAAAGAGTCCATTCAGAGGAGGTGAGAAGATGAGAGAGTCCATTGAAGAAAGATCTCCTGGGAAGCATCCATTCTTTGAGGGAGGGGAATGGTAGAGCCCCATGTCAAAAAAAAGGTTTCGTTATAAATATCCAGTCTTCAGGATGTGTGTTATGGGACAGCCCACTATAGGAAGTGTTTTTGAAGAGTCCACTCCTGGGAGATGGGGGATAATTGGTGAGTCCTTTGGGACCCCAGGAGATCTCCTTGGAGCAATGGGAGGTGGTTGATGGGAGAGGCGATTGCGGGAAAGGGCTCTCTTTGGAAGCGTCCATTCATTGTGGAGCAGTGTCCTTAGTGCATCTTCCCTTTCCCTCCAGGACTTCGTGGTGTATGTGATGACGCGGGAGCAACACGTGTTCGGCCGGGGCGGGAACTCCTCTGCCCGAAGTGGGTCTCCAGCCCCGTATGTGGACACCTTTCTCAACGCCCCAGACATCCTGCCACGTCACTGCACAGTACGCGCGGGCCCTGAGCCCCCGGCCATGGTGCGCCCATCCCGGGGAGCCCCGGTCACACACAATGGGTGCCTCCTACTGCGGGAGGCCGAGCTGCACCCGGGCGACCTGCTGGGGCTGGGCGAGCACTTCCTGTTCATGTACAAGGACCCCCGTACTGGGGGCTCCGGGCCGGCGCGGCCGCCATGGCTGCCTGCGCGCCCCGGAGCCACGCCTCCGGGCCCCGGCTGGGCCTTCTCTTGCCGCTTGTGCGGCCGTGGCCTACAGGAGCGCGGCGAGGCGCTGGCCGCCTACCTGGATGGCCACGAGCCTGTCCTGCGCTTCCGGCCACGGGAGGAAGAGGCACTGCTGGGTGAGATAGTGCGCGCTGCAGCCGCAGGAGCCGGGGACCTGCCACCGCTCGGGCCAGCCACTCTGCTAGCGCTGTGCGTGCAGCATTCAGCCCGGGAGCTGGAGCTGGGCCACCTGCCGCGCCTGTTGGGCCGCCTGGCCCGTCTCATCAAAGAGGCTGTCTGGGTGAGCGCCCCAACCACTGTCCAGCCCCATTTAACGACACCCCAGGTCCTTTCCTTAGCCTCCCTTCGCCACCTTCCACCTCAGTTTCGTAGTTGGGACAGGGCGAAATTACCTTTCTCATGATACCTCAGAAGGGTCTTGGGCTAGTAAACGAGGGGCCCCAGGAGATGCTGGCAGTTACGGATTCATCCATTGTGCTTGAAGAGAAGACAGTACTTTGCAGCTGTGGGATAATGGCAGAAACCATTCTAGGAGATGGGGGGAGGAACGAAGAGATCCCATTGGATTAAAAGTTGGAAGAGACCATTGTGAGAGGTGAGGCAGGAAGCCCATTGGGTCTGAAACTTAGAGCAGTAGTGGGCGAGACAATTCTTGGAGGCCAGGGAGAACAAACCCATTGGACCTTCAGAAGGAAGTGCCTGGGAAAAGCCATGGGGGAAGTTACAAACTAAGCTCAGGCCTATGAGAGAGATTTAGAAAGTTTCTTGAGGGTAAGAAGAAACTGTTTGAGCAGAAGTGGACCTGAAGAAGATAGACCACTCATAATCACAGGGATATGTGTTTTAAAAGATAAGAGGAGATACCTTTCTGAAACTTGAGAGAGTCCATTTGAAAAGTGGGGACAATCTGTCAAAAAGGTTCTTCTAGAAAAACTAGGGTATTAATCCATAGGCCTGTCTCCCTGATTCCCCTCACCTTGATTCTAATTTTACTGTTCCACAGGAAAAGATTAAAGAAATTGGAGACCGTCAGCCTGAGAAGTAAGAGAAATTCTGGGGAGAGGGTCTAGAGGAATACAGGGGTTGGGATTTGCAGTCAGTTCTATGTTCACTCCATGCATATCTTAGTGCAAGTTTCTGCTTTTCCTCGGGACTCATTTATTCCAGCTATGAAGTGGGGGGTTGGACTCAATCCCCAATTAGACCCAGATCTTGGGGTTTGGACACTATGGTGGAGTCGGGCAAGGATGACAGTTCCTTCCCTCCTTTCCCAGCCACCCTGAGGGGGTCCCCGAGGTGCCCTTGACCCCTGAGGCTGTGTCCGTGGAGCTGCGGCCACTCATGCTGTGGATGGCCAACACCACAGAGCTGCTGAGCTTTGTGCAGGAGAAGGTGCTGGAGATGGAGAAGGAGGCTGATCAGGAGGGTGAGCTCAGGCCCAGGTCCAAGCCTGTCTAAGCCCCATGCCATTCCCTGCACCCGGGGACCTGGGCTCCTGCCAGCCAGCCTCTGGTTGTCCCTCTCACCCCCAGGCCTATCCTCAGACCCACAGCTCTGCAATGACTTGGAATTATGTGACGAGGCCATGGCCCTCCTGGATGAGGTCATCATGTGCACCTTCCAGCAGTCTGTCTACTACCTCACCAAGGTTGGCCTCGACCCTTGCTTCCTGTTTGGCATAACATCACTTCCTATTTGAACTACATTACATTGTTCTGATGTCACTTCCAATTTAACCTCACAAGATCGCCTGTTTCTCTGACATCACTTCCCATTTTGCTATTCTGACACTACTTCCTGTTTGAGTCTACATCATTTCCTGTATTTCTGGCTTCTCTTCCTGTCAGTCTGGCCTCACTAACTGTTTATATCTCCATTATCACTTTCTCAAGCTTCCTTTTCCTAAGTCCACTCTTCAGTCACTGATAAGTCAGATAGATAGATAGATAGATAGATAGATAGATAGATAGATAAACAGGTATATAGATACAGATATAGGTAGATCAAATAGTGCTAGGCACTGTCATTTAAACTAAAGGTCTTCTTTAATCAGGCCTCACATCCTGTGTTTGCTGACTTCACCTGCTATACCTCTGAATTCACTCCCTTTTCTGAGCCACAGATGTTTTTCTCCCTGGAGTGCCCTTCCTACTAGACCTGCTTCTGCCTCAGTTCCGAATCATCATCATCTAAATATTGCTTCTTGGAATTCTCAGGGTTTCTGGCTTATGGTGGGCCTGATTCCCTATGTGTAAAATGAAAGGGGATCTTTTGGAGCAGATAGTCTATGCACCTCGTGGAGGCATGATTTATGCTTCTTCCTCCAAGGCTTCACTTCCTGTACATCCCTGCCAAATGTAGTTTTATTTCTTTTCTGCCTCTGACCTCATTTCCTGTCCTTGGCCTGATCTCACTTTCCACTGGCTAACTGCCACCCCACTCCCACTTCCTTACTCTCCATTCTTTTTCTTTCCTTAGGGAATTCTGGATAAATAATTATTTGACTGAAGGGGGCCTCTTTGTTCTGTATCCTTTGTCCTCCTTGAGCTGTCTCTGTTGAGAAATTATAAGTCCGGTAAGGCACCAGAGGTGGTCTTAAAATACCCAAGAAACTCCCAGAAAGCCTTTCTTGTCTTGTGGTATCCCAGTCCTCATGAATGCTAGAAACCCAACTGGAAAGTAGGAATTTGCTCACGGAGACCTTTTGGGTGTTGAAGGTAGAATGGACTACAATTCCCAGAAACCTTCAGTGGAGCTCCCCAGGATCTTCATGCTCTACCATCCTGAAGCTTCTAGGGAGTTGTAGTCTGATCACCTGTTTGCATCTCTGTATCTCCTTAGACTCTGTATTCAACGCTGCCGGCTCTCCTGGATAGTAACCCTTTCACAGCTGGGGCAGAGCTTCCGGGGCCTGGTGCAGAGCTGGAGGCCATGCCTCCGGGGTTGAGACCTACCCTGGGCGTGTTCCAGGCAGCCCTGGAACTGACCAGCCAGTGCGAGCTGCATCCAGACCTTGTGTCTCAGACTTTCGGCTACTTGTTCTTCTTCTCGAATGCATCCCTTCTCAACTCGCTGATGGAACGAGGTGAGAGTCAGACTGGGAAGGAACAGGGAGGTACAGACAGGAGCCACTGAGACCCACGTGAAGTCAGACACACCACAGGTAGAGAGGCCTCTCCTTTAGGAACTCTGGAGAGCAAGCTCCAGATCCCAAGCTGAAGGATAGGAAGAGCCTGGGAGCAGCAGTGCAGTGTCCATCCATGCACAGTCCACGCACTCATTGCTCCTACTACCCTTCCCCACAGGTCAAGGCCGACCTTTCTATCAATGGTCTCGAGCTGTTCAAATCCGAACAAACCTGGATCTTGTCTTGGACTGGCTGCAGGGGGCTGGGCTGGGTGATATTGCCACTGAGTTCTTCCGGAAACTCTCCATGGCTGTGAACCTGCTCTGCGTGCCCCGCACCTCTCTGCTCAAGGTGATTCCTGACCCCTGACGTCTGACTCTTGAGTCATCCTCTGTATTCAGCTTACCCTTGGATCTTCCCTTGGACTCCATGTTGTCCCCAGTCCTACTTCAGACAGTGTGGATGATGTCTTGGCAACTAGAAGGAAACCAAAAACAGTGTCTAAACAGAATCCCAATGGGACTTATTAATAGTAGTTTCCAGGGCCTCCTTCCTCAGACTTGCTGATTCAAGGAGTCTGGTCTGAAGCCAAGGAATGTGATAGTTAAAACATTCATTGAGCATAAACTACATGCCAGACACTGTTTAGCACTTCTAGTTGAATGCTGACCAAGCTTCATGAAGTAGATTATTAATTGACAATTTCTTTTTTTCAGACAAGGAAACTGAGAATTAGGTAGGATAGGTCACTTGATTTATTTATTTGTCAAACTTACAGAGCATTTAGTAATAAGCACCAGGCAGTGCTCTAAGTACTTTATAATCTTTCCATGTTGAATCCTCATACCTAGTAGGTAGTTTTTAATCTCCCCAATTTACAGATGAGGAAACTGAGGCACAGTGACTTGCCAGAGGTAATGTCACCAGGCTGGAGTTTTTGAACCCAGGCAATCTGGGTCAAGAATCTCTGATTTTAACTACAATGATGATTCTAATATCAGCTAGGTTAGGTGTAGAAAATTTTCAAACACATACAAAAAGTAGCCACAGTGGAATGAATAATGAATCTCCAGGTACACATCATCAGCTTCAATAATATAAATGGCCAATTGTGTTTCTTCTCTGCCCCACTCTACTCCTATCTTCATTTATTCTGAAGGATATATATATATTTAAGCTGAGAGCACACTCCTCTCTACCATCACTTTGGTGACAACTAGGCTACACAGTACCCAAAAGACTGCACAGACACCACTACATTCACCCCCTTTATGGAGGGCCTTCCATTTAGGATTTCTCAGCTGCTCCATAATGACCAAAGACTTACCACCTCATCTTCCTACCAGGCTTCATGGAGCAGCCTACGAACTGACCACCCCACACTGACCCCTGCTCAGCTCCACCATTTGCTCAGCCACTACCAGCTGGGTCCTGGCAGCGGACCACCGCCTGCTTGGGACCCTCTCCCTACAGAGCGAGATGCTGTGGACACAGGTAAGGAGAAATGGGGACAGAGACATTGGGGCTGTCAGCTTTCTTCTGTCCTCAGGACGTAGGAATCCATAGCCCAGCCCCTTCCTCCTTTTGACTTAGGATTTTAGATCCCTACCTCTCTCCCACGCCAGGACCTAAGTGCTGGACTTCAACCCCTTTTCCCCCAGGATACCAGAGTTCAAACCCCCAGTTCCCTCTTTTTTCCTAGTTCAGGCTCACAGCTTCTTCCCCCCACCAACTACCCTCCCCGTCATCTAGGAGTCCTGCCTCCAGGCCCCTCCACTCGAAGGAATCCGTAAAACTAAGTTCCCAGCCCTTCCTTCTTCATGGACTCAAGAACCCAACTATATCGTCCGTTTCCCAGGCAACGGTGGCCTTGAACTACAACTCCCATGATGCTTGGGGACTCCAAGAGTCGCGTTTGAGTGGACCCCGCTCCAGGAATTGCTGGGAATTGAAGTTTTTCCTTCCTTCGTGCGCTTCGGCTCTCTCTGACACTGCTGCCTAACGCCCACTCTCAGACTTTAACTCCGTCTTCTTTGGTCTCATAGGGGACATCTTCGAAAGCTTCTCCTCCCATCCTCCCCTTATCCTGCCCTTGGGCAGCTCGCGCCTCCGCCTCACGGGTCCCGTGACCGACGACGCCTTGCACCGTGAACTGCGCAGGCTCCGCCGTCTCCTCTGGGATCTTGAGCAACAGGAACTGCCAGCCAATCATCGCCACGGGCCTCCCGTGGTCACGCCTCCTTGAAAACCAATGGGAAACGAGCGCGCGAACCTTAAAACTTTATCAGCTTCGACTCACGGGAGCCCGCCTGAGCGCAGAGCTTTCTGGGAATTGTAGTTCTTTCCCCGCGTGGAATGCTGGGAGTTTGAATTTTCGGTTCGTAGAGGTTGGGACCGTGGGAAGATGGGCTTGGGTTTTGAGTTCCAGGAGCAATAAAGTTATCAGTGGTATTGGCAACGCCTCACTGGTTAAGGCCTGGGAGCGCTAGTAATGGTCATTTTTTGCGGACTATATTACTAGGGCCCTTGTCTGGAACGTTGGGCTCCTGCCGAGTCCAAGGAGGTATTTATAGCCATGGCCTCAGCTTGCTCTCTTGCGCATAATCCAACCCAGGAGCACTGGAGCGTCCCACGAATCTCAGGACAGGGCTCTAAGCTTGCTCTGCCAAATATCAGCACTCAATCCTACCAGTGGGAACCAGCCATCCTCTCGTTTTAATCCCAAAAGTCCATACTCCAGTTCTCTCCTCCCTCAGACCCAGAAGTCTGGGTTCCCAGCCCCTTTCTGGACTTTGCTGCCTGTCGGGCACACTGCCCGAGTCCCAACACCTCTTGTCTCTATTCCCAGCATCCAGAAATCTGGGCCCCCAACCCACTCCTCCCTCCTTCAGACCCAGGAGTCCAGGCCCCGCCCCCTTTCCTTCAAATCCTGGAATCCTGGTCCCTAGCCCCCTCCTCCCTCAGACAGGAGTCCAGGGCTCCAGTGTGAACTTTTCATTCCCCTGAATCTGACTCCTGCTGCTGCGTCAGGGAAAAAACAAGTGACAGGTGTCACCTGCCCGCAGGGTCGGGACGCGACCACCTGCCCCTGCTGCTCACCCGGCGCCACTCTCCCAGCACCTGCTTCTGTCAGTCCGCCCGCCGCCGCCCCACCCGACCCCGCAGCCCAGATCGCTGAGAAGGAGCGAGCCAGAGAACCCCCAAGGTCCGCCCCACCCCAATCCCTCCCAGCCCGTGCTCCCGCCCCTTTTCGAGGTTCCAAGCGGGGCTCCTGTCTTCCCTGCCCGGCTACAGGTTCCCGGCACGCCCCCAAAAGGGGGGGGTCTCAGGCTGGTGGGGCGGAGCTTACGGCCTCCAGCCTAGACCGCGGGATTCTACCTGCTCCAGAGCACAGCTACGCGAAGCCCACCTGGTGAGAAGCCCCTGGGGTGGAGAGGAGGAGACCCACTTTAATTTTTCTGTCCCCTCTCTGGTCCCAGTCCCTTCCCCACAGACCAAGTGGCTGACACCCACCCACTCCCTCCTCAAATGCAGATGGCAGACCCTTGCTTTTCCCAGGGACCTATCAGACCCTTCTCCCCTCTTGATTCAGGATGTTGAATTTTAGTCCCTTCAGTGTATTGAGTTCCAGCCTTTCACCTCCTTCTCCTGCCTCCACTTTCATACGCCCAGGGGTCCAGGCCCTCAATGCCCTCCTTCTTAGGACCCAGGAGTCCTGGATCCCAAGTCCTTCCTCTACGAGGCTCCAGGAATTGGAGATCCCCCACCCCCTCCTCTTACAGGATCCAGAAGTTATGTCCCCAGGCTTCTCCTGTCCCTAAGTCCTTCAGGCCCATTTCCCTGCTGCGTTCACGTGCAGAGGCAGCCTCCTGACCTCCATGCTGACCCTGACTCCTGTGGTGGTCCTGTCCTCCCCCCAGTCCAGGTCCCCATCCCAGCCTTGGCAATGACCCTGGCAGCTTCCTCCCAGCGCTCCCAAATCATCCGCTCCAAGTTCCGATCTGGTGAGAGGCTTCTGTCTGTGCATATATGGAAGTGGTCCCCTGGAAGTGTGCTCAACAGGGTGAAGTGGGAAGGCGGGCGGGCAGTGGGACCCACCACTCATGTGTTTTCTGCGCAGAAGAGCACATAGGCAGAAAGGAAGCCCCAGCAAAGGAGTCGAGTTGTGGTGGATCAATGGGTGTGCAAATAGATAGTACAATGCTTGTGTGAACAGTGGGGAGTGGGCAGCTAGAGGCGGGTGTGCGGAGGGTCAGGTGCTTAAACTGACACGTGTGCAAAGTGGAGGAGTGGAGAGAATGGGGACTTCGGAGCCACCAGTGTTGGAGTGTGGGTTAGGGAACAATGAACTATCAGGCCCTGAGAGTGTCAACGGTTGTATTTTAGGTCGCAGCGCATGTGGAAAGTGGGAAAGTGGGTGGAACTGGAGGTCAATTCCTAAGTAGACAAAAGGTACTGAGTGTGTAAATGAGTGTGCTTACATGGTTGGGTGGGTGTAAAGACAACAGCAACCAAAGAGCACGGAGTATTCAAAAGTGCACATATACAAAAAGCAGAAATGTGCAAATGGAGATCTTTGCTCCAAAACTGGGGGTCAAATACTGAATGTGCAAATAAGTGTGTTAATGTAGCTCAGTGGGTGCCAAGACAGAGTGAGCCAAGGGTGAAGAGTATCAAAGGGTATAAATGCACAAAAGTGGCTTGTGTGCAAAACTAGAGCCTTTTAAATGTATGTTTAAAGGTGAGTGTGCAAAGGGGGTGACTGTGGGTCCAGAGGCAGCACAGAAGGGAGCAAGCATGTGCAAAATGCAGTGCGTGGATAAAAGCAGGCGAGGTACAAATGGGCCAGGCTGTCAAGATGGCAAGTGTGCCAAGAGTAGGGTGGGCACATGCTAGTGAAGGCGGCAGGTGGAGCTGGGGGCAGGGATGCCTCCTGCCTGCACACTGGCTGGCACTTAGCCCCAGAATGGCTCTGGCCCTCGGTGGCGCTCCGCTGGCAAGCAGCAGGCAGGAGGCCCAGGAAAGGGAGCAGGCTGCCCGCCCACCCGCCTGCACAGGGTGTGTGTAAGGGGGCTGGGCACGTGTGTCCCGCCAACAACTGCAGCTTGCACCGCCTGCCGGGCCAGGCTCCTGGACACTCCCTTCCCGCCTTTCTCCTCCCACCGCCTTCCTCCTTCCACAGTCCTCCAGCTTCGGATCCACAGACGGTATCAGGACCCGAGTAAGTGTGGGCCCTAAAAGGGAGGGGATGGTGACCCTACTCCCTTGGGACACCCTATAGCGCAGCTGCTAGATATCCTTGCTGGTTCCTAAGCCTCAGTCCCTATGCCCCAGAAGACACTGTAATTGCATCCTGTCCTCTCCAGAGGTCCCAGGAGTACAGGTCTCCGCCACCCCATCCCTAGGAGTTCTGCTAGTTGGTTTTCCCCACTCCGGTGGGAAATGCACAAACCCAGAAGAAATTGTCCCAGACTCCACCCTCGGCACACATAGGAATTTCAGGATGTGGCTTTCAGCTTCTTTCTCTCCCCAAGAACCAGGAGTGCTGGCCCCACCCGTCCCAGCAAAACCCCAGAAATCTGTGATCTTCAGTCACCACACCCTTTGGTGACTGAGTTCAGGACTCCTGCCTTCCTTAAGAATGGAAGAGTCTGGATTTCTAGCACCTCCACCCATAGATCCAGAAGTCCTGGCACCCAGCTTCCTACCACTTGGATTTTGCTCTGTGGTCTTGTCCTCCCACACTGGGGGCTGGGACCTCCAGGGCCCTCCTTCCCACACAGCCTTGTTCCTCCCTGCCTGGCTTGCTGCCTGCAGGCCTCTTGGGGTACTTTGTCATCTCTACATTCTCAAATCCAGATCCGTGGATCTCAACTGCAGGCCCAACTCTGGCTCAGGCCCCCGGCTTGCCCTCGGGCCCCACCCCTTTCCTTTTCAGCCCTGGGGTCCTGTTCCCAGAGCCAAAAAGCTGCCCTTGGAGGTCCCTGAAGAAGGTGAGTCTTCACTGGAGTGAGGGGAAGTACCTCTGAGAGTCTAGCCTTGGTCCTCCTTGCTGCTGCCCTTTTTGCTCCTCTCTGGTGGTGCCAAGCTGACCCTATACTTTGCATGGGGCTCTGGGGCAGGGAAGTGGGAACCGAGCTGAAGCATAAGACATCACACCTGCTTTTTCAGGAGTCTCCCAAGATCTCCCCACATTGGAGGCAGTCCAAGCCCAAGGGGAACTTGACATACCACCAATACATGCCCCCAGAGCCGAGACAAGGGTCCAGGGCAGACCTTCAGGCCAAAAGGTCGGCCCTGGGTCCCCCTGGGCCACCTCTGTGGGAAGAAACAAACTCACAGCAGCCACCTCCTAGGTATGACCTGTTTCTGTTCTCCAGCAAGTTCACGGCCCCAGAATCCTCTTCCATCAAACTCAAGAGTCCAAGATCAGGGGAATCCAGCCCTTGGCCCCTCCTGCCTCAGGACTCAAAGAGGCCAGGTCCCCAGCCCTTCTTCCTTCAGTTCCCAGGAGTCCTGGCCTCCACCTAAGAGTCTAAGCCGCCAGCCCCTTCTCTCCCATGCACAGGAACCAGCCTCCTAAGTCTGCTCCCTCTGAGACCCAGAATTCTGGGCACGCATTTTCCTATGTCTTCATGAGCCCCTGTCTTTGAAGAACCCAGAATACCTTTTCTTTCTCTCTCTGCCCCTTCTAACCTGTTTTCCCCTCATAACTATCGCCAGGATGAAGCCCACTCCCCTCCCTTCCTCCCTCCCAGGAGTCCCCAGCCCCTCGCCTCCTCCACACAAGTTGGAACTTCAGACCCTTAAACTGGAGGAGCTGACGGTAAGTGTGGGGAGCAACTTCCCAGGCTGGTCCCCTCTCTCGGTGGGGACGCAGAAGTCTAACCCCATAGCCTCTGCGCCATTGGCGATCCAGGAGCCCGGGTCCCCAGTGCCTCCTCTCCCGGTTTCCAATTGTCCAGCCCCGGCCTCCGCCTGCAGCCCGGAGCCCGCCCAGCATCGTCTCTCCCCAACCCCCACCCTAGGTCTCAGAGCTTCGGCAGCAGCTGCGCCTGCGGGGCCTCCCGGTGTCAGGAACCAAGTCGACGCTCCTGGAGCGCATGCGCGGAGGCGCCCCGCCCCGCGAGCGGCCCAAAATCAAGCGCGAGGAATGTCCTGCGGGTGCTTCCTGGCCACGCCTCAGGCCCAAGGCTCTGGGCACCGCCCGGCGGCAGGGCTCGGTAAGGGCGGTGGACCAATGAAGAGAAGACAAAGTGGGGCGGGGCGGGAAGTCGAAAACACAATAGCCAATGACATACATGGGGGGGTGCGTAGTTAAGAGGAAAGGGGGGAAGAGTAGCCAATGAAAGAATGGGGGGCGTGGCCGAAGGAGGGGGCTGAGGAGCGGAGGGCAGAGACGGGACCAGGGGATGGAGCCACAAGTTGCGAGTGGGTGGGGTTGCGCCCAGTGGGCGTGGCTTATCGAAACACCGTCTTCTGGGTTCTAGTCCAAGCCCGGCCCAGCATCTCACCCATTGCCTCTTCCACGTGCCGCGGAAACCCTCGAAACGGCTCAGGCTCCCCCACCCACTCCAGCGCAAGCGCTGACCCCTGCCTCAGCACCAGCCTCGGTGGCCCAGACTCTGGAGGAGGAGCTGCAGGAAGCGATCCGGAGGGCTCAGGTGAGAGGGAGGGGTCTAGTGGTCTCCGGTCAGGGCCAGAGTCCCAGGTTCACTCCGCTTCTGCCCATCCGCAGTTGTTTCCGAACCGGGGCATTGATGACCTGCTGGAATATCAGATGGAGCCTGATGATGGTAAGAGCCAAACTCCTAGATTTGGGGGTAAAGAGGGCTGGACTCTTGGAAACAAGGAACCCCTAGGGTGCTGGGATCCGGATTCCTGGCTTCCTAAGCTTACATTCCATTTCTTTCCCTGCAGACCTGCTGCCTCCCATCCCTCTGGATTTCCCCGGCTCTTTCGATGTGCTGTCCCCCTCCCCAGACTCTGAAGGCCTCTCATCTGTCTTCTCTTCCTCGCTCCCATCCCCTGCGAATTCCCCGTCCCCCTCTCCCACGGACTCCTTGGACTGGCTGGAGGCTCTGAGTGGGGGTGCCCCGCCGGGCTGTGGTCCCCCAGCCCCCAGCATCTTCTCTGCTGACTTATCTGACTCCGGTGGCACCAGGTTGTGGGACCTGCTGGAGGATCCATGGTGATGGATTCTGGAGTTTCCAGGGACTGGGAACTGGTGGGGATGGGGAGGTCACAGTGACAGACTCCCTCAGGGAGGTGTTGAAACAACCAGCAGAGTCCCCTTCCACCACAGACATAGAGTCAGTCACAACTCTCATCTCCACCTAGCCTCTGAACTGCTGCTGACATGCCAACTGCCTGACCTTTGCCTGCCTAACCTCCATAGGATCCCCTCCATGGTTTTGTGGTTGGGGGTGGGCAAGGGCAAACAAGCTGCTTGCTGCTTCCTTCAGAGACCTCTTGGATGTCTTCTTCCCCCATCCCACCAATGACATGGCTGCCTGTTGCTGGGGTGTCTGGAAGGTGGTCTGTGCTTTTTGGATGCAGGAGAGGGACAGGGAAGAGTGGGGAGGGAGAATCAGGAGCCAGACCCTTGGCTTCTGGTTGGAGATGAGAAAATCGGAATCATTGTGCCTGAGGTCAGATTCTCTCAGAAGCAGAGCCTGAGGCAAGATTCATGTGTTCGTGATTTATTAAAGAAACGCTCCCAGGCGAAACCAAAAAGGAGTGGATGAAACAGGACAGTGAAGGGGAAGAAAACCAGTAGGAGTGTGATGTCCCAACCTCAGCCTGATCCCTGAGGAAAAATTAAGTTGCAGAGTCTTTCCCATCTTGAGGCAAAGAGAACTTCGCCTTTGAGGCAAAGGGAGAGCCCTGTTTGGGTTTTTATCGCTGAACAACAAGCCACCCCAAAATTTAAGTCTTCAAATAATAAGTATCTGCGATTTCTCACAATTCCGTGGGTTGACTGGCTCAGCAAGACCGTTCTTCAGCATCATATGTCAACTAGGGCTGCAGTCATCTTAGGGCCCACTTGTGCTGCACCATCCAAGATCTCAGACGTGTCTGGTGCCTTGGGAGGGATGCCTAGTAGGCTGGACCCCACTGGGCTGGGGACATCTGGACTTCTCTCGTTCTCCATGTGGTCTTAGTGCTCTCCCTCTCCGATGACTAGGGCTCCCCAAAGTGAGCGTTCCTGGGGGAAGAAGCAGGAGCTGCCAGTCTTTTAAAGACTAAGCTTAGAACTGGCACAATGTCACTTCCACCACACTGGTTAATGCACGTCAGGCCAGCCCAGGCTGAATATGGGAGGGGACTACACAAACGTGTGAATATTGGTGGGCATGGTCATTGAGGGCCATATTTGGAGACTTGCTACTACACCGCTCTATTCACTCACGGGACGGACGTAAACTCCCAGGCACTTTGACCCCAAGGGTAGTCCTGGGAAGGTCATAGGGTAATTCGTGAGCAGCAAAGTGTTTTAAAATGTAGGTTTTATAATTACTCAGGGATAATGAGGTCAACATCAGCAGATGATTGTCATTGAATAGATAGTTGGTTATTCTCACAGATCCCAAAAGAAGGGAATACTCCAAGACATGCAGGGCCACATGGGGAAGCTCCAGGGTCAGCCAGGAGGCCGAGGGAGAGAAGGGAACCATGGGCAAGAGTCTTTATTGTGGTTTCCTCAGGAAGGAACAGATGAGGCAGGGTAAGCAGGTTTAGGATTGGCTAGTTGGAATAATTTCAGCAGGCTCTGGGATGTCCCTCGTTGTCTGGAAGGTGGCCCTGAGGTGATCAAGCAGAGGACCAGTGGCCTAGAGTATTAAAGCTCCAAAAAAGAAGTGGCTGGGAGTCTGGGCTATGGATTGGTTGGTTTGCATATGAAAGGTACGCTCACAGGTGAGTTTTTTATTTCCTCTAAAACTTCCTAGCCCTGGGATGGGCAGTCCCTCAAATGTCAGCAAGTTCCCAGATGTCAAAGCACCACAAATACAGAGGGGGAAAAAGGCATGATTAATGTACAAAACTCACAGTAGCTGGGGGCTGGGTGAGCAGAACTGGTAAAAGGAATCTGAGGGGATCTGGGCTGGCCACCAACGGTGTCCACTAAAGGTGGAAAAGGACAACAGATCAGTTACATGTGACAGGACCTAGAACCAGTGATGTCTCCTTGTCTTGCTGTCAGTTTCCTCCTCGGTACCTTCAGCCCAGTGTGTATGACATGTTCACTGAGATTGTCCACAAACGGCCTGGCATATGAGACGTGCCGATGAATATTAATCACCATTCTTAACTTCTGGTCGACAATACTAATGCCTCAACATGTGTAAACTCTGGTGGACATTAGAGATCCACGATAAAAAGGGCAAGAGAACGAAGGCTCGTTTCCATGAGCAAAGGCAATCTTTGGTGTCTTCTGAACCCATCAGGTTGGATTTGTCATCCTTACTTTTCAGATGAAATAGCTGAAGATCAGAGAAGGGGAGTGATATGCCCAGTGTCACACAAATGAGAGGTGTTGGAGTGAAGCTTTAAATCAGATCAGTGAGTCCACAGCGTGTGTCTTCAGAGTTGAAAAAACCAAAAGCCTCAATCTCAGGCTCAAACATTTGCAAAGAGAGCTCCAGTGTAGGGTGAGGAGTATTTTTGTGGCTTGGTACGTGGCATTGCAGGGCCATGACTCCTGGAAAAGACCAGAAGCTGTGAGGGAATGGACAGGGTGGGCAGAGAAAGGATTTTTGTTGAGACTTAAAGGATAAGGAATTGCTGGTTAGAGGAACCTGAAAGACAGCCTCCTTGTAGAGGCAGAAGAATATGCAAAGGCCTGAAGGTGTCAAGGGGGCGGCCATGGGGGGAACCTTGTAAGGTCAGGTTTCCTGGAGGAAAGGGGGGTGGCTGCTGCAGCAGAATCCAGGCTGGAGAGGTGGGCGGCAGGTCTTGTCATGTCAGGCTGCAAACTGGTGGGAAAGGGGTGCAGTCAGTCCTGGAAACATCAGGAAGGGGTGTGGCAGCCTTCATCTGTCTGTCTCCATTTCCCTTCCGACACTTCTATGCTTGTATCTATCTCCATAGCAATCTGTCCCCATGTCTACCTGACTCGGTGTCCTTGTAACTCTCTGTCTCCATCTCTCCTGTGTCCAGAGGAGGGCAGTCTTGGGCTGAGAGCCTGCGGGGCCTGCGGGAAGCGCCAGAAAGAGTCAGGGGTAGGGCGGCTGAGGAATTCTCCCCAAGGTGGTGATTTGAAAGAAGGTGCAAAAACGAACGAAAGAAAGAAAGAAAGAAGGAGGGAGGGAAGGAGTGAGGGAGAGAGGGAGAGGGAGAGGGGGAGAGAGAGAGAGAGAGAAAGAAGGTGCAGGTGTGGGTGGAGTGTTCAAGTTGGAACCCAGTGCCTGAGGGAAGGGTTTGGGTTTGGATCCTGGGCTCTTCAAGGGGCCTGTCACCAGCCCTTTTCCAGGCATTTCAGTCTCTCCTCCTGCCCCTGAGAAGAGGGCTGGGCCTCCCCAGCAAAGAGGTGGGGAAAACTGAGGCTGGACCAATGTGGGGGACACAGGAAGCAAGTCATCTAAGGAATCCTGAGCACCCCCAGGGGACTCCCTGCACCACCTGCCATCCCATGGTCATAAGACTGGGAGAATGGGCATTTATACACGGTTGGACAGAACATAAAATTTTCCTGTCACACAAAAGTACTGAGTTTAAATGCACACTCCTTGATCCAGAGATTTCACTTCCAGTAATATATCCTAAAAAAGCGATTATCAGTATGCATACATAAAAATTTCCCACACTAGAGCCAACAGTGACAAATGACAAGGACATTCTCCTTGGCATTATTTATAGTAACAAAACCCAACAAACAACCTAAAAATAAAAACCTTCATTTGGAGCATGGATGTGACATAGCTGATCAACACGACGAAATCTTTTTGCAACAACCAAAGGGACTAGAAAGATGTTTACTACCCGGGAGTTTAAAAAAGAAAAGGAAGTTGTCAAAGTTTGTAGCAGTTCATATTTGCAAAAAGCAAAACAAAAAAATGATATATGATCTTTTTACGTTTGTTGATTACATTTTTAAAGTTTGAATTTCTTTTATTTTCCTTTTCACGAACTTACTCTTTTTTTTCTAGATAGTTCAATGTTATTTATTAAGAATCCATCTTTTCATTACAAATTTGTAATGCCACCCTCAACATACATTTAATTCCCCAGTGGATTTCTGTTCATTTCTGGCTTTTCCAGGCAGTACCTTTAATCTACTTTTCATGCACTGGGAACACACTGTTTTATTTACTGAGGCTTAACGTTATTTTTTTAACATCTGGTAGAGCCTGACTGCTCAGCACTCTCTACTTTTGGAATTTTTTAAGTTACTCTATTGTTTAACTTTTTTTTTTTTTTTTTGTCTAAAGGGAAGTTTTTGGTCCCAAAATAAAAATGTGAGCACCATCTATATACAGTATGTGAAACCATGAAATCAACCTGGGAGAATAATGAGCAACTTACAGAACGCTAGGGAACGCCCATACTTGGAAGGAAGAGCCCAGGACCATGAACATAATTTAATTTAATTAAAATCAACATACAGCAACAGACAGCATTCTACTGAATGCTGGTTAACTGAAGAAACTCCACAAAACCACCAGAAACAGCCCTCCACCCTCCCACTTTCTTAGGTACCGAATTAGTTTCCTAGGTCTGCTGTAGCAAAGTACCCCAAACTGAGTGACTAAAACCACAGACATTGGTTGGCCCACAGTTCCAGCGGCCAGAAGTCCAAGGTCACGATGTTGGCAGAGTCAGTTCTTTATGAGGCTGTGACGGAGAATCTGCACCTGCTTCTCTCCCAGCGTCTGGTGGTTTGCTGGCAATCGTTGGGGTTCCTCGGTGTGTTGATGCATCACCCCGATGTCTGCATCATCTCCGGACAGCGTTCTCCTTGCGTGTGTCCCTGTCTCTGTGCCCAAATCTCCCTTTTTCATAAGGACAGTCATATTGCATTAGGTCCCAACCTAAGTGACCATATCTTAACTTGAGTACATCTTCAAAGACCCTATTTCCAAATAAGGTCACATTCACAGCTACTGGGGGTTAAGATTTCAACACATCTTTTTGGGGGACACAATCCAATCCATAATAGGTACCATTTTAAACAGACAAGCCAGGCTCAAATCCTACATGGAAAATACTGTCCTTTCGTAGGTCAGGCGCCTGCTGGCTTATCGTATACAGCGATGTGTGTTTAAGATCATAAATATCTGGAGCACACGGCCCAGGTTAGCTTATTTACTCTATCTGCCACGGATTTTTAAAATTCTGGAGAATTGCAGTGGCATTGAGGTCAGAGAGGGTGCAAGATTCAGAATAGAAGCCAGATGAGACTGCTGCGCTTGCTGGACCGCACATAAAATTCTGTATGAGATTATCCCTCAGGTATCTTTTGAGCCTGCAGGGAAGAGCCAGGAATCAGGCTTAGCTTGGCCGAAGGCAGCTGGGAGCAACTCCCCCTCCGTTACCCCTCTCCCCACAAGCTTTCCGTATGAGTGTGGAAGAGAGGATCTGGGGGGCTTTTAGTGGAAGAGGAGGGTTCCTGTGGGGAGGTTCTGGTAGGAGAAGGATTTTCAATGGAGGAGGGGTTTCTGGTGGGGAGACCTCATGGGAGAGGTGATTCTAGTGAGGGGGGAGGCATCTGTTAAGAGAGGGCATTTCAGCGGAGGGATTCTGGTGGGAGAGGGTGTTCCTGTGGGAGTTCGGTGGAGGGGTTTTGCTGGGAGAGGGAAGCTGTGTTGGTGGGTATTTGGTGGGAAGGAGGGTCTGGTGATTTCGTAGTTACACAGATTAACAGCAGCTTGTTGAAATGGTGGTGGTTGCCCTGTATGTTAATTTGCCTTTCTTTACATGTACAGTGATTCATGTACACCTAACTGTTGGGTCTCCCAGGTAGATGTATTCTTTAAAACGTCTCCCCTGTGCTGCCCAAGATGGCAGCTGCTGGCCACACAGGTCTCTTTAAATTTAAAGTAAAGCAAGTTCCGTAAGAATTTAAAATTCCATTCCGCAGTCACTCTTGCCACATGTCACGTGCTTAGTAGGCACAGGTGGCCTGTGGCTACCATTTTGGACAGTGCAGATGGAGAACATTTCCACCATTACGGAAAGTTCCGCGGGACAGCGCTGCCCTGAACCCACATGGTGGCCTCATTCCCCAGCCTCCCACACTACAGCCCCAGAGGGATCTTTTACTTTCCTTAAAAAATTGTGAAATGGAACACATTTAGAGAAAAAACACGTAAGGCGTGCACGTGTATGTAACTAATAATCCTAAAGTGAACATCCATGGAACTATATCGCTTCCTGTGCCTTGCATTTCCCCTCGTCACAGCCCCTTCCTCTGAGATGTCACCAGTATCCTGACTTCTGTCCTATTTACGCCCTTGCGTTTCTTTATCGCTTTACCACCAATGTATGGACACCTCAGCACTAGCATTCAATTTTCCCAATTTGGAGCTCTATATGAATGGGATCACGCAGTGTGTCCTTTTTGGGGTCTGGGGTGATGAGATACGCCTTAGGTTTTAATAGGATGTTGGCTGCTGTGAGGAGAACGGACTTGGGAAGGGGCCCACCTGTCAGACCTAAACCTATTTTTAAAAATATTGCTGAAATGCCAAGAGGTGTGCTGGTAAATGTTTAACAAACAGGTTCTCTAGGAAGAAGAAGGAGAAGGGGAGGAGGAGGAGCCGTCACCTTGTACGATGACAGTGAGAGAATGTAGAAGTTACTAATGAGCTGAGCCTTATGTACAGCTGTGAGGTCAGAGGAATTCCACAGACGATGCGAGATGCAGGAAACATTACAGGAAAAATACCTCGTCACCTAATACCCCGCCACATACAATTAGCCTCCAGAACCTTAAGGGACCTAAGAAACAAACCCTTCCCTAGGCTGTGAGTGAGCTGGAAAAAGAAGCAATGAGACCCGAGGCCACAGAGCAGCTGGGGGTACTGTGGGACAGTGACTGAGGAGAAAGGATAATAAGCAACCCGAAAATCAACACATTCTCGCTGCTAATTGACATTTGACAACCATCGTTTACCAAGTACCTGTTCAAGGTTTTTGCCCATGTTTCCTAATGAAATGTTTGTCATTTTCTAACTGACTTACAGCATTTTTATATGTTCTGGATACGAACTTTGTGAAATGTAGATAAACAAAAAGTCTTTTAATGAATAAAAGTCCTTAATTTTAATGAAGTCCAATATATTAAATTTTTTATGGTTACTGTCTTTTCGTGTCCTATTTAAGAAATCTTTGCCCACCTCAAGGTCATGAAGCTATTCTCCCATGTTTTATTCTAGAAGCTTTATGCTTTTAGCTTTCGCATTTTGGTCTGTGACCCATCTTGAATTAATCTTTGTGTGTGGCATGAGATAGGGATCAAGGTTCATTTTTTCCATATGGATAAGGGATTGCTTCTATTTATTGAAAAGTTCCTTCATTCCCCCATTGAACTGTGTTGAAGTCTTTGTCATAAATCAAGTGATCATATATATATATAGGTGGTCTGTTTCTGGACTCTCTTGAATTTCATTTGGCTATCTTTTACGTCAGTACCACTTTGTCGTGATAACTTTAGCTTTATGGTAAATCTTGAAATATTGTCATCTCACTGGTCTCTTTGCTTCACTTCCCCCTTTACCTCACTGGTCCACCATCTTTGCTTGCTGACAATGAAAATCAGTCAGATTCGTTCTTCAAGGCATAGTTTCCATATATTTTTTTACAGCATAGCTTTCATATCATTGTGATACAGAATCACACACACACACACACACACACACTTTTAAGCTCTAACTCTGGTTCACAGGAAATAAAGGGAAACACGGGAACATATTAAATGACACAAAGAGGGCTCAACCAGCCAAATAAATGGGCGAACTTCTATGATTTGGTTTCATCAACATTTGGTTTCATAAATCATGGACAAATGATTTGGTTTCATCAACAAATACATGGCTTTTTTTTTAAATAAAAGAAAAGGAGGGAGTCAGTTATAGATTAAAAGATATTTAAGACACTTATCAACCAAATGTAATGGGTGGCATTTCTTTGGGTCCTGACTCAAATGGTAACAAGACATCTTTGAAACAATCAGAAAAGTTTTAACACAGATTGCTATTAGAAGATAGTAAGATATTATTATGAATTGTCTTAGGTGTTTATGTGCTTACATTTTTATCAATTCCTTACCCATGAGAAATAAAGGATTTTGCCTGAAAAGATTTGATGGCTGAGATTTTCGCAAAGCAAAAAGAGACATAGATGAAATAAGAGTGGGAAAATGTTGAAATTGTTGAATTGGGTAATGGGCATATGGGGGTTTACTACACTATTTTGATGTACAAAATGTTTTGCAGGTGTCCAGGCAGAGATGGTGGTGACAGGGACAGATGATAGAGGAGGAAAACAAGTTCAGATTCAGGGTATATTTTGCATGTAAAGCTGACAGAACTTGCTGGTGGATGGAATGTGCAGGAAAGAATCAACAGTACTTCGGCTTTTGGTCGAAGTAAATGGATAGTGGGCTGGAGATGGACAGGGGAAGATTTGAAGGATTGAAATTAAGGGAAGATGTTGCCACAGCCATCTTTGAAAACTACAACCAGCCTTGACATTGTTTTAATTTAGAAGCATGTAAAATGTGTCCCTAAATACATTTTAAAATGTACATTTAAAAAAAGAGAGAGAATGCTAAATTAATAAAATTAACATATGATTTATTTATTTATTTATTTATTTATTTAAATAGCAAAACCTGGTCCAGTGACATCCATTCAATCTGTATAAAATAAGACTGGAACTTGGAAAGGGGATTCCTTAAATAAAGTTATGGAGGCAGAGACCTATTAGCCTAGTTAGTACTGGGGCACCCCCTTCCATACCAAAAGAAAGGGGCCCCAACAGAACCACGGAGAGGGACTGTACAGACATGTGAGGTAGTCATTAGGGGTGTGCATAAATACTCTGGGGCATGTGGACAGGTGCTCTTGATGCCCCTCTTTGAAAATGGGTGTGACCACATGACTTGCTTCAGTCACTGCAACGTGAGTGGCAAACCTTTTTGTCCTATGCACCCATTTTTGGAGCATCTTCCCAATCCTTACATTCTTCTCTTGGAACCAACTCCCTTACAAACATGGCAGCCATGTGTGATTCGGGTGAACCTTCACCGTGGCCTTAGGTAATGGGCGCATGGTGAATGCTTGACTCAAACATCAACCTAATTAAAGCAATCAGGTTGACTCAGCAATGTGAAATTGTGGCAGAGAGACACTGGGAATCTCTGTTGGGCCCTTGAAATAAGACTTCTCACTACTTCCATAATTACCTCCTTGGCCCACCATCATTACTTGCTGGGAATGTTCCAGTAGCCTTCTCATTGGTACCTCTGTCTCACTTTGCCCCTACAGCCCTTTCTCCACATAGCAGCTGGGTGTGTCCACACAACAGATCAGATCATATCACTCTGATGGTTTCCCATTGGTCCTAGATTAAAACCCAAAATCCTCGTCGTGGTCCACAGGGCCTCTCATGGTCTGCCCTTGCGAACTTCTCCACACACATCTGGCTTCACAACTAACTTCTCCAACCACACTGGCCTCATTTCACTGTCATGTATAATGCGACTACCCCTTGCCACAGGACCTTTGTCCATGAGATCTCAAGTCAGGTGGGAAAATTCATGTTGGCCTAGTTCATGCCAAAGTCATGAAAATGTTTGCAAATACAGAGAATAGTTTATTCAGTTTGTTCCCATTATCTATGGCTGCATAATAGACTACCCCAAAACTTAGTGGCATAAAACAATCACATTATTATGCTCATAGAATCTGAATCAGAAATTCAGATATAGCTTGTCTCTGCAACATATTGTCAGGAGCCTCGACTGGATCACGCTAAAATCTAAATGACAGGTTGACTTGTGAAATCATCTGGAGGCTTCTTCACTCACATGTCTGATGCTTGGGCTGGGATGACTTGACGTTTGCCTCAGCTAAGACTTAACTGGAGCACCTACATGTGGCCCGTCAGTGGGGCTGGGCTTCTTCACAGCACGGTGGCTTCAGGTAGTGGGACTTCTTACATGATGCTGAGTGAGGGCTCCAAGAGTGAGTGTTCCAGCAAACAAGTTGAAAGCTGTGCTGTGAAGAAGACCAGACTATCGTGCAGGAGAGGCCACATAGAGGAGATGGAGATGCTCTAAGTGAGCTCCATATAAATTCAGCTGCACGAGACTTCAGCCAACATTGCGTGGAGCAGAGAACCACCCAATCGGCTCACAGGATTGTGGGAAATAAAAAATTGCTGTCGTTTTAAGCCACTATGTTTAAGCCACTGAGCAGCACTGAAAGCTAACCTTTTGGTTAGGTTCACCAGCACAAACATTTACTGGAAGAATGAATGGACTCACCTCAAGTTCATCGAGCCATGCTGGTCTCTGAGTTCTCAACAATTATCATCTGAGGCCTTAGGAAGCCAGGGCTGCTGATGTGGGGCGTATGGTCTTGGATGAACACCAGTTGCTAGCCATTATGGTGTTCTTGTGAAAACAAAAACAGGTCCCTTGTCTGGGTGGACTAACCAGGGAAAAAAAGCTCTCTGGGTGGCCATGGTCCCAAGGACACATGGCTTGGAGAGTAGACCATGGGCTCTATTTAAGCCTCATTTGCCTCCTTGGTCTCTATGTAGTAAACAACCTGCTTCCCTGATTTGTACTCTGTAGCCATTCCTCCTTCCTTGGTAAGTTCTCCCCAATTTTCTTTCTGCAAGCTGCCATGTCCTTCAGAGGAAACTGATCAACTCCCCAGCTGCAAGGGGCAAAGATTTATTATTGATCTGAACTGAGCTAAGGCAATCCCAGGTCTCATTCATCTTGCCTTGTAACAGGTCACGTGGATGTGAGACACACTTCTGGGAAGTTGCTGGAGGGCTATGGAAGGTTTCCCTCACTCTTCAAAAGGAACCTAACATAAAAATGAACCTCTTTTCGCTGCCTTGAGAAGAGGTTGTCTGCATGTGACACCTGGATATGTGGCAGCCCTCTTGGGGCCATGAGGGAGCCCGTCTAAGAGGAGATAATGGCAGCTCAACAAGATGGATGGAACTGGGATCAGTGATGACATTGTTGAGCTGCTGAGTTAACTATCCCTGGAGATGTGCCACCTCTGGTCTTGCGAGAGATACACGAATATGTTAATTAGACAAGTTAGTTGGGACCTCTGTTACTTTCTGCCTGAAGCATTCTAATGGGAGAAGGAAGGTTCCTAGTACATGTAACAATGTGCTCCTTATGCTTTGGGACAGATCTTAGGGGAGCCAGAAAAAGAGAAGGCGGTGCCGGGGGCGGGCTAATGTCAGTGCTTGAGTAGTGGGGACAGGTCAGCATTGATTCCAATCCACTCCGGCAGAAAGGTTGCCTCTGGCTTAAAGACTTTGAGGAAGGGAGAGTCTGGGAGGGTATAATTGGCCAGGTAGATGGTCTCTCCACCCGCAAGGTAGGCAGCCCAGATCCCAAACGTCCCAATGGTCATGACGGTGTGGTTACACTGCATGAGCAACGCAAAGTCTTTGGCAGGTGAGTTCTCATTGCCGTTGCCAGCAAACACCACATCACCACGGGAGGTGTCTATGTTCTCCCAACACCAGGCCATACCGTTGCTGGAGACCACAAAGATGGGGGAGGTGTAGCGAGCCCGGAACCAGTCCAAGGCCTGCTTTAGGTATTGCCGGTCGGCCACCACACCGCGCCAAATTTTGGGCATGATGTGGACATAGTCCCCCCGGCGCACGTGGACCCCCACGAAGGTGCCCGGCCGTCTACCCTTCACCTGCAGACCCCGCAGAAAATTCTGGGCCTCCTCCCGCACGTGGTTGTGTGGGGTGAACTCCTGGAGGATCTCGTCGCGGAGGTGGTGGTAGAAGGTCCAGGAGCAGGGGTAGCCGGTGAAGCGCACGTACTTCCCCGAGATGTGGCGGTACCGCTCCTCCATCCAATCGTTCAGGCGGTAATTCTGCCACGCGATCCTTCGGGCTGTGGCGCGGTGCAGGACGGGCAGGGTGATTCTGAAGATGGGGGCCAGCATGCGGTGCATCTGGGCCGGGATGAAGGCCGGCCGCCCGTTCACCTTGGCCAGCGCGTACAGGGTGGCGTACTGGCCCATCTGGTTCCCCAGGCGGCCCACTGCGTCGATCGTCCACATGCCCCTGGACAGGTAACCGGTGGCGTTCTCCGCCATCGCTGATTCCAGCGTCTGGACCTCCCACATACGCTGAATCTTTGCTACCCGCTGCTGAAGGTGAAATATGGTGGAAGCCGTGAAGACGAAGAGGATGAAGCGGGCCATGGGGAAGAACAGAGGCTCCCGAGTGCTGAGCATGGCTGTCAGGGGAGGGAGAGCAGGGGGTGTGAGCGCGAGGGTGGAGGCCGCGCAGCTGTGTGTGCAGACATCCTTGCGTGTGCGCGTAAATGAGTGAATACTCGGGGACGTCTTTACCTGCATGCAGCTTTGTCTTTAGAGCGTGTGGTATGTGGGTGTGTTTACATGGGGTTCATACTGCATGTTTACACTGTGTGTGTACACACGGTATGTGCACTGCATGCGTATACGTGGTGTGTATGTTTATGTACATATAGTGTGTGTGAAATCGTGTGCATACAAATGGGCTGTGTACATTGGATTGTATGGGTGTGCATGTATTGTGCATAGATTCTATCATGGTGAGAAAGCAACACATTCAGTAGAAACTGTCCTTCCAATTGTGAGTTTTGATCATTTCCCGGGCTAGCGGTATGCGGTGGGGACACTCAAGACGCTGGGCAGCGGCAGTGAGACGACTGCCCAATTAACAGGCGAATGTAAGTGTTCTGAGCAGTTTCAGGTCGTTGGCGCTCAGCGAGGATGTTCCGTAGGTTAGGGGTATTAAATGCGTTCTTGAGATACGATATTTTGAATTTTATCAGGACGGAACCCCCATCATAAGTCGAGGAGCACTGTACAACAAATGCCTTGTTCACTGCTTCAGTTTCCAAAAAGTGAGTTAAATATGCCCTTGGGTCTCTCTTCTCACTGGTCTGGTGACAACTCTGTCCCAATCCTTATCACACTGCCTGCCCAGCTCAGGTTCTGCCTGAGATCCTACGTGGAGGAGGACTCAGCCTCTTGCCAGTTCTCCGGCCCAGCCAGAGCTGAACGGGTACTGGAACCTGGGCTACTGGGGAGGAGAAACCAGCTCAGGACACAGGTACCACCACCCAGGGCCACCTCCACGGTGTGTGGCCCGTGCACTCGCATAGGCCCTGTACTCAAAAGAGCCCTGTGTTTGGTTTAATGCTCTGATCCCCTTGTCTAGAAATTCCCCATACATTTGAACAAGGCTCCTCACGTTTTCATTTTGTACTGGGCTCTGCAAATCAGGAAGCCAGACCTGTTGCCACCCTCTGTCCTTGAGTCTCAAGAGCTCCCTCTCCTGGTTTTTCATCATCCTAAACAACTGAAAAGCCACAGAAAGGAATGAATCAAAGCTGACGCTACTGTGGTTCCTGCCACATACCGGGCACTGGTCCCAGGGATTACTACCCTGGGTCACAATTCCTTATCGGCCATTTTCCTAAGATTAGTGGCAAACCCCAATCTGAATTGAACTCATTTGGGGACAAAATATGACCTGAACCAATGTGTGGCTATTTTTAGACTTTACTTATCTTACCGGGAAGTCCGTGTGTTCTGCGGCAGAAATAATAACATTTGATAGTGATGCTCAGACCCCACCAGGATTGCTACGTAACGTACTGTCTGTGCACCGCACGGCAGCGCCAAAACACAGGTTTTCAAATACGTCTGATCCAAAGAGTTTTAGATATGAGATTACAGGTCTGTCTTCGCTCATTTAGTCCTCATGATCTCCTACAAGGAAGGTATATTTTTATACCCATTTAACAGATGAGGAAACTAAGGCACAGAGAGGTTAAGCAACTTGCTTTCAGTCACACAGCTGAGAACGAAGTGGAGCCTGGATCTGAATGCAGGTAGTATCATTCAGGAATCCGTGCTCTCAATTACCGTCCAGATTTTTCACGTATGTACTGAGTTGCAAGCACTCAGCTGCACACTGTCCGTCCAGTTACATGCGGGGTTTGACCTGCCCTGCCTCGTGGGGCCTCTGATATTTCTGAGTCACCAAGACAGGGATAAAAGAGCTCTGGAAGTCCAGAGCTGTGGGTCCCACCCTGTTGAGCCCACTTCAGAGCTGTGCCTTGGGAGGCCCTCTCTTCTCCCTCGGGCACTGTAAGGGTAAAGGTGCCCAATACTTGGGGACACCCTCCCCCACTCAACTTGGGGAATTGTTTCCTCTTAGCTCTGACTTCTTATATCCCTCCCCCTCCCCAGGCACGTTCAGGAGTGCTAATCGCCTCCAGCAGCTCAGGCTGTTAAAAACAAAAGGGAAGAATAGCTTCCCTCCAGGTAACATTAGCTTAAGATACTTCTTGTCCCCGGGTGAGGAGGAAAAGCAAGTGAGACCTAAGCCTTCTTCCTGAACTTTCTCTGGCAACAAAACCAGCCTATTCTAATATATGGTGATAGAAAGAGAACTGACTCTGGGTGGTGAACACACAAGGTGAGATGTAGACAATGTATTACAGAATTGTACACCTGAAATCTATGTAACTTTACTAACAATTGTCACCCCAATAAACTTTAATTTAAAAGAAAACAACAAAAACCCAGCCTACGTACCACCGTTGTCTCTGCCTGGGTCGTGCCTGCCCTGATGCCTGCAAGGCTTGCCCTCCTCCCTCAGGTCACAGCCCAAATGTCCCCTGAGGACCCCCATCCCCTACTTGCTTTTGCTCCAAAGCACTTGTCACCTTCCACCATGTTCTAGAATGTAATTACTTAGGTATTACTTTTCTGTAGTGATCTCTCCTTGCTCTAGATTGTGAGCCTGACAAGAACGGGATTTTTGTGCGTGTTTCATGTATGTTCACGTGTGTTCAGCAGTGTTTGACACACAGGGGGTACTTGTTGAATGGATGAATACAGTGAATACTGCAATACTAACATACATTACCCTGTCACTCCCACTGTTCGCCCCTCTGATTTGGGGGTGTCTCTGCCCCCAATCCCTTTCTCTTGCAGCTTACATTGAAATCCGATGTTCCTGTCCTGTCTCCCGCCAGGGCTGGCCCTTCCACTGTGGCATGTGAGGGTCACCTGGATTGCTTGACTGTGCCCCGCCCAGGGCAGGCTGCAGACAGTGGGTCCGCAAATCCCTATTTGGGTCGGGCCCATGCTGTGCCACAGTCAATGCCGGGAGGCCACAGCAGCAAATAAAGTGCCCCATCCTCCCAGGCCCTTGCTTTTCTCAGCAGGAAGTGACGGAAAACGTTTTTTCTAGTCAGAACCTTTCGGTATGTAACAGAGTTTACAGAAACATCATCTGGGAATTTCACAACTGAAGCATTGAGGCCTCGCAGGAAACTGGCCGTGGGAGGCTGGCTTTGAGCTCTGTCCCACTTGGGGTCCCCACTTGGGGTCCCCGCTTTCTCCCTCTGGCCACTAGAACCACTGAGGCCTGAGGCGTTCTCATCTCACCTCAGTCCCCAGCATCTTAGAAAGCAGCTCGTCTTTGGGTATTCCGGTGGCTGGTCTGATTCTTCCAAGAGTACTGATATTCAGGGCTTGAAAGCAACTGATTTTAACACTCAGTTAACCCATAGCTGACAGAAGTTTCCAGAGGGGAGGAGGGCTGGTTTGGGGTTACCCAGCCAGGGGCCAAGGTCCCACCTCGGTGTGAGTGGCCTTGACAGCCACCGCGTGGTAGGGCTGAGCCGTGCCCATCATCCCAGGGGGTAAGTGTGAGTGCTGTGGGGACCCCAGACCCGCAAGCCCATCTGGCCGCTGTCCCTTCCAGTCCTACCTGTCTTGTGCCTCCTTGGCCAGCCTGCTCCAGGTTGTCTGGCTTCAGGTTCTCTGGGGATGACAGCACTCAGGTCCCACACAGTCCTGGGGGTTTGGCAGGCAGGGGTCCCTGCGGGAAGAAGGTGGCTATGGTTGGCGAGGGGATTGGGCGGGGATGGGGGGGCGGGGGTGGTGTTGGATTCTGCCAGCTCTGCTCTGAGCTCCCGCCCAGAACCTCCACTAGCCTGGGGCCTGAGAACAGCCACTCAACACTCACTCCGGAGAGCCCACACCAGCCGCCAGACTCCTGCAGGAGGGAAGAACACGTGAGGAACTAACTGCAGAGGACGCTCACATCTTGGGTGCAGGTTTGGCCAATGTCAGGAGTGAAGGGCAGGGTGCTTGCAAAAAAATCAGGGGAAAAGGAGCATGGGTCCCAGGTGGACCCCCACATTGCTCAGGCATCGGGGCCTGACTATGGATCTGGTGGGAGCACGGCTAGACTCTGTTCCTTAAAGGGGCTGGGGGTGGGCTGCTGCTCCCAGAAGGGGTAGAGGCTGGGGACCGGACATCTGGGTTCCCCAGTGGGCAGGGGCTGGCTTCTGGATCCCCCAGGAGTACTGGGGGACTCACAGTCTTGTTGCCCAAGGTGCTAAGGGCCAGAAGGTGGTAATGCCTGAGCCACCCATGCAAGAGAAGAGAGGTGGGAGATGGGGCTAGGTCCTTAACAAGGCTGATACCGAGCGTCTCTGGGCAAATGCCGGCCTCCTGAGCGCAAAATGGCGCCAGGCTCCTCGGCAGGGGAGGAGGGCGCTACCCGTCCTCGGGGCAAGGGGAGGCGGTCTCTCCACATGGCAACAGCAGTGGGGACACGGGGGGCTGGGAAATCAGGCTGGGAGAGGATGTGACCCACCTGCACCCCCAGGTGCCTCACAGACTCCTAGTCCGGTCCAGAGTCAGAGCCAGGGGACTGGGCAGTGGGGCCCAGAAAAGCTCTGAGGCCCCCAGACCTGAGTGAGTTCTTCACTAGGGGCTGGCAGCCCTGGGAGGGGAAAGCGGTGGGCAGGGGTGGGGTGGTGGTGGGGGGTGCATTTCAGCAAGTCCTTCTTAGTTTCTGCCATCCTGGGGGTCTGGACTTCTGGCCCCCTCAGACATCCCGGCCTCTGGCCCTGCACTGTTCTGCCTCTTTCTCTCCTCCCTTAGCACCCGCCACCCCCATCATCTGTTCCCCCATCTCCGGGGACCTTAAGGTAGGGAGAATGTAGGGGCTCGGATCCTGGACCCTGAGGCCTAGCATAGCGGGCGGAGGTCTGAGATTATCAGAGAGTCCTCAGAAATCCAAGCACAGTGTTGTCCCACCTAGAGACCTAAGGGGAACCCAGGTCTGTGCTTTCCTGACCCCACATGGCTTCTACACTCATTCCCTAGCCCCAGAGGGACCCAAGCTTCCAGGCTGGGGCGTCCTGGTCCTGTTCCTTAGCACGGTTCTCTGGGCTTTGCACCTGGGTGGGAAAGGGTTAAGGGTGGTGGAGGCTGGGGGTGGGTGGTAGGGAGGCCAGGTGGTTTGGCCATAATCCCCTCCGTGCCCTGGGTGTGGAGAACAAGGTTAGGGCCCCACGTGGGAAAAGGCCTCTGCTCTGATCCCTGTGGGCCGGGGCCTGGCCTCCCGCTTCTGATTGCCTGTCGGACACCCCTGCCCCTCCCCTCCTTCCCTTCCCACCGGCCTGCTGGGCTGTCTTTTCTTCCCTGTGGGGTGCCTCTGAGCCCGCCCACCTGCCCGTCTGTCTGTCTGGGCCCCCAGGCTCCCTGGGGCCCTGATCTCCCCTACTCCCTGTGGACTCCCCTACTCACTGTCTGTCTGGGCCTCCTGGCCTCCCTTGGTGTCCGTCTTCTCTCTTCGTGGCTCTTTCTCTGCGCCTGCCCCTTTCCCTAAGCTTGCATCTCCTTTCCCTCTGTCTGTCTCTGCTGGCTGTGCCTCTGTCCCTTTCTCTACTCTTTTGTCTCTGAGCTTCGTCCATTTCTAAATCCCCCTCTCCTACCCAGCCCTGACCTCACTCCCCCTGGGGCCCTCCCTCAGTTTCCTCATCTGCCCCTTTGCCCTCTCCCCAGGGCCCCTGCACCTCGACACTGACAGATCGCTCTGGGGTGTTAAGCTACAGATTAGTTCAGGCAAAATTCTCAATTTTGCTTGCGTTCTTTCCCCTTTGGGTTGTGTAAACAGTAATTCTCCCCAGATGGAACTATTTTCCTCGCTTAGAAGCCATGGGGAGGGGGCTTGGGCTGGGCTGGGGGTGGAATGCTGGTGTCCTCAGGGGGCCTGACTGAGCATGGTGGACACTGACACTTGAGGGCAGCCTGAGGCTCTCAGCCTGGCCACTCCTCTCCTCTCTCTAGGTACTTGCCCCTGCTGGGACTATGCCCCTGACCTTCACCTTCTTGTTCCTCCTGAGCCAGGCCACCTCGGACCCATGCTACCATCCAGGGGGCCGCGCCCGCTTCTGCCTCCCACCAGTGACCCAGTTGGCTGGCATGGCGGCCTCCTGTCCCCAGGCCTGTGCCTTCTCTGCGGGGGCCGAGGTCGGCTCCCGGGCCACCTGTAATGGCAGTCTGACTCTGGCTCTGGATGGCCCCTTCCTCCTGACTTCAGTCAGCCTGCGCTTCTGCACTCCAGGACCCCCAGCCCTGGTCCTGTCGGCCGCCTGGGCTACTGGAGGTCCCTGGAGATCGCTGTGGCGCAGACCTGCCTGGCCTGGGGCCCTGGGGGGCCCAGAAAAGGTGACCTTCCGTGCCCCACCTGGTTCTAAGGCCAGTGTGGTAGCCAGTCACCTCCGTGTGGAGTTCGGAGGCCAGGCAGGGCTGGCAGCAGCTGGAGTGAGAGGCCGCTGCCAGTGCCATGGCCATGCTGCCCGCTGTGCTGCCCGTGCCCGGCCCCCCCGCTGTCGCTGCCGTCACCACACCACCGGCCCCGGGTGCGAGAGCTGCCGCCCATCCCACCGCGACTGGCCCTGGCGACCCGCCACACCCTGGCACCCCCACCCTTGCCTGCGTGAGTCTTGGGCCCTGCTCTCCCACCCTCACCCACTACCAGGCCCCAGGACTCTCCAGAAGTGGTCCCTTGTCCCTAAGCAGCTCTCCCTCCCCAGAGCTGCTAGCTCCTTGCTTTTCCCCTCACTGCTCTCCAGCCAGGTCCCCTCTTCACCTCGCCTGTCAGCACCCCCACCTGCCTGCCCTGCATCTCTGCTACCTCAGACTTCCAGCCCCCATTAGGGGGCCCCAGTATCTCCCCAACACTCGTTCACAATGATGATGATATGAATAACATTTCCTGAGCACCCAGCCCAGGGCCTGGTTTGTTGTAGGTGCTCTGGTAATATTTACTGAATGGTTGTAGGGAATGGGACAGCTGGACCTTTCCTAACTCATCCAATCAACCACATGGGGGTATTCATTAAATACATACATATCGATCACCTGCTATGTGCCAGGCAGGTACTGTCATGAGGCCCATCTTACAGATGAGGAAACTGAGGCTAGAGTTGGGAAGTCCCTTGCACAAGGACACACAGCCAGTAAGTAAGTGGCATGGCCAGAAGCTGAGCTTGGGGGTCTTGGCTTGTCCCTGCCAAGCTCCTGTCAGGTGCTGTCACACTAGATGCTCTAGGACAGCAGACAGGAGTCAGACTGCCTGGGTTCAAATTCTACCTCCTCTGTTTATTGGCTGAGTGATACCAGGCAAGGTCTAACTTCTCTGTGCCTCTATTTCCTCATCCGTAAAGTGGGGGTAGTAACAGTACTTCCTTTATAAGTGGCAGTGAAAATTCAGTGAGTTAATAATATACATCAAGTCCTTAGAATAAAGCTTCAAATGGTACCTGGCACGAAGGAAGAGCTTCCTGAGAGTCTGCCAGTGTTACCATTACCCAGATGAGGAAGGGAAGGCTTGAGCGGACAGTCGCTTGCTCTAAGTCTCACTGCCAGCAAGGGGCAGCACTGGGACTGAACTGGGGGGGAGACAGGCCTTCCTAGAAGCTGGGTCATCCCCCAGGCCATCCAGCTAGACCAGCGCTCTCCAGGTCCCACTCAGTGCTCTTTCCCCTCCACAGTGCTCCCAGACTGGAGCTTCCAGAGTCTGGGCCCTCCTCCCACCTCCAGCCTACTGCCCTTGCTAGAGGATCTGAGTGTGTTACCAGGCCCTGGGCAGTAACACCACTCCACCGACTGACACACACACACACACACACACACACACACACACACCACCAGGCCCTGGGAGTCCCTGGACCTCTGTCTCTCTCCACCTCCCACATTCTTTGCTCCGTCCCCCTCTATTTCTTCCTGCAATGTCATGTGGTCTAACTTACAGACCATCTGGTTGTTCTGGGTTCCCACTCTATCCTCATCCCCACTGGGTTCTTCCTTGATCCCCCCGCGCCCGCCCCCTCAGGGCCTCTGTTCATTTGGTCCATTCCTACAAGCCAGAGCTGACGCCCCCTTGGCGGAGTGAAGGAGGGGAGACTCCTGTGGCCTGGGGGTACAGCAGGACTCATCCCAGGTTTGGACAGGGCCTGGGAGCTGGGGAGGCTAACCCTCTGAGGATCACCACCGCCCCCCAGGCTGAGCAGGGCACTGCCCTCTGAATCTGGGTAGGAGATCAACAGTGTTGTGATGAAGAAGGGTCTGGGCGGGTAAGGTGAGACTAACTCCTGTGGCAAGGCTGTGGGCTTTACAAACATGGTGGTCTGAACCCCTTCCCCATCCAAGTTTTCCAGAGGGAAGTGAGGCCACATGACCACTCTCAGGTCAGAAAGAATCCAAAGCCCACTGATCACCCACTGATAAACTTAATAGTGTTGCCACCTCTAATTGAGATCCCCACCAGACAGGTAGGAAACCCAGGCTCAGAAAGGCAGAGCCATTTTCCCACGGACACACTGCTGCCGCAGATCCCTGACCTTCGCACTACTCCTTTGGGCCCTTGACCTCTCAGAGTCCCAAACTCCTCACATCTCTCCAAAGAGTGATCCATGAACCCCCGGAATCAGCCCCTCACTCTGGGATGCTTGCTAAAACACACATCCCCGGGCCCAGCAGAAGCCCTGGGGGTGGGCCCTGGAACTGGTGTTGTTCCTTTTAAAAACCGCTCTGGTACTTCTGGGAAGTATAATAGTAGGGTGTGAGAGCCACTGCCTTAGAACGCCTGATCAATGCTCCCAGGGAAATGCACAGAATCCTGTGGGCTGTGTGAGAAGCACTGGAGGGTAGCTGCTACGAGCATGGACTCTGGACCTGTAAGAAATTGGGTTCCCATCGTGCCTCTGACTACCCCTTAGCTGTGTTACCTTGAGCTGGTGACTTCACTTCTCTGTGCCTCAGTTTTTGTGTATGTAAAATGGGGATGATGATAGCACCAGCCTCACAGAGCTGCTGTGAGAATGCAACATGCCAGCCACTCAACACCTGGCACCTGGTACATGGAAGCTCTAAACGGGCAGGTACGTGCTCTGTGTCCGGCCCTGGATTAAGCACTTTATGTCTATTAGGTTTCATTTAAACCTCATGACGTAGACATTATAAATGTCATTTTACAGCAAAGGAAGCTGAGCTACAAAAAGAAGTCACGTGCCCAAGGAACACAGTGGAACATGAACACCCGGCGTCTGACTCCATAGCCCACACCCATAGCTGCTGCTCTTCTTTAAGCCACCCACCACCCTCCCCACCCCGGTTTCACACAATCAGGAGGTTCATCAGTCCCCTCGGGCTTACCCTGCTCCAGTCCAGTGCCCCCATTTTAAAGATGAGAATGAAGAGATTCTGGGACCCAGGCTTAAACAGGGACCCCCAGGCAGTCTCTTTTACTCTGTACTCACACTCTATTTCCTGAGGGCAGTGGGGGGAAAACCGAGGACAGGGAACAGAAAGCCCTGGTCTGATGTGCCCTGGCTCCATCTTGCTCCTAGCCTGCTCCTGCAACCAGCACGCCCGACGCTGCAGGTTTAACTCCGAGCTGTTCAGGTTGTCAGGCGGCCGCAGTGGGGGTGTTTGTGAGCGGTGCCGCCACCACACAGCTGGGCGGCACTGCCACTACTGCCAGCCAGGGTTCTGGAGGGACCCCAGCCAGCCTATTACTAGCCGCAAGGCCTGCAGGGGTGAGTGCAATCTGAAGCCCAGCCTCGGGGGTGGGGGTGGCGGGGGTGGGGGTTGGGAAGGAGCCAGGACCAAACTCCTGGGTCTGAGGTAGGAGGGGCTGGGGAATTGGGAGGGAGCATCTAGGGCACAGACACCCACATCCGAGATCCTGTCTTCATGTAGCCTGCCAGTGCCACCCTATTGGGGCAACGGGAGGCACCTGTAACCAGACCAGTGGGCAGTGCTCCTGCAAGTTAGGGGTCACTGGCCTGACATGCAACCGCTGTGGTCCTGGCTACCAGCAGAGCCGCTCCCCCAGGATGCCCTGCCAGCGTGAGTCCTGAGGGGCCACAAGTCCTGAGTTGGGGGTGTGGGGGGAACATCCCAGATCTCCAGTGGACAAGCATGGTGAGGGCTGGGTCCCTGGGGGATGGGAGCTAGAAGCTGGAGGCTAAACTCTGCGTCCTTGGGGAAGTAGGAACTGTAATTCCAGTCTCTTCAGTCTCTGGGAAGAAGCTGGAAGCCTGGACTCCTGGGTCTGAGGAAGGAGGGAGCTTGGGCTATAGATTCCTGGGTCTGAAGGAAGAAGGGGCTAGAGAACAGGACTCCAGGTCCTGGGAGAAGGGCAAAAAGTGTTTGCCCTCTTGGATCTTAAGGAAATAGATGGATATTTGGAATCCTTGTGTGTATGAGGCGGGCAGGGACTAAGGTTAAATTTCTCCTTTGGTTTCTCAGGAATCCCAGAGGCAACAACCACCCTTGCTACGACCCCAAGTGCTTACAGCTCTGGTAAGACAGGCTAGTGTGGAGATCCCCGGCAGCAAGAGGGATCAGGGATGGGCTGATTGCCGCCCCACCCTGTGGGGATACAGGGGTGGCCCACTGAACCCAGTCCCAGGGTTCGGGCACCCCAGCTGTCCATCAAGATGGAATGCGGGGGTGGGCAGGGGCAGAACGCTGCCTCAGGAGCCCACTGCAGACAGCCTGACCCTCCCCAGACCCTCAGTGTCACAACTACTGCAATATCTCGGACACCAGGGTACATATGAGCCTTCGGAGGTACTGCCAGCAGGACTATGGTGAGTGCTGGGGAGAAAAAGGGCCGGTGGCTGCATACCTGCTCTGATCACTGTCTCCACACCACCCCATTCTCTGGCCTTCATTTTCTCTTCTTAAATGGGAAGGGGTGTTAGATTCTAAAGGGTCCTTCCTGATCTCGGATCTAATAGGACCGAAGACAAATGGGTGGAAAGGGCAGTGGAGAGGGGGTGTTCCCTGCCCTGGCATGTCTCCTCTTTCCCTATGTTCTTGGCCTTGCCAGAGTTTACTATCTCCTTTAGCCTGACATGTCTGAGGGAGGAAGCTGGCCTCCTGGGGATGGAAGGAGAAAGGGGAACGGGTTGAATGGAACAGACGTTTGCCCTGTCTTGCCTACCTCAGACCCTCCCTGCCTCCCTTCAAGATCCCAAGTCTGAGCCTCCGCCCCATTCCCACAGACTTGATCCCAGAAGCCCACCCTCAGGTCCCAGGCCCCTCCCCATCAGGATTGACCCAGGGGACCCTGGAGGCTCTTCAGCACCCAGGCCTGACATCTCCCTTTCCCGCAGTTCTCCGTGCGCAGGTGCTGGCATCTGAGGTGGTGGGCCCGGCGTGGAAGCGGCTGGCCTTGCGCGTGCTGGCCGTGTACAAGCAGCGAGCGCCGCCCGTGCGCCGCGGCGGCCAGGAGGCCTGGGTGCCGGGCGCCGACCTGGCCTGCGGCTGCCTGCGCCTGCAGCCCGGCACCGACTACTTGCTGCTGGGCAGCGCGGCTGGCGACCCCGACCCCGCTCGCCTAGTCCTCGACCGCCACGGCCTCGCGCTGCCCTGGAGGCCGCGCTGGGCCCGGCCTCTGCGGCGGCTGCAGCAGCAGGAACACTCCGGGGGCTGCGACAGCCTGCGGCCTCCAGCCCGAGCCTCACGCCTGAGGACTAGAACCACAGCTGAGTAGCCTCAAAAGCCAACCAAGGCGCTTGGAAGAGACCATGAGGGAAACCTTTTACCTGGACGGCGCCTCCCTTAGTGAGCCAATCAGACGTCGCGGAGCGTCTGACATCACTAGCACGCGCCAGCACCGGGAAGGCACGAGGGCTGTCTAACCAAAGGCGGTCAGCTGCAAGCAGGACATTTAGTCTCGGGCTAGGACATTTGGCCTGGGACCTATGCAGCTCTCAATAAAATCTTCTCAATAAAATCTTAAATCTTAAGGAATTTCCCGCCTTTTCCAGTTATCATCCCCAACCATTGGCTTCTAGCCAATCATCAGGCAACACAATCTGATCAGCACTTACTGACGTCATGTCATCTCTTTCATTGGATTGGCTATTTTGTCAGGGAGTAGTAGCCATACTTGGGCTCCACAGATTGACTCAAGACCTTGATTTGCACCTCAGAGACCCACCCGGCACAGATCAGGGGTCTGTAGCCCTCCATTAGTCAGGTTAGGCTAATTCTGTTAGCTTGACACAATGAAAGTTAATTTCTTGCTCATATACATGTCCTGTGCAAGGTCAGCAAGGGGCAATTTTCCATAGAGTCATTGAAGGACAAAGGCGGAGAGGAATCTACCATCTTGTCACTGCACCAACTGCAACCTATGGCATCCTTGATTACTGTGACGGGGGTGGGGGGAGGGAGGGAGAGAGAGAGAGAGAGAGAGAGAGAGAGAGAGAGAGAGAGAGAGAGAGAGAGAGAGAGAAACTAAATGGTCCCACACAAGAGATAAACGCTTTGGACCAGGAATGACTCCAGCCCATCCCTTCACAGCTCATTGGTCAAGATTGCTCACATGGTTCCATCTAATTGCATGAAGGTGGGGAAGTAGAACCCCCTTATATGCTCTGAAAGAGAGAAGAACCAGTGTATTAGTTTTCTATTGCTGTCATAATAAATTATCACACTCGGCAGCTGAAACAAAACAAATTTATTATCTTACAGTTCTATAAGTCAAAAGCCCAACACAGGTTTCCTAGGCTAAAATCAACGTGTCAACAAGGCTGCATTCCTTCTGGAAACTTCAGGGGAGAATGTTTCCTGTGCATTCCTAACTTCTAAAGACCACCAGCATTTCTTGGCTCATGGCCCCTTCTTCCATCTTCAAAGCCAGCAATGGCATGTCGAGTCCTTCTCACACTTCAAATTTCTCCTGACTCTTTGTCCTCACATCTTTCTTTCTGACCATAGCTGGGAAAGGTTCTCTGTTTTTAAAGATGCATGTGATTAGATGGGACCCACCCAGATAATCCAGAAAAATCTCCCCATTTCAAGATCCTTAATCTTTATCAACTCTTCAAAGTACCTTTTGCCATGTAAGGTAACATATTCACCAGTTCCAAGAATTACAGTGTGGACATCTTTGGGTGTTGACACCATTATTCTGACTACCATTACTGGACATGTGTGAGAACTAGAATTTTCCACCAGGTGGCTCTGCTCAAATTCCACAGCATCAGAGAGAACTACCCTGACCACCCTAACTAAATAGCAGCTCCTTCCAATCATTCTCATTGCTTTGTCCTGCTTAATTTTTTTTTTGTAGTACTTACCACCACCTGATATATTAAGTATCTGTCTTTTTTGTTTGCTATTTCTTTTTCTTCCACTAGAATGTGAGCTCCATGGGAGGAGGGATTTTGTTTTGTTCGTGGCTATATCCCCTGTATCTAGAAAGGTTCATGACACATAGTATATGCTCAATAAATACTTGTTGAAAAACTGATCAATGAATGGTCTAACTTGCAGCCCAACTGAACCTGAAGTGATGCCTCAAGCATCTGTATAATTAGGAGTCATAGTAAACCCCAAATAACTGTGGCTTAAACAAAATAGAAATATATTTCTCTCTTGCATAAAAGAAGTCTGGAGATAGTCAAGCCACTTCTAGCTTTCCTCTCCACCATCTTTACAATGGTCTTTGTACTCATGGTCCAAGACGGCAGCTAGTGCTCCAGCCACAATGTCTGTATCCAGACATGGAAGAAGGCAAAGAAAAAAGTCCAGAAGGCCCACACAGCTGACTTATAAGGATGTTTTTCCAAAAGCTGTTACACACTCCCTGTTCTCATTGGCCAGAAGTTAAGTCACATGACCACACCTAGCTGCAAGAGAGGATGTAAATGAGCCTTTAAAGCTGGGCTGTCTTGGATCCAGCTAAATAGGATATCAAGGAAAGATTTTGACTTCAAGGAAAGATTAGAGAAAGGATTTTGGGAAAATTAGCTTACCTGGCTTTATGTAAGACCCTCAGCCAATCAGAACCCAGAGCATACTATGACATCATGAGGTGTTAAGCAGAGCAGCTTTTTGGCATTTCCAGGAAAACAGGCTGAGACTGAAAGTAGTACATGTCTGGCCATGAACTTCCGTAGCACCTCCTGCTGCCTTGACCTTGGATTTGTGTCTGTTTTGATTGATGTTATTATCGCAGCCCCTAGAACACAATAGGTATTCAACAAATATAAATATCTGTTGAATAAATAGGCGGGTCCTATTATTATTCCCATTATACAGCTGAAGAAATTGAGGCTCACAGGGGAACTACATCTTCAGGTGAGGGCAGGGATTGAAACCCAGATATGTTTGGGTTTGGCCAGAATTCTTAACCATCTCTTCAATGAAGAAACTAGCTCAGAGAGGGAAGGAGTCTTAGCAACCATCACACAGCAAGTAGCTGGCATTCAAACTTAGTTCTTTAGATAACAATAGGAAGTAACCCACAGGGTATATTATGAGGATTAAATGCGTTAATAAATGTATATCATGGGCTTAGAACAGTGCCTGGCAGAGTAAAAGCCATTTGAGTTTGTTATTATTTAAACACCCAGTGGCCATACCTCCCCCAAAAGAGGAGAGCCCAGAAGGCTAGAACATAGATCAAGAGGATTGTGCTAAGCTCCTCAAGGGAGTGGGAGTTGAGAGCAGGGAAAGAGGGGTGAAGAGGCCAAGAAGGGCTGTGAGAACCGCCCAGGCCTGGAGAGTCCTGGCCGTACTGCCTCCCACCCAGGGGCTGGGGAGGTAGAAGATGAAAGTGAGGAGTGGGCAAGCCCCATATGTTCCTTATGACCCAAACTTTGTTCCCAGCACCCGAGACGAATAAGCGTGAAATCCACATCTGGGAACCACTTCCAGCCATTCCCTCTGCCTCTGGGCACTGAGCCCAGTCTGTTTGTGTGCTATATGGCAGCATAGGTGGCTTCCAGAGCTCAGAGGAGACCCCTGACCACCTCAGCATTGCTCATGGCTTCCTGGAAGAGCAGACTCCTGAAATACATAAGTCTGAATAGGAATTTGTGCAGCAGAAAACTGGGAAAGAGCCCAGTTAGAGGAAACTGTCTGTGCAGAGGTCCAGAGGTCAGAGGGCCTTGTGTGGTAAGAAAAGAGAGATGAGACTGGGGATTGGTGGTGGCCAGGATATGGGGGTCCTCTAAGGCCAGACTGAAGGCTTGGGTTACCCCCCCACCCCAGGGCACTGGGGAGCCATGGGAGGTCTATGAGCAGGGGTGGGGCAGAATCAGTCCTGTGTGAGAAACAGTGATATGGACAATCATTGAAGTGGTTCAATTCACAGGGAGAGCCCAGAGAAGGCCTTGAACCCAGCCTGGAGGTAGGGTAACTTCTCTCAGAGGAAGTGACATCTGAGGTAGATCTTGAAGGACAGAAGGATTTGGTCATGACAAGACAGGCTGAGGGGTGAGGGACTTCGTCCAGGGGTGCTGGAAGCTATGGGATACCTGTGGCTAGGGAGAGGCAGGCTCAACTCTAGGTGTAGAAAGACCCCTCTGGGGTCTGTGGAGGATAGAGTGAAGGGGCAAGGAGACTGAATGGGGAGTGACGGCCTCACCTCCAGGAAGTCTTCCCTGATCTCTCAGGCTGGGCTCTGTGCCACTTCCCTACTCTGCCGCTTCCTAACTATAACTCTGGGGAAAAGACACTGGTGGGAGAAGATGAGATTTGAGCCAAGGGCAGGGGTATGGAGACAGAAAGGGAGTCGGGAAAATATCACCAACACGGGGAAGCCTTCCTCTTCATCCCACGTGAAAAAAATTGTTTACCCATTTCTGAATGCTACAATCCCTATATTTTTACTTTATTTACTCACTTATTCATTCATTCAACATACTGTGTTTCCCCGAAAATAAGACCTAGCCGGACCATCAGCTCTAATGCGTCTTTTGGAGCAAAAATTAATATAAGAGCCGGTCTTATTTTAATATAATATAAGATTGGGTCTAATATAATATAATATAATATCCAGTCTTATTTTAATATAAGACCAGATCTTATATTAAAATAAGACCAGGTCTTAATATAATATAATACCCATTCTTATTTTAATATAAGAGTAGGTATATAATATAATACAATATAATATAATACCAGGTCTTATATTAATTTTTGCTCCAAAAGACGCATTAGAGCTGATGGTCCAGCTAGGTCTTATATTCGGGGAAACACGGTATTCTCCTGTGGTCTCCCTGGTAAATGCTAAGACCTGAGTCAGAGCCGGGACTTGCCCTGGAGGGGCTCCCAGTCTGGGAGGGTTGGCTAGGAGAGAGACCTAGGTACAGCCACATCTGGTATGATGTGTAATAATGGAGGCAGCACAGGGCCCAGCCTGGGAAATCAAGGAAGACTTCCTGGAGGAAGCAAAGCCCTCGCTGGAAAGCCCTTGAAGAAAATTCAAGTGTCTCCCAGGCAGATGGGAGGGGGCCAGAATCTCTAGGAAGAGACAGCAGGAACACTTTTTCATTCAATCATGACCAGTTTCTCTCCTGAGGACCCCATGTGCCTTGTGTGGAGTGATGCTGGGGACCCAGAGATGGTTCAGGCCTGGGGCCTTGAGGGAGACATGGAGGGACATAGTCCCCTCTAGTGAAATCTGTGCTGTAATGGAGGTAGCACAAGGCATTGGGAATATCCACAGCCAGTCATTACCGAGCCTGGGGGATCAGGGAGGGCTTCCTGGAGGAGGAGAGCCCAATTGTAGGTAGAGCCTGTTCTTCCTGCAGTGTCAGTGCGTCTATCTCTCTCTCCCCATGTATCTCTGGTTCCTTCATTGTCTCTGCCTCTGATGAATTCTATGTTTTTCTTATTATCTCCCACACCCCCGCCCTTGGGGTTGGCTGCTGTAAAATAATTACCACAAGCTGCGTGGTTTAAAACAACAGAAATTTATTCTCTCACAGTTCTAAAGGCTAGAAGTCCAAAATCAAGATGTCAGCAGGGCCATCGTCCCTCTGAAGGCTCTAGGCGGTCTTCCTGGCCTCTTCCAGCTTCTGATGGCTCCTGGTATTCCTTGGCCTGTGGCTACATCTCCCAAACTCTGCCTCTGTCTTCATATCACCGTCTCCTCTGTCTTGAATCTCTTTCTGCCTTTCTCATACAAGGACCCTTGTCATTGGATTTAGGGTCCACCCAGATAATGTAAGATGATATCATCTTAAGAGCATTAATTTAATTACATCTGCAAAGACCCTTTTGCCAAACCAAGTCCGTTCACAGGTTCTAGGCAGACATCTTTTTTTTTTTTTGTGGGGGGGGCACCCACTCAACCAACTACATCTTGGGTGAGTCACTTCCCTCATCCAATCTGTACTCGTATAATGGGCCTAGTACTACCCCACCACCACCTCATGAGGCAGCTGTGAGCGTTGAAATGAAACCTCCAAGTATGTGGCACAGCCCTAGAATCTGGGAAACTCTCAGTTAGGGCAGCCGCCATTTTTTCTGATGGAGAAACATCTCCATCAGAGCTGGGTCCTTCTGAGGGTCTCTTCCTGCCATTTTCCCTACTTCTCTGCACATGTCTCCATCACGTTTTCTCCAACCCTCTTTTCTTTGCTTTTCTTCCCTGCTTCACCATGTCCTATCTATAACTCTGGGCAAAAACACCTATGCCCTCTGACTCGGTTTCCTCATCTGCAAAATGGGATAATAATAGTTTCTGCTTCATAAGGAGGCTGAGGATTATATGAGAATTCATAGAAATGCTCAGAACTTTGCCTGGTATGTAGTAGGTGGTAGGTGCTTTATGTGCTGGCTGTTATTGCGGTTATTATTATTATTATTACTGTTTTCTTTGTCTTGCCCCTTTTCCCTGTCTCCATAGCGCCCTCTATCGTCAAGTGTCTCTCCCACACATTTCTGTGTTTCTGAGTAAGTGTCTCACCAACCTGTAAGCCTCACCACTCTTGAAGGGTCTGTCTCTCTCCATTGCTCTCTCTTCCTCTTCCCACCTGTGATGGTTTTGGTTTTAAAATGAGCCCACAAATTCTTTGATGCTCTTTCCTGCAAGAGAGGGAGCCTAATCTCTTTCCCTTTGAGTGTGGGCTGGACATAGCGACTCACTTCCGATGAAAAGAATACAGAAGTGATGGTGTGACTTTGAAGATTGTCATATAAAACCCCTCTGTCTTTCTGTCTGCAGTGGAGGAAGCCGGTAGCCATGTAGTGAAAACACTCAAACAACCCTATATAGAGGCCCACGTGGCGAGGAGCTGAGCCTCCTGCCCACTGCCATGAAGGTAAGCTTGGAAGTGGATCTTCCAGCCCCAGCCAAGCCTTCATATGACTGCAGCCCCAGGTAATAACCTAACTGCATCCTCACGAGAGGCCCTAAGCCAGAACCACCCAGCTAGATTGTTCCAAATTCCTCACCCTCAGAAACTGTGAGATAATACATGCTTGTTGCTTTAAGCCAATAAGTTTTAGGGTTATTTGTTCTGTGGCAATGGATAATTAATACATACCTTTGCTTCTTGTGTTTTCTCTGTCTCTCTCCATTTTTGCCTCTCTCTGGGTGTCTCTGTCTCCCTCCATCTCTAGGTCCTTGAATGTCTATTTCCAGTTCTCTATCTCTGAATGTTTCTGTCTTTCTGACTCTGTTAGTCTCTCCCTTTAGGTCCGTTGGTCTGTTTCCAGGTCTCTCTCCCTCAATCTGAGTCTCTCTGTGTCTGCCGTCTGTTCCTTCCTGTTGAGATCTCTTTCTTTGCACAAGTGTCCCTATTTATGGATGTGCACGTGTGTCTGCCTCTTTCTCCTCTCTGGGTCTCTCTGTGCCGAGCTCTAGGTGTGTTTTTACGTCTTTCTGTCTTTGGATCTCTTTTCTGTTTTTGTCCCTCCCCACCTCCCTCCTGTATGGCATCTTGTTCTTCCATCTCGAACCTGCGGGGTGAGTCTCTCTCTGTCTCTGGGTCTCTCTGTTTCTATCTCTAAGTGTGTGTCTCTATGTGTGTCTCTCTGTGTGCCTCTGGATCTTTCTTCTGCCTCCATCTGTATCTCTCTCCTGTATATTCTCCCCTCTCATTCTGGGTCTCTGTATCTCTCTCACTCAGTGTGTGTCTGTCGGCTTCTTGCCTCGAAGCCCGCCCTCCCATCTCTAGCCTGCCGTCTCCCTCCGCCATATCTCCGGCTCCCCTTCCCTTCCGGAGCCTCCGCATTCTCCGACTTCACCTCTGGCTCTCTCGCCTGGGCCTTCCCGGCTCCCCCTCCCATCCTCTCCCTTCCTTTGCAGGTCTCTGCCTCCCTCTCCTGGTCAGCGGTGCTCACCGCACGCCAGTCTCCCAGGGGATCCCCCAGCCGGTTTAAGGCAGCCTCTGGCGGAGGCCGGAGTGGGGCCCTGGGCAGGGGCTGCAGGCGCTGGTGCAGGCTCCATCCTGGGTCCCTGAGAGCTGGGGAACCCGGGTCCTCCGGGGCCAGGGCCTTGAGCACGCAGACTTGCGAGGCCTCTCCCCGCTCCACCTTAAGCGCCCCCTCCGCTTTCTGCGGAGGATGGGAACTGCCAGCTTCCCCAGGTGTCCGGGCCACCCCCGTCCCCGTGGCCCCCATCGCGGCTGGGAGCTAGGGACCAGCCCCCAACGACCCCTCCGTCCTGCCCCTTGGGCACCACACACACGCTCCCCCCCCCCCCACACACACACACACACACACGCCCGGAATGTTCGCTGCTGTGAGAGCACCCGCCCCCCACCAATAACTACAAAAAAAATTAAATAACACCGAGAGAGACGAAGGGAGGGGAGGAGGGAGGAAGGGACAAGAGAGAAGAGACAGAGAAACAGAACAGGCAGGATAGGAGGCGGTGGAGGGGGGGGAGAGAGAGAGAGAGAGAAAGAGAGAGAGAGAAGCTTAGACAGTGAGGGAGAGAGAGAGGAGGTGAAGAGGGAGAGAAGGGAGAAAGAAGGTAGGAGCAGAGAAGAGAGAGAGTGAGGAGGAGAAGGAGGTGAGGGAAGCAGAATGGAGACATGGAGTTAGGTGGCTTGGGAGAGCTTAATAAAACGACAGCCAACAGGGGGTGTGGATTAGAAACCAGGAGGTAACCCCAGAGAGAAGCAGAAGGCAGAGAGAGGAGTAGAAGGATCAGGAGACAGAGGGATACTGGAGGGTTGGGGAGGAAGGTGGAGAGGCACAGAGAAGGGGAGAGAAGAGAGGAGTGGGTTGGGGGTGGGGTCTCAGTCCCCAGCTGCATTGGTATTAGGACTATTTGGGAACCAGGACTCCCCGTGGGGAGGAGAGGAAGGCTGGAAGTCCTGGAGGGACAGGGTCCCACAGAGAGGAGAGGAGCTGAGAGAGAGGGGCCCGGGGGCTGGGAAGGGGTCTCCCAGAGGCCTCCCCGGGGATGGGGGGTGCAGCTCGTCTGAGCACCCTTGGAGCGCTGGTACTCTGGGCTGCACTGGGGACGGCAGGTAAGGCCTGGGGGTCGGGGCAGGAGCCCCTGAGGGAGGGGTGGGGATGGGGGTGCCAAGGAGAGGGGTTCAGGCTGCTCTCTCCCCAGCTCACATCGGACCGGCACCTGACCCTGAGGACTGGTGGAGCTACAAGGATAATCTCCAGGGAAACTTCGTGCCAGGTGCGGCCAGGGCGGGGCCCCAGGAGTCAGGGGCCCCAGGCGTCTCCTTCCTCCGTCCCAGGAACCCTCTCCTCCCCAGGAGTGCAAGCTTCTCCCTCCCTCCCTCCCTGAGGAGTCCAGCCCAGCCTCAGAACCCCAGTGGCTCACCATGGGACATTATACATGCGCATTTCAAGTAGTGAGTGGGAGTGAGTAGAAGGAAAGAGAGTGTGGGGGTTGGAAGAGTGTGTGTGTATTTGCAGGGAAAGAGGCAGGCAGGTCCTGGCTCCTGCTGGGAACCAGAGGTTCGGTGGCCCCGACCCCGCCTTGTCCAGCCCTCTCTTGCAATTCCTCTCCCCGGTACATTCATTATCCAGCTGTGCTACGAGGGAGACTGAAAGAACTACAACTCCCATAGGGTCTGGGGCAAGCCAGCATGGACGGCTAGGCTTGCAGTCCTTAGGCCTGCTGGGAGTTGTAGTTTCTTCCCTAATGACTTCATTTAAGATGTGTTTGATCAAGGTGAGGCTTGGAGGTGTTGAGGGGTAGGGGGGTGTCTTAGGAAACTCCTCCAAGATTCTTCTAGGACTCAGGATTCTGGATCCCAGTCCCCTACTCCCTCAGACCCAGGAGTCCAGGTCACCAGCCCTTCCTCTCCTGGGATCCAGGAGTCCAGAACACAGCCTTCTGAGCAGATTGCCAACATTAGGATCCTATTTCTGACTCCCTTTGCTCTCTGTCCTGCCCCTGCCCTCAGGGCCTCCCTTCTGGGGCCTGGTGAACGCAGCCTGGAGTCTGTGTGCGGTGGGGAAGCGGCAGAGCCCCGTGGATGTGGAGCTGAAGAGGGTCCTTTATGACCCCTTCCTGCCCCCACTGAGGCTCAGTACTGGGGGAGAGAAGGTAAGAGGTCTGGTGGGAGGGGTTACCAGATCCACTGTGGCGGGCATGAGTGGAGGCCGCATGGAGTGCAGAGGTGGGAGGCCAGCCTTGGGGAAGAAGGAGTATATGATGGGTGGAGAGGAGGCTCCTTCCACTCTACAATATTATCAGCTGTTCTTCCATCCCCACATATGGCTCCCTAGTCTCCCCATCTCCGTAGAAGCAATGGTTAAACAGACTGTTTCCTGTGTCAGGCACTGTCTTAAAAACTTGTTAAACGCTCTAATCCTCACAGCAACCCCACGATTATAGGTGCTATTATTATCCTTATGGATGCAGAAACTGAGGCACAGAGAGCTTAAGTTACATGCCTGAGGTCATAAAGCTAGAGAGTGCAGCGCTGGGATTCAAACCCAGGCAGTGTGGTCCCAGCATCCATGCTCTTGCCCACTTTGCAATGCCAATTCTTATAAGAGCCATCACCATCCTTCACTCAGCTGCCTCAGCTAAAAGCCTCGGAGCCATTCCCCATCCTGTTCTCTCCTTCATTCCCATTTCCAATCTGTGTCCTTTCTAGTCTCCTTGCTACACCTCATTCAAATCTTTTCACTTCTTGTTGCCTCCACTGTATCCACCATCGTCTTGCACTTGGACTGGTGCCATAACTTCCTTGCTGGCCTGCCTCTCTGCCTCTTGCAATCCACTTTCCTAGAGAAAATGTTTAAAAACACAAACCAGATCATACCACTCTCCTGCTCAAAATCCCTCTACAAGAATAAGTAATATAATCACAGCAAACATTTAATAGCATGTACCATGTGCCTGGCACTGTGTCAATTATTTAAATGAAAATACAAAACACATCATCATCTCGTTCCCATCACCATTCTCTACTTTGGTCACTGGGCTCTGGTCCCACTGGCCTCTTTGCTGTCACTAAAACAGGACACCTCTGGACCTTTGCACTTGATGTTCTCTCTCCTTGGAATGTCCTTCTCCCTGCTCTTTGCAACTAACCCCTACTATCATCCTTCATGTTTCCATTCAAATGTCACATCCTCATGGAAGCCTTTCCTGACCTCCCCCTCCACTCCAATCTAGGCCAGATTTCTATACTTTGTCAGAGCTCCCAGTTCTTCCCAGCATGAGCACATGATGTAATTAATTAAGCAGTTACTTACGTAACTCAGTATTTATTGTCTGTCTCTCCCCCCATCAGAACATATGCTCCATGAAGCCTAGGATTTTTGTCTACTTGCTCATTGTTCTCCTCCTGGCATCCATGGCACATAGTAGCAGCTCAATAAATATTTAATTAAGTAAATTCACCAATATTGAGCACCTACCATGGACCAGCACAGAGCCTGAACGCTGGTGCTCAATCTATGCTGAATGATTAAATGATTGTTGGAAGCGGACAATGGAGGAATGGAAATGGGAGGAAAGAGATCTTCTGTATCCCTGTGACAGCTTCTACCTCTCCCACAGCTCCGGGGAACCCTGTACAACACAGGTCGCCACGTCTCCTTCCTGCCTGCACCTCGGCCTGTGGTCAATGTGTCTGGGGGTCCTCTCCTTTACAGCCATCGACTCAGTGAACTGCGGCTGCTATTTGGAGCACGTGATGGAGCTGGCTCTGAACACCAAGTCAATCACCAGGGCTTCTCTGCTGAGGTGGTGGTCACTGACCTCTGACCCTTGACCCTTGCCCTGAGCAGACCCAATTCCTCCCATCTCACCCTCCTCTTAATGCCTCACTTAATCCTCCCCACAGAACTGCCCCCCCCCCAGCACTGATCCTTAATCTGACTTGGGAAACCCAAAAGTCCAGAGAGCTGCACCCATTCTCTTCTCCCCTTCTGCTGGGGGACCCCACTCTCTGTGCTCCCCTCCCAGGTGCAGCTCATCCACTTCAACCAAGACCTCTATGGGAACCTCAGCGCTGCCTCCCGGGGCCCCAATGGCCTGGCCATTCTCAGCCTCTTTGTCAATGTGAGCCCAGGCAAGATTCAGAGGGAGGGAGGAGCTGAGCACCTGGAATCTGGGATTTGAGGAAGAGGGAGGCTGGGAGGCCCAGACTCCTGGGTCCTGAGGGAGGAAGGGATGGGGGACTTGGACTTCTGGATTCCTACTTTTTCACCTCGTACCCCCACACAGGTGGCTGGTAACTCAAACTCATTCCTCAGCCGCCTCCTTAACCGTGACACCATTACCCGCATCTCCTACAAAAGTAAGTCCCTGGTGGGTTGGTGGGGTGTGTGCACGAGGGTAGCTCAAGAGAGGTACTCCTCTTTACTCTGGTCTAATATGCCTGCAGATGATGCCTACTTTCTTCAAGACCTGAGCCTGGAGCTCCTATTCCCTGAGTCCTTTGGCTTCATCACCTATCAGGGCTCTCTCAGCACCCCGCCCTGCTCAGAGACTGTCACCTGGATCCTCATTGACCGGGCCCTCAATATCACCTCCCTCCAGGTGACCCTCAGCCTCCTCCCCACACACACCCTACTGCATCACCTACCCTCCTTCCCCACGTTGACAAGGAATTGGAGGGGTGGCGAGGGTCAGGTAACCCTTGGGGCTGGGGTGGGGCTGAACAAGGCTCCTCCCGCCCGCTCCTAGGGGCGGGACTTCCTGTATGACGTCACCAGCACCATTCATTATTCACTCCCAGTTTCCCGCCCCCTTCCCGCGGCAGATGCATTCCCTGAGACTCCTGAGCCAGAATCCTCCATCCCAGATCTTCCAGAGCCTCAGCGGTAATGGCCGGCCCCTGCAGCCCTTGGCCCACAGGGCCTTGAGGGGCAACAGGGACCCCCGGCACCCCGAGAGGCGCTGCCGAGGCCCCAACTACCGCCTGCATGGTATGGTCCCATCTGCCATCCCCCACGTTTTGGTCTAACCCGCGTATGTGTCTCTCCGTGGTGTGTCAGTATGATACAGTCCTACCACCGCTTTGCTGCTTCTGTTTGGCCAGCTCCCTGAGTTCTCACTCGCCCTTTCTCCCTTCTCCCTGCGTTTCAACACGCTACAGCCCACTTCCCTGACATAGACCATTGCTGGTCCATGATTTGTATTTCCTTTTCACTGCTTGCAACTTGGTATATAACTCGTTCCTTGTGGTACGATTAACTATTGGTCCGTAGTTCCTATTACTATGGCTTTCCAAAGTGGTACAGGCCGGATCCATTCCCTGTTTCCTTGTGGTATAACCCTATGCTTGTTCCACAATCTGATCGCCCCCTTTACGGATAATCTATATGGCACAATCCCTTTCCCTTCCTACTACCTCCTCATAGTTTAGCCCAGTGATCTAAACGGCCACCTCTCTGTCTTCTCAACATGGTACAGTCCCGAATACCCCAAGAACACCTTTATGTAGTTTAGCCTAATGCTGAAACTGGACGTCCCTAATCCAACCTCCTGCTGCCTCCCTACTGCTCAGTCCACTGCCGGACTATTTCCCCCATCTTTTTAACCTGGTACATTCAGGTTCCCCCTTCTCGGGCTCCCGGTGGTAGAGCCCTACTCGGCCCAGCCCCCGCCCCCTACACGCCCCTAGCACGCCCCCTGCACGTTCCATCCTAAGGTATCTTAAAACTAACGCGCCCGACCGGTGTCTGTCTTACAGTGGATGGTGCCCCCCACGGTCGCTGAGACTCCCCATCGTGGATTGCGCCTGCCCTTTTAAACCCTCCCCACGAGGGGAGGGGAGTCACCCCAAAACAAAGTTATTAAAGGGACAGAATACTTACTGTTTTTCAGTGGTCTGATTCTAGGCGCGGCGGGAAAATATTTGGATGTTACAGAATGGCAGCCTTCTTCTACAACCCAATCTACCTCTTCCTAAACCCCACTACTCGGTTTTTGGCCTCCTGTTATCCTGAACAGTCATTTGAATATGCGGCTCCTTTAAGCAGCTCCTCTTCCCCCCACCCCCACTCTTCGGGTCAGGCAGCACGCGCAGAGCCATGTGCTTCCCCCTCCCGCCTACCTCATTGGCTCGAACTGGGTCACGGTCCCGCCCCCAGCGCCGTCTCCCATTGGGCAAATGTAGGTCAGGGTCCCGCCTCCCACCAAAAGGCAAGGCAACTTCACACACAGCGCCCTCCCCGGCCTTGGCGGATCCAGGGGTCCCATTGGCTGTGCGTCTCGAGGGACCCGCGATTGGCCCGCACTTTCAGCCCCAAGGAGGCACGCGGCTAGGGTGCATGGCCCAAGAGGCGGGCGGGGCAGGGCGGGTGCGGGCAGGGACCGAGAGGAGGGGTGTGCGCTGTGGTGTCGGGTGTTTTGTTTGGCTTTTTTTTTTTTCCGCGAAAGAAGTTTGCTTTGGCCACGCCTCAAGGCGGCCGCCTCCTCCTGCCCCCTCCCCCGCCCCTCCGCGCACACCTCTTGGTGCAGATTGCAAAGCGCCTTCCGTTGAGAGAGCTGCAGATTTTGCAAGAGCCAGGCTCGCCCACCTTGTAGCGCCTTGAGTCCTCTCAAACCCTCGGTTGCAAAGAGCTGGCCGCCTGATTTGGTCACCCCTCACCCAAACTGCATGGTCTCCTGGGACCCTCTAGAGTTGCACGTTTCTGCACCGAGGACTGCAAATCCCCGTCGCTCCTAGGATTTGCACCGTCTTGGATACTGGAATCTTGCAAGCTACGCTCGCCCGCGCCCTGGGCAGACACTGGCCGGAACCACAGGAGTGTACCGCTGACTGGCAGGCCAGCTCTTCGCCTCTCCATGAGCCCGTGAGCCAGCGGGCAGGTGCCCGGCGATGGCGCGGCCCGTGAGCGACAGGACCCCGGCCCCCCTGCTGTTGGGTGGCCCAGCCGGGGCCCCCCCTGGTGGGGGAGCGCTTCTTGGGCTGCGGAGCCTTCTGCAGGGGACCAGCAAGCCCAAAGAACCAACCAGCTGTGAGTTCTAGCCCCAACCTCGCCCAACTCAGACACTCTACTCCCTTAGGGACTGAAGTGCTAGGGGAGGGGAGGCGTCTACAGCTACCTGCTGTGTGCCCAGAGTCCATCCTCCCAACCGTCATCTACGCATTTACTAAGGTGTTTAGGCCCCCAGATCTCTCAGCACCCAGGACCCAAAAGTACCTGCTCTCAAGGCCGTCCACGCCGAGGACCCAGAAGTCCAGGTCCCCAGTGTCCTCCCGGAGGACCCAAAAGTCGAGGCCCCAGCCCCCTCTGCCTTTTGGTTCTCAGAGTCTGGACCCCTGGGTCCGGGGAGGAGGGAAGGGGTGTGTCGGATGCTCACACGGTAGTGACACGGGCTTGGGCGGGGCCTCCTGGGGTCACATGGAGTCTAGGGATGAGGAATGTGCCCCAGGAATAGAGCCCCTTCCTGCCCCTTCCAGAGTGTGGGGGTGGGGAGAAGGGGGTACAGTGCGCAGGGAGTATGTGTGGGGGGATAGGTTACAGAGCAATCATAGAGTTGTCATTTTTTTCTCTCACCTGCCCAACCCTCCACCTACCTCTGTCTGAACTTCCATTCCCCTTCTATGTCTCTGTCCCTTACCGGGTCTCTGTCCCCATCTCTCCCTTCATTTCTGACCTCCCCTCTCTCTGGGTCCCTGTCCTCCCCTCTTTCTGAGTTTTCATCCCTCTCTCGGTCTCTGTTCTCCTCTCTCGGTCTCTGCCGCCCCCTTCTATCCTTTCTCTATGGGTCTCTCTCTGAGTCTCTGGTCCCTCTCCCCTTGTCTGTCTCCCCTTTCTCCGCCGTGTGGGTCTCTCTGACTCGGGGTCTCTTCTCCATCTCTTTCTTTCCTTCCCCATCCTGCCCGGCCTTTCCTTGGCCCCCAGGTCTCCTAAAGGAAAAGGAGCGCAAGGCGGCTCTGCCGGCAGCCACGGTCCCCGGGCCGGGCCTGGAGACGGCGGGTCCTGCGGATGCCTCATCTGGGGCGGTGGTGGGCGGCGGGTCCCCGCGGGGGCGCCCGGCGGCCGCTTCTGGCCCGAGTCTGCTGGCGCCGCTGCTGTGGGAGCGGACGCTGCCGTTCGGCGACGTGGAGTACGTGGACCTGGACGCCTTCCTGCTGGAGCACGGGCTCCCGCCCAGTCCACCGCCCCCCGGCGGCCCGTCACCGGCTCCCTCGCCCGTGCGCACGCCTGCACCCTCCCCGGGGCCCGGCTCCTGCGGTTCGGCTTCCCCTCGCTCCTCGCCGGGGCACGCCCCCGCCCGAGCTGCCCTCGGGGCCGCCGGCGGCCAACGCGCAGGTGCGGCGGCGGGAGCAGGGTAGGGCCTTAGGTGGGCGGGGCTTCGACTACAGTGGGTGAGGCTGTGCGAGACAGGGGGGGGCCGGTTGGTGGGACGGGCTGCGCGCCTGAATTCTGGACCCCCTAGTTGAGAGATGTCGGGAGAGGAGATTGGAATTGTGTGCTCTAGTGGATCAAGGACTGGGTCTCCAGGATCCATAGGAAAGGAGAGACTTGGGACCCTAAATTCCAGGAAGACTGTCCAGTGGGGAGGTAGTGTGGACTTTTCTGTGGGACGTGGGGACTGGTGGAGCTGGGACTGGGAGCCCAGAACACCGGAGTTATTTACTGGGGAGTGGACTGCGCCTCATATTCTGGGCCCGAATTGGTGGAATTGGGGTAGGACCGGAACTACTAGGTCCTCTACTGGGAAGAAGGGGAGGGCTGGGCACAGACTTATGTTTCCCCACACATAAGTAACTGTCAGCCCTGGTTCCTGGGCCCCCCACTGGAGAAGGGCTAGGGGACCGGGTCCCGGTGTCCACTAGAGGGGAGAAGGTCGAGGATCTTTTTTCTAGGTCTTGCATTGGGGCGAGGGCCGAGTTTCCTACATTTCTGAGAGAGGAGGGGTCTGGGATCCCAGAATCTTGTGGACCAGTGGTGAGGGCATTGGGACCCTGGAGAGAAAATCGAGGGGGCCGGTTCTTCTGTGTTCCCCAGAGAGCAGGGGGGACTGGATCCTTGGAGATTGAGAGGTTCGAGCTGAGAGACCCGAGGGAGCAAGAGGAAAGGTGTGCTCCCTCGGGCACCTTGGGGTCTCCAGGGTCGGGCTGCAGGTCGGGGATTCCTGGACACACCTACCACTAGTCCGACCTCCGGGCAGAACCAGGGCCCTCCCCTTCCCAGCCGCACATTCCCGCGCCACGTGAGTCCTCTTATAACCTCAGTGCTTCGCGCACGCGCGGTCACGCGGGAGGGGGCGGGGCCTGGGGAACGTGAGGGAGCGCGCGGAGGGGGGCGACAGGGGGCGGGGCGGGAAAGCAGGCGCCGGCACGTGACTCAGCTCTGAACCTGTGTCCTCAGCTGGCCCCGGCTTGCTGGCTCTTAAAGGCACAGACCGACTGCCCCTTCTCTTCAGTCAACCTCTTGGAAACTCAGAGCTGTTTCCGCTTCTCTTCCCTAACTCTTGAGAGCTAATGGTTCTTAAGAGGCTAACTAGAGGTCTTTGCAGTGCATAGGATTCCTTTTCCGTGAACAGCCTGAGGTCTAGGCTCTGATTAGGGATTCCGTAAGGATTCCGGCTAGACTGTGGGAAAGAAGCTAACACTGACTGAGGCCCTGAGGTTTTAGAAGCAATAGCCCAGACTCAAGTGTAACTTAAGGCAAGTCAGGTAATAACTGGGCCTCAGTTTCCCAGTTTGTAAAAGTGGAGTTTGTGACTTAGGGAACCTTCGTATTTTATATTAGGGAAGTTGATCCCTGACAAACTTTATGTTAGACCCCATAAGGGCCTTCCTTCTGGTGGATACGATACCTGAGCAGGGGATAACTTCTGGGAACCTCCTCCCCCAAATAAATATATACTCAGGTGATACATTTTGTTTCCCCAAGGTCTGACCTCTCGGGACACACCCAGCCCTGTGGACCCAGATACCGTGGAGGTGCTGATGACCTTTGAACCTGACCCTGCTGATTTAGCCTTGTCAAGCATTCCGGGCCACGAGACCTTTGACCCTCGGAGACATCGCTTCTCAGAGGAGGAACTTAAGCCTCAGCCCATCATGAAGAAGGCGAGGAAAATCCAGGTGCCAGAGGAGCAGAAGGTGAGGGCTACTGGACGTAGGATACAGGCTTGGCTGACACAGGCCCCACAGCCAGAGAAGGCTTTTTCCTCACAGGCCTGGGTTCTCATTAGGATTATCTCTCAGGTTCACCTACAGCCAAGGATCAGCCCTCCTTAGCTATGGGGTACAAGGGGGCAAAGTTTGGGACTTAATTTATGAAGATGGTATCACTGGCATGCAGACTCAGCCAGCCCTACTGGACCCAGATGTATAGACTTGGAGCTTCTCCTATCAGCTGGACCCAAAACCCTCAGTCTGGCAGGCTTCAGTCTCTGCTGGGCTCAGTTGCTAAGAACAGCATTTCTTAGCAACGGGGTATCAGTCTGTCTCTTCTTAGCAGCTAGCCAGGCTGGGACTGGTCCTTTGATCTCTAATTTAGGGCATCCTTTTGGGTGATTGCATCTGCCTAGGGGGCAGACTTTGTTAGCCCTCAAGGCCTTGTTTCCTGGATCTGGATTGCCTCATTGGCAAGAGGTCTCAGGTTCCCATTAGCAGTCAGGGCCACATTCTGATTTGGGGTAATTTGGGCAGGGCATCTATTTAAGACCAGTGGATCAGACACCAGCTGCAGTCGTTGGGACTACTTAAACCTTACTTTTGTTTGCTGAGGAGGGATGAGGTTGCCTTAGCAACCAGGTGATTTTTTTTTTATGGAACATGAAACCCCATCACTGGGAAGGCTAGGCTTTCCTTAGCAACCAGGATCTGGAAAGGTGATGTATAGGGCAGTGCTTTTCACTGGGAGCTCTCTCACCCTGAAGGCCCTGTTGCCAGGGAACAATCATCCTTAACAACCAGGAGCTAACTGCAGGCCATTTGTCAAGTGAGGAGGGTGGGGGTCTGCTTTGTACAGTGGAAACTTAAATTCCAGTTGCTTGGGGTGGGAGGCTATCTCATGCCTTAGCTGTTGCTAGGGGCCTGCTCTCCTTAGCAACCAGAGCCCTAGAAGGGCAGACCCTTGGGTACCCATCCCATGGGAGATCCGGTATCCTTTAGGCCCCACTACTGGGCAAGAAGCAGCCCTGGAGGTCTTTTAGATTTCCTTGGGTCTTTGAAGGCACAAGCAAAACTGCTCCTCCCTTCTCTCGCTGTGGCCGAGGCCCCTCTGGACCTCACTGCTTTCCCACCTTTTCACCCCCAGGACGAGAAATACTGGAGCCGGCGGTACAAGAATAACGAGGCAGCCAAGCGGTCCCGCGATGCCCGGAGGCTTAAGGAGAACCAGATATCCGTGCGGGCGGCCTTCCTGGAGAAGGAGAACGCCCTGCTGCGGCAGGAGGTGGTGGCTGTGCGCCAGGAGCTGTCCCACTACCGCGCTGTGCTGTCCCGCTACCAGGCCCAGCACGGAGCCCTGTGAGGCTGCCCCCCCACCCCCACCTGGCGCTATCCTACACCTCGCTCAGACTTGCACCCTGACACCCTTTCCTCCCCGCCCTGTGGCCCACGGGCTGGCCGGCTGGGTGCCCTAGGGACGTGACGATGCAGATAAATACATTTATATTTTTAAGAAAATGCGAGCCTCCCCCCTCCCTCGCGGGGGCGGGGAGGGTCCTCTGTGTGTGCCCCTGGCACGTCGGGGACCCCATCCTCCCACCGCCTCCGTTAACACGATCCTGAATAAATCTTGAGAACCCCAGAGCCAGCTGTCGTGGGGGAGGAGGCAGCTCCCTGGCCCCAGTTCAAGGCCAGCGGGTCTCAACTGGCCGCAGTCGTGGGCAGGCCTGGGCTTCGGCCCATGAAAGGCAGGAAGTGCTGTAAGTGCCCACAGTCCGATCCTTTCCGTGGGCTATGGGTTGGAGGAAGGGGCGAGGGTCTAAGAGGGATGAAGCGACTACCTTTATTGCATAGACTTTTTCAATTGCTTTGAAGATTGGGGTTGGGGGACGCACAGGAGACAGAAGACAGGAAATGAACTTCCCCTTCCGCACCCGCAGGGGCGGAGAGGAACTTTAGTGCAAATCCGAGCGTCGGCCCGGGGGAACCTGCCCCGCTTGGGCTGACTGGCCAGTTAAGTGGAGGCACCGGAGTGGACAGGATGAGACCCGGTCCTGACTGGCCAATTAACTGAGGCCTCTCTCAGCCCGTACATTCCACGTCCGGTCATTGGACGGCGCGTTAAGACAAGTTCCGCCCTCAGCCGACCAGGCCTTCGAGGAGGGTGTGGAGTGAGCCCCGCCCACACTAGTCAGGCGCTACCCTCTGGGCGAGCCCTCTGATGTGACCCTGACGACTTCCAATCCCTGGAATTCGGGCCATTCTCCAGCACCACTTCTGGTCCACTGGGGGCGGGCACAATCCTGAGACAGGGCTACAGCCCCTGCACGTGAGGCGGTCCGCCTAACTCTAGCAGCCGGGCCCCGCCCCTTGGAATGTAGGCCCCGCCCCTGGCGGGCTCCAAGTTTTGTTAGGTTCAGGGCTCTCTCCCGGAGTGGCCTGGAGGCCCAGTGAGCAATGTACCGAGGCCGGGATGCACCTGCGCCTGCAGCGGCCCGTACTCCACCTGCTCCCCGTCCACTGTGAGCACTCCACGAGGCGTGAGAGGCTCGAGGCGGAAAGCACGGGCTGGGGCATAGCACAGCTGCGGGCAGCCCAGGCTGAAGTGGCTGCCATGCTCCATGGCCAGGAAAAGGCGCAGCAGCGCAGTCCGCGAGATGCCACCGCGCACCCAGCACAGGTGCACCAGGCCATCGTCAAAGCGTGCATGGGGAGCTGCCACCAGGTCAGCCCCAAGGTGGCTGGGTGAGATGGCCAACATAAGCACAAAGTCCCCTTCCAGCGTCACCCAGCCTGGGGGTAATGGGGTGCCCAGAGGAGGGAGCAGGTGGTCCAGTGGGCCCCCAGGAGAGACGGCTACCTGGTCACCATCAGGAGTGGGAGGCAGGACCTCAGAGGATGCTGGCGTTTCTGGGGCCCCCTCGATGATGGGTGACAGTAGAGCTGCCTTGGGAGAACCAGGGGGTGAGGGCACCAGTGGGTCTGGGGACAGCGGAGCATCCCCAGCCCCACCCCAGTCCCCAGCCAGCTCTGGACCCCCACCATTGAGGGACAGGATGGGCAGTGGTTCAGGTGAGCCTGGGGACATCAAGGCAGGCTGAGGCAGGGGCAGGGGCAGGTCAGACACAGAACGATGCAGGGGTGAGTGGGCCACAGGTGGGGCTGGAGCTGGGGCCAGGGTCAGCTCTGATTTGGCACGAGGCAGGCCATGGGCAGGGGTGGGTGAGGCAGGCTCCATGGTTGCAGGGAGGTAGGAGAGACGTCCACGGTAGGTATGCAGCGTGGCAAGGCCCAGCACCGTGCTCAGCGTGAAGCGGGCACTGCCCAAGGCCCTGAAGCGCTCACTCTGGATGTCCACGTCTGACACAAAGCCCCAGGCCACAGACAGGAAGGAGAAACAGCGGGACCCTGAGGCCAGCGTCACAGAGAGCAGGTCCAGTGGGTGGCTGCCACCCCGGCAGAGCAACAGTGAGCAGTTGAGCAGCAGGTCAATGCCTAGGGCCGGCTTAAACCTTCAGAGCCAGAGATGGATTGACACAGTGAGAAAAGAGTAAATGGGGGGGTTGAGAGAGAGGCAGAGTGTAAGGTGGGGGTTGAAAGGAGACACATAGGAGGGGGACCATACCCCTGGGCCCACCCGCAGCCATATGGCCACGCCCAGGTGTATGGACTCTTCTCACTGGGCCAGGTTCTGTCAATTCTTCCATTCCACAAGCATTCATTGAGTGCCGCCTGTGTGCCAGGCATAGTTCGAGGCACTAGGGATACAGCTGGGAACAAGACCAGCAAAAATGCCAGACTGATCGAACTGACAGTGGACTGGTGGAGGGGGAGAGATGGGGGCAAACATGCCAGGTCTGTTATTCCTCCCTCAGGGCATCAGGCTCAGCCGACACGGGGGCAGCCCACCTACCCCCCATGCTGGTTCACGGCTCCTGCCAGTGCGTTGCCCGAGCCACAGGGGAGGATACCCACAGGCGTCTTCACAGCTTCTTCCCAGTCGGGGCGATCCAGGAGTCCGTTCAGCACCTGGAGGGCCAGAGACCAGACACCTGGGTGCTGGTCCCAGCCTCCAAAGTTCCCCCCAGGCTCAGGGCAGGGGGCGCCTGCCCTACCTCATACAGCAGCCCATCTCCTGAGAGCGTGACAATTCCGTCCCACTCACTCAGGCTCAGCCCCTGGACCAGCTCCCGGGCGTGATTCTGTCGTTCTAATGTGGGGAACCAGGAGGTGAGGCAGGTTGTTCCACCCCTGCCCCACCACCACTCCCCAGGACTCAGTTCCAGCCCCCAGCCCCCACTTTCCATCCTGATACTGCCCTTACCTGTCTGGATGAGGTTGAAGGACAGCCCAGCTTCGGAGATCATGGGCAGCACATGGTTCTTACACCACTGCCAGGCCAGGCCCCGCCCCCCAAAGGGATTGACCAATAGGAGTAATCGGGGTGGCCTTGGCAGAAGCTGAGAGGTGATTTCTGCAGAGAGAGGAGAAATCTACAGAGACTAGAGACCAGGCCCCTCACCTCAGAAACAGTAACTGCAAACTGCAAGAAGGCTGGAACCGGAGACTCGTGGGAGTTAATTTTTTTTTCGCCCAGGCCTTACCTGCCCAGGCCACCCACTTCTCCCAGATACTGAAGATAAAGGCAGCGGTTGGGTGTCTAATCCCAATGCCCTTTGGACCCACGTGTGGAAGAGGAAGGAGAGCTATGGTTTCCACTTTCCTCACCCCGAACACCTGGATCCCAGGATCAGGTTTCTTCACTGTGCAAGGCTCCCTAACTATCCCCATCCCTTTCGGCCAGCCCCCAGGCGGCCAGCAGGAGCCTGAAGGACCAAGGAATCCTAACAGATGGGGACCCTTGAATCTTTACCTTCCTGTGCCAACTGAGGACCCTTTGTGGGGGCCTCTGCCCAAAAGCCTTCTCTTGACCCCCACAGGCTAATGTTTTAGATGCCACCTCTGAGTGCCCTGGGTGGTGACCGATCACGTCTCAGTCTGCTGCTTTCATCAGCCCGGGAGCCTCTGACTCATCTGTGGTCAGGACCCATGGAAGGGGGGAGAGGACAGAGACAAAAGTCTAGCAAGAGAGCAGCAGACACAAATAATTTTTCTCAGCCTGTGATTTTGTTCCCTCTGTAGCCCACCCGTCTGGTATCACGCTGTCAATACAGACCCAGAGAGACACATCACACAGACACACTTGAAAGTACAGACAGAGATGCCCACAGAAGAAATCTGCAGAAACACTGAGGTTGCCCAGGACCTCACCCCCATCCCCAGGCAGCGGCAGTCCACGGAGCAGGCATGTGAGGGCAGTTGCCCAGCGCTGGGCCTCAGCACGGTTCTCCTCGTACGTGGCTGCCCCGTCAGCCTGGAAGGTGTGTGTGGCTTTGCGCCGGCCCTTGCGCCGGCCCCGCGGGTAGGTGTAGATGCAGAAGTAGGCTGCTGAGTCAGAGGGGTTGCAGCTCCGCAGCGTACAGCAGCCTGAGACCTCAGTCAGCAGTACCAGGCCACCCCGGGGCCTGGCTTCAGGCTTTGGGCGCAGCTTCTGTATGTGCAGGGCCTGTGGTGTGAGAGTGAGGGCGAGGCGTAGGCTTGGGTCTGGGTAGGAGCCAAACTCGCCATGCAGGAGTGGGGTGCTGGCGGCTAGTGGCGGTGGTGGGGCCATGGCTTCACTCCTAGGCCTATGGCCCCAGCTCCAGGTCAGCTCCTGGTCCGGCCTCTGTGGGGAGGAAGGAGGGTAGGAGTCAAAGTCCAGGACCCCCATGGCAGCTGGAGGGAAGCAGGGGCAAGGCCTGTGGAAAGGAGGAGACAATGAGGGGTGGTCACAGGTACACGAAAGACAGACAGGCCCAGACAAGTTGGGGAGACCCTGAGGATGCAAGGAAGAGAGCAGTTGGACAGGAAGGCCAGCATCCTGAAGGCTCCACACCCAGGCATGCAAACATTCATTCATTTTATTCCCCAAATAATTATTTAGTACCCTCTATGTGCCAATCAGTGCCAGGCCCAGCAAACTCAGCAGAGAACAAAGTGGACAAATATCCCTGCTTTCATGGAGTTTATATGCTAATCAGAAAACAAAAAAACAAGATAAAGAAGTACAATATAGTGCTGAATGATAAGGGCTTTGCGGAAAAATAAGGCGACGGAGAGAGATCAGGATGGTAGAGATATAGAAGAAACAGATATGCAAAGACAGAGAAAAACACAACATACATCTCCAGATGGAGAGAAAGTAACAAGGGGGAGAGACTTGGACACAAAGAAAAGGATAAGGTCCAAGAGCCAGAGAAACATTGAGAGGAGGAGACAAACAGCTTCAATGAAATGAAACCGAGGATGATGAAAGATACTCAGAGAGGAGAGTATGCGTTTAGGGGCTTCTGAGGGTCAGAAAGAAAAGGGAGAAAAAGAGCAAATAGGAGAGGCAGGAGATAGGAGATGTAGACATCAGTAAAGACTAAGAAAGGAATGTGACATGGAGGGACTAAGGGGTCAGAGAGCCAGAGGAGTCACATGCAAGCACCTGCAAGGGACAGGGGCCAAGAGCTGGACCCTAAGGACTGACCTGGACATCTGGCTGAAAGCTCTCCAGGGAGAGAGGATGGGAGCCAGGCCTGAGATCCCCTCCCCAAAGGCCCTCCCCCTGCCCTCTGTCCTTCTTCAGCCTCCTCCCTGCTCACCTTTGTTCCGCACTGCCCCGCCCACCGAGCCACCTATCTGTCCTGCCCTACCTTTCCCTGGCCCAGATTTGCCCCAGACACACCCCCCTCCCCCAACCTTGGACTCACCCTTAGGCCCCACCCCTTATCTCAAATCAGGCTTAGGCACAGAGCCCAGATCTTCCCCCAGTCCTGGGCCTGCGTCTCTGTCTCTAGGTCTCCAGGTCTCTGGCCTGCTCTCCATTCTCACCACCCACAAGGTACCCTAGAGCTGGGCCTGTGTCTCCATCCATAGGTCGCCCCCATAAGCCTGAGTCTTTGTCTCCGGTTTCCCCGGTACCAGGTCTCCACTACCCCCCACCCCCATACACGCCCCGATTTCCACAACCCAATCCCAGACCTGAGTTTCCATTCCTGGATCCCTCAGTCCCGGTTCTGGTTCTCCATCTCCATCCCACACCCCTGTTACCCCAGTCCCGGGCCTGCGTCTCTCCGTTCCTCTCGGTCCCAGGGTTCCCCAGACTCGGGACCCTTCCCAGCCCCCGCACCCTCCTCACACGCCGGGTCCTCCTCCAGGCGGCCCCTCAAATCAGCACCAACCACCCCGATCTGACCCTAGGGTGTGGGGGGAGTGTGCATCTGCTGAGCCAATGGCCGCGTGGCTGGCCTGAGCCGCACCAATGAGGGCGCGCGGGGGTCGGGTCCAGCCGACTCGCTAGTTTGGCGCAAGGGCCTGCCTACCGCCAGAGAGCCGAAGAACTGGGCGGGGCATCGCGCTCGCGAGATCAGCTGCCATTGTAGGTGAGGGCACAAGCGCAGCAGAAGGGGCATCACGGCCCAACGGCCAGCTACTGTATCGCCATCTTTGTTGAGGGCAAGGGCCAGTCCCATCCATTGGGTTTATTAAAAAGGGGCATGAAGGCGGTCTTCAGCTGCAGACCCAGAGAAGCAGAGTCAGAGTCAATAAGAGACTCGAAAACAGTATTGTCTCTTTTTCAGATAGAGTGAGAGAGAGAGAGATGCAGAGAAAAGCGAAGATATACACAAACACAGACAGTAGAATTAAGAATGTGCAAGATAAGGACTCGAAAACCCAGAAAACGACGGACACAGACAGAGATAGGAACAGATAATTCTGGAATGAAAACCAGAGAGAAGAAGCTCATTAATTCACAAATTATTAATAAGCCATAGGTATATGATGTACAGCATGGGGACTATAATCAATAATATTGTATTAACTTTGTATGATGACAGATGGTAATTAGACTTGTGATCATTTTGTAATGTATATAAATATCAAATCATTTTGTTGTATACCTGAAATTAATATAATATTGCATGTCAATTTTTTTAAAATGTTAAACTTTTACCTTGGGCCCAAACCAGAGCGGAGGAAACCAGAGCGGAGGTAGCATGACGAAAACATCTGCTTAGGGAATGACTCAGTTACAGAGCAAGACAGAGACACAAGGAGAAAGACCGGAAAGACAGTATCTGAGAGAGACCTCTAGGTCAGGGGTTGGGAGTGGGGGGTAGAGAATACTGGAGGCCCAGAGGCTAAGAGGAACTGAGACCAAGAGACGGAAAGCAAAGATGTTGAGAGGTAATGACATGGTGAAACAGAAAGAAATAAAGGCAAGAATAGTATCAGGAGACCTAGAAGCAGACAGAATTGTAGAAAGAAACTCACATGCTTAAGGAGATAGGGACGAGTTTGCTGGAAAGATAAATGGAGGAAGAAGTTAATTTATTGCCAAACAATGTACCTTGTGTTCAACCCAGAGTAGCAACAGCACCAGATATGTGCCAAAGAAAGACCCAGAGAGAGAGAGAGGGACAGAAACCCAGTAAGAGGAAGAGACAGGCAAACACAGCACCTGAGCTTGGGGCCCTGGGAGAAAGAAAAGCAGGCATACCAATCAAAGAGGCTGGGACTCAGAAATAGAGACCAAGTCACACAGACGAGGGAACAGGGACAAGGAAGAGGAGGAAACTGTGTCCCATGGTACTGTAATCTTGATTTTCAGATGGACCCTTACCTGGTCCCACTGCTCCTGTGTTTCAAGGTATCCATTCATCTGCTGGCCCTCTGCTGTGTTCACATCAGCAAGACCCTGGCCCTGGGTCAGAAGCCATGGGAGGTTGGTATGGGTAAGGAGTTAGGCCTCACAGTTCAGGCCTGGCCTTTGTATCTGTGGAGGAGAGGTGAATAAGTACAAGTGTCAAGAGTAGACTACAGGAGGCCAGGCTGGATACACATGCCCCTTGGAGGCCCAAGGAGGCAGGGGAAGAAGAGAGAAGAGGTCAGCTTTGTCACTGCCCCACCCAGTTCATCTTGTCTCATCCACTAAGGGCCAATAAAGAGGGATAAAGCCTAATTTTACTAAGCACTTATTATGTGCATTGTCCTAAGCATTTTTACTAACTTATATAATGCTGAAAAACACCCTATGTGCCAGGTCTATTGCCATCCCTTCTGTAGCTAAGGGAAGTGAGGCACAGAGGTTAAATGACTTGCCCAAGGTCACATTATTATTAAGTAGCACAGCCAGGATTTGAATTTGGTTACAGATGGCATCGACATCTTTCTATTCTCTGCTCCTCCCTGATCTCCATCTTCCCCCTCTTCCTAGGTCTCCTCACTCCCTGGGTCTCCATTCCCCCTACCCTAGGTCTTGTCCACCCCCGCTCTGGGTCTCCATTCCTCCTCCCCTCTGAATTTCTGTCTCCCTCTCTTTAAGTCTTTCCTCCCCTTTCTTTCAGAGTTTTTACCCATCCCCTCTCTCAACTCCACCTCCCAATCCCGGGACCTCAGCGTGCCTCCTCCTTGCTCCAGTACCGTGCACATCCTTCACAACAAACACGCTGGGCCACTTGAATCTCTCTGCTGGAAAAAGCAGCCCCCAGGTGACAGAGGCTGAGAAGGGGTCAAGAATGGGCCATCTGGGGGCAGAAGGAGAAGCGGAATCTAAAAGGTGGAAATAGACTGCTATAGACTTGGCTGCAGCAAGAAGATTTCAGGTTATAGTAGGACTTCCCGAGCCGCGGCTGCGCCTGGAAAGCGCAGCACGAGATAAGGCAGAGGTCAGCCTAATATAAGGAAATCCCCTAGGCGTGCGGTCAGAGGTTTTCTGGAAGTCCGGGCTAGCCCTGCCTACCCCGCCTCCTCACCTCCAATACTCGGCCCGCCCGGTCCTCCGGAAGCCACAGAGAGGCCGTCGGCTTCGGGCCAGAGCGTCACCACGTGATGACTCGTCCTAACTCCGCGCGACATCTCCCTCACGCCCATATCCCTTCCTTCCGGAAGAGTATCGAGAACAGGGACTGAGTAGGGCCAGAGAGGCCCCCAATGTGCTGGTCCTTCCCTCCTTGACGTAGCCCCTTTTCTTCTTTGGTGGTTCCCCCCGACCCCCGCCTCACCCTATTCCGGAAACGCCCGTCTAGCCGGCCACCTAATTCACCATAGAGAGGGCCGACTCGCGGTAGAGTGGTACGTCGCGCATATGTGACGTCATGTGGGCGCCGCTTGCTGAAGGCTTTCCCCGCCCACAGCGGCTCCGTTCTCTCTTTCCGGACCTGTGGAGCAGGAGGCGCCATCATGGTGAGCGCGCTTTGAGGCGTTCGGAACTCTACTATCCGCCGCCATCCGCCGCGGTCTCGCGCTGGGGGCGCGCCACAGGGAGGCAGGGATTCCGGGGGTGTATGAAGGAGGCGATTCTTGCGGTGGGGGTGCAGTTTAACGGGGCCTGAAGACCAGGGATTGGTCAGTCGTATCTATCTCCAGTTCCTCCCGTGTTCCTCCGTTGTAGCTCCCATTGAATAGATCCTCAAATTGAGGTACGAGGTGGTTAAATGATACGACCAGGAAGAAAATGTCAAGAACTGGCGGAGCCAAGATTCAGACCCAGGCGCTGGTTCCACAGCCACTCTTATCTGTTGCCTTGGATGCCTCTTCCTGGACGTTTCACTCCCCACCCTGAAAAGTTGGGCTCTGGTGGGGAGTTGGCGAGCGTCCAGTGCCCGGGTTTTGGGGCGAGGTAGGCCTCGTGCGAGTGTCGGCTCGCAAAACCATCCTGTGGTTTTGCTTTCCCAACCCATGCCCCACTTTCTCCGTCTGTTCACTGGGGACAGTAATTCTGTCTCACAGATTTGATTTTGGAAAGAATTAAGTTGTAGGAAGTGCTCACCATAGGTTCTTGCAAACATGCAGTATTGGTTAAGTGGGAGCAATTGATAATTAAGTTGTTCTTTACAATTTATAACATAGTCCAAAAAGAAAATCCTCAGGAAAGTAAGCAGGTGGTGTAGTAGAAATGGTGGGCTTTCCAGAGTTTTCTTAGCGCTAAAGTCATAAACTATCTCATAATGTTTTTGGTTTCAGGGAAACCAAATGACAGATCGTTCTAAAATTGGTTCTGTACAGATCAATTTCTAAATAAAGGTTTGATATTACTTGGCATTTGCCCTTGTTTTTGATTCCCTCCATGTGTGGGAGCAAGTATTGGGAACTTAAATACTTAATTGTTGAAAAATACAATTTCTGGAGTTAAAATTTTTTCTTGAAATGAATGTGGCTACTGTGTTAAAGCTTTCACGGTGCTATGTGTTGTGTGCTGCAGGATTTATATTAGAGTTAGCCCCTTTTTGCAGAGCAGTCATTCGAGGCCCAGAGTATTTACGTGATTTCTAGAGCTCTCCCAGTGGTGAGCTTGGGATTTGTCTTTTTAGAGACCGGAGCTTCATCTAATATCTCCGAAAGAAGTAATAATTGAGAACAGTTATGGGTGAGGAATCTGACAGCAGACTTAACCATGGTTTTGCCTTCACCCGGCAGGGAGTCGACATCCGCCACAACAAAGACAGAAAGGTTCGGCGCAAGGAGCCCAAGAGCCAGGACATCTACCTAAGGCTGTTGGTCAAGGTGAGGTTGGGGACTGAGATGGCTGGGTAGGACCACCCTAGACTGCAACTTTCAGGGCCTCCATCCTAGCGTTGGTCACTGGCTCCTCGCAGGGGCTTGCAGGACAGGCTCTCATCTCTGATTCTGCCCCAGAGCATCTGGAAGTTCAGTGTTTTCAGCCCCTGGTCTGTGTACAGCGAGGGGGTGGGGAGGGAATTTTCTGGGTCCCTGACAAGGAAGAACCTGGGCCAGCTCTCTCCCTGGAGCTCAGTGGGAGACAGACAAAATCATATGTTTGCCCATTCCTTAGAAAGTTGGGGGGGAGGGGGAAGTAGGAGGCCCCAGGTTCTCATTCCTCCTGTTCCTTTCATATCCAGCTATATAGGTTTCTGGCCAGACGAACCAACTCCACCTTCAACCAGGTGGTATTGAAGAGATTGTTCATGAGTCGCACCAACCGGCCACCGTTGTCCCTTTCTCGGATGGTGAGGGGCTCTTGGGGGGAGCATAGCCAACCTGGGGGTGACTGGGTCACATGGAGCTGGGCTCTGGGAGGAAGGGTGGGCTTGGAGCTCTGACCCTCAGATTGTAGCTTAATAGCCCACTGGTTATTCAACTGGCTTGGCCTCTTGGTCTTGTTCTTTTTCTTTGTGAGGTGGGGGTGGTTACAATGGCTTTATGAGTTTTTCCTGAGGCTTCAAGTCATACAACAAGATCTTACGTGTCAAGATCCCTCTATAGGAGAGGTCTGTTGAAAAATCTGTGCTTGCATTTTCTCTGGAGATTTTACTGGGCTGAACCTGTGGTTAGGCCAGTGCTAGTTTGAGAGACATGGCGTGGATGGGTTTAGCTCCATCAGGGCACAACTGTTGGTCTTTGGGATGCTTGAAGCAGTGGAGTTGGATTTAAACACCAGAAAGGAGTCCTTAATGTGCATTTCTCCTCTTCCCCCAAAGATCCGTAAGATGAAGCTTCCTGGTCGGGAGGGCAAAACTGCTGTGGTTGTAGGCACTATAACCGATGATGTGCGTATCCAGGAGGTCCCCAAACTGAAGGTGAGTGGCGAGGGGCTCTGCACAGTGGGTATGTCGAAAGCATGGGCTCAGGGTGGAGTCCTGCAGACGTGGCTCATCCTCGTCTGCTGTGGGGCCCTCAGGCTCGTGCTGTATCCTCAGTCTCACCTCTGGGTGAGGCAGGCATCACACCTACCAGGTGGCTTTGGGGACTGAAGGGGACTTATCATTGGCATCATTGATGGTGGTGTCCCTGAGCAAGCCCCTCTGGAGCCCTGTTGACAGTGCTGGCTCTTGAACTTGCCTGCAGCCTGGGTTCAAATCTAAATTTCTCTGCTACTTTTTTCTCACCTCTGGACAAAGTCCTGGATCTCTTTTACGTCTCAGTTTCTTTACATGTAATAGCTGTAGCTTCTAAAAGTGGTAAAAACAGTTGATGTCAGCTCTGGAAGCTTCTTTTAATAGTTGGTGGTATTGGTTATTGGGCTGAGCAAGTAGCTGGGCTTCTCTGCTGGGCCAGGGCAGTGGACAGTAAGTCCCAGCAGCTCGTGGATGGCTATGCAGGGGGCTCTTACCACACCTGTCCTGTGTCTTCCAGGTGTGTGCACTTCGTGTGAGCAGTCGTGCTC